>NC_057861.1:203170370-203488584 GCF_019393635.1 Dromiciops gliroides | reverse complement strand
TAATTAAAGATGTACAAAAATGAAAATGGCTGTCCCTGAAAGCAGAAAGATCTGAACGGTTGAAGGTCTTTCTAGGTGGTTGGGTGACCTGTGAGTGCTCTTTCAGTTTGGTTAGCCTAGGTGACTTCTGAGGTCTTTTACAACTCTTATACTATGATGTTTTCAGGACTATGACCTCATTTCACTTTTTAAATCTCAATTGCATCTACGAAATATCTAAAATTGAACTCCCACAAAACTTATTAATCAACATTCCCTATATATAAAACACTCCAAAATATGGATCAGTCCCTAACAACTAGTTTCTTTTGAGGTACAAATAAGTTAATATACTATACAGTACTTTGAAACCATAAAATAATTATACAAAGGTCAATTAATGGTTTAAGACAGACCAAAGTATTTCAGACACCAC
The DNA here is from genome assembly GCF_019393635.1 of Dromiciops gliroides. Taxonomy (NCBI): domain Eukaryota; kingdom Metazoa; phylum Chordata; class Mammalia; order Microbiotheria; family Microbiotheriidae; genus Dromiciops; species Dromiciops gliroides. The sequence goes on along the minus strand of NC_057861.1, from coordinate 203,488,169 downwards.
CAAAATTTAGGTATACAAATAAGTATTTTGTCCATCTGAATGAACCATATTAAGACACTGGAAAATGGCTACAATTATAATAAGTCAAGATCTCTCTGAAGTTATAATAAGATTGAACACATAAAAGAAAAACAAAATATACATTCATGAAATCAGTAACAATTATCAAATTCTGTATTAAAAAGCAAATCCTGTAATCACTAATTAAAACAATCTTTTCCTGGGTTAATCTATTTATAAAAATAAACATATCTTACTTTTATAAGTTAAATAAGAAAAAAATGTACAATCTACTTATGTTTGATGTAAATCAAACTCCACAACTGCATTGTGAGCAGAGCTCTATTTTCTTTCTTAATGCATCTGTTGTGATAATTAAAATTTATTATTTCTGATAAAGTCAAATCACCATCCTTGAAAGGCAGAGAGGGAAGAATTTTCTCCCTAGGAGGAGAAAGATTATGAAGGTCATGATTAGACAATGAGGCTTTTTTCCATTTTTGTTTTGGCTCCTTAACTGAGAAAGTAGCATCTCCCTTACCTGACAGGAGTCAGGTGACCTAAAGACCAGATCTTGGAGGCATGGTACTTTCAATCAAAAAGCCAAATAGAGCTGAAGGAGGACTTTTGACAAAGCACAAAGGCACTATATTTTATTTCAAACTCTAAGACAAATTATCTCTGCAAATACTCTACAACAAGTGAAATGCAGGGGATAGAGTGTAAAATCAGAAACACCTGAGTTCAAATGTGTTCTTAAATACTCACTATTCCCCTGAACAAGTCACCTAACCTCTTTCTGCCTTGGTTTCCTCATTTATAAAATGAAGATAATAGCAGGACCAATGTCCCAGGGTTGTTGGTAGGACAAACAGATAATATTTGTAAAGGACTTTGCAAACCTTAAATCACTACATAAATAAATGTATTCCTATTACTATTGCACTAGGTTCTTATCTTAGGTGCTATATACAGTGCTTTGATTTCTATTGAATATTGAACATTATTTTATATATCTGGCTAATAATAATCATTAGTTGATTTTTAAACAATGACTTATGCTACCATATTTGGATACTGCCTGTTTAGCACAGAGGCTCAGGATTTTATAGCATTGTAGATATACCAGAGTAGGTTAAATAAATGTACAAAAGATAATAACAATAATTATAATGATGATAATTGTCATTCATATGATATTTTAGTAAGGCAGTCAACAAGCATTTTTAAAACAATGTTCTGGGCATTGTGATAAACACTGGGGATATAAAGACAAAAACACCCTGCCCTAAAGAGAAGCTTGTGGTCTGCAAAGACTTTACATAAAATTCAGCCTTCATTTATTGTTAGAAACCTATTGCTGATCTAAAACTAGCCTTGGAAAATGATGTGTAAAGGAGAAGACCGTCTAGAGATTTAAGCAGTCGATTTGCTGTCCACGAATAAAGAAATCAGAGATGCTTGTTACAGCTTCCGAATTCTGACAACCACACCCCCTGGCAGAGGGAATGGGAAACTACACTGTTATGAATGAGAGGTGACAGCATTGTGCTGCATGTTCTATTTTAAGTTAACAGTGACAGAGACATGAAGATTTTTTTGCTCACAAAATAAATGTTGAAATGTGACAACTATCATTATTCCCCACCTCCCATTCTGAGAGAAAAGCAAGGTAATCGAATTAAAAAGTTTACCTGCCACAGTTGTTGATTCATATGGAAAAAGAACACCACCCCTGAAATACGCAGCTCAACTATTTGTCTGTGACTCCCTCCAAGTTTAAGAAAAAAAAATAAGGAAAGGGAATATTTATTTATGCCATTGATTATAATAAGACCTCAATGCATACTATATCTATTTCTTGTCATTATAGTCTAGGGCTAACTGATAAGTCACAATATAAATACACAGAGTATTACAGTCTTTTTAGATTTTCAAATCCTATCTCCTTCCCACTCTACTTTTAAACTCCTCCCCACTGAAGTCTCATAAACTTGTGCTCCAAAAGGAATTAAATAGGTTTGTGTAAGGAAATTATTTCTTTCATATCCCTTCCAGGTTTTGTTTAGACTTACTCTTTAAGGTACTGGATGCATGCTATATTTCCTTGATGATAGAGACAGAATAAACTCTAAAGTTGTATTCTGTATTGTTCCATCTAATGGGAGCTGTGCCACCTGGTCACTATTCCCTCTGTTTTCATAATTTGAAACTTTTTTATGACTTAAATGTAAGCTGGTTCTATAGCATCCATTCATCCAACAAAAATGTATTAAGGTCCTGCTTTGTTTATAGGACTATGCTACAATATGTAACGATTGGAATGACGCCACCTGCTGGAGACTTACTGTAGAAGAGTCTCACCCATGAAGCGAAGGCCTTTGAGGGCAAGACCAGGAGTCTTTTCTTTGGCGTCAGGAAGTGACGCGGGCTAGTGGGAGGAGGAAGGAAGAGACTGGCGCTCAGTCTCAAGCTCTTTCCAGAAGACACTGGTGGAGAGGGGAGCTAGAAATGCACTCTCCCTTTAATAGATAGGAATCTAGGCCTTTCTCTCTCTCTTTATCAAATTCTTATTCTCCTTAATAAATGCTTAAAAGTCTAACTCTTGCTAAAGCATATAATTTATTGGCGACTACTCACTAGATATTTTAGACAGTTTAGCTAGAATTTGAGCCCTTAACAGATGGCTGACCACGAAGAGGAAAGCTAAACCTCAGTCTTCTGATCTTCTAGTTGGGTAAGAAATTTCCCCTACCCTCTCCCTTTAACTGCTAAGTACTGGCGTACTGGCTTACTGGCTGTGTTTTTCCTTTAAATTTTTTCAAATGGACCTTTTAAACTCCCTAATTACCCTATTTTTGATTTTAGTCTGTTTAACCAGACAAATGGGAGATAAGATCATGTTAATGCTTTGTTTTTGTGGATTTTCTATTTTTCTTTTTATTTATGTTAAAAGAGCCAGCAACTTACTCACACAAGGAAATATCTCTCCCTCTCCCAACCATGCTTTTTCAGAGAAACCTGAAGAGATTCCTGCCATTTTTCCCAGTTCTAACACTAATTGTTGCTCTAATTTTGCATGCCTGGAGGCAATGACCCACCCTCTAGAAGCTTTTAATACCCTAGCACCAGGAGGCAAAGTGGGGAAAGAGGAATCCAGGCCTGAGTTCAAAATCAAGTCTGATTCAAATTGCCCTGGTCCCTCCCCTCCTCTCCAGACCCCACCCTCTACTCCTCCCATGGCCAAGCCCATTGCTTCCCCTGCCTGGGAAGTCCAGAGATCTGATGCACATGCTCAACTTTCTCTAACTACATTTGCAGCTTCAGGCTCAGCCCTTCCCCAGCCTGGCTGTGCATCTGAAGCAACCTTAGAAAACCCTTTAAATTCCAGATATGCTCGTTTTGTTCATAATTTTGCTAACCTGCTTTTGTCTTTAATTAGTAATCTTATAAAGCATTTGTATGGTGAAAAGACTGACAGACAATATAGAGGGGTTAAAGAAGAAAAACTTAAGCCGAATAAGAATGACAATCATCAACATAGTTCAAGACTCTGCTTCTTTTGCCCTGGAAGGGTATATATTTTACAGAAATGTAGAAGTAAGCAGCAAGGTATTGATATGAGTATTGGGGATTTTAGATATCGGAATCAAGTGTTCTGAATTCACTCAGAGTAATAGTATCAGTTCAGAGGTTACATAGAATTTCTATGCTATTACACCTACATTTTGAAATTAATGGTATGGGTTTATTTTCATAGAGATTTTCCTACTTTTGAGATTGTGTCATACTTAGTTTTTAAAACAAGGAGAATATTTGTAAAAAGTTTTTATAGTCATGTGATCAAGTTTATATTTTATAATACTCTTCTTAATATTAAGTTCATATTCATTTAGATTTCCTTAGTTTGAATTTCATTGTCTTTTATTGTTCCATGTGTATTTTCTTCTATTCATTCATCTATCTCATTTTGAAACATTGCAAGATGGTTTTGATTTCACAATACAATGTTAATTCTAGGAGTATTGTGCTCCCATATTCTGAGTTGTTTGTTTTTGTTATTTTTTCTCAACTGATTATTTGATCAAACTCTTTAAAGCATTTCCCGGCAAATTGGTTGCCATGGCAAGTGTAAATTGATTCTAGAAGTATTATTTTTGATAAGCATGTTCAAAAAAAAAGAGGGGAATATTTGTAAAAGTTTTCTTTTTTCAAAAAAAGTTTTCTTTAGGATTATGTTGTGCTTTAACTTGTATTTAAATATGTTCAGATTTTTCATAAAAGGAATTGTATACTAAGTAAAAAAAGGTATTATTTGAAATTGTTGCATAATTATATATTATATTCTGAGTCAAGGTACATTCACATTTTTTGTGATCACTTTATCCTCAATTTTTAAATCCATATGAGACTTGGATTATGGGAACTTATCATTTAAGACATTAATTGCCTTTATTCTGAGTTATCAGATGCCAGTTGGCCAAGATGCCATCCAGTCACAAGAGGAATACATGCAAGAGCAGACACTGAACTGTCACATGAGGGGAAACATGCATGAAGTTCAGGTATGGCCGAGGGAACGGCTTTTGACAAATGTTGAGGTTGGATTCTCTTGGTTTAATATTTTATTCTCTTTTTCCCCACAATATTGTACAGATGGCTGGAAGTATTCATCCCACCCATCTCATTTCTATACCTGGCTCCTATGCCCCCTCCTATATGCCTGATGCCATGGACATCTGAATCCCATGCATCTGATTAAGTCTGACTCAGTTTCCTCCAATATATTCGGTGGCATGGACATATATTCCATCCACCTATTTTAAGCCTGGCATACTGCATGGGCAGTACATATTGCTCAAGTGTGGGAATGCTCATATCCCATCATTTCTCTGTTCTTTTATGGTAAGCCCCATAATTATCTCAGGTGTCATGATAAATAACAGTGTTGAATTTGGCCTTGATATCTGTTACCAATTATATTAGATATTTTAATTTCTCATAATGGCATGAGGATAATTAGGCAGATGATGCAAAAAGTGATGAAACAAAGATAAAAATTATTTTTAATAATATCACAGCAATTGTCTTCTCAATTACCTTCCATAAGGGGGGGACTATAGTAATATTATAATTTTAAAGAATGTTTCAATTTTTATTATATGTTTCATGTGTAACAACTAAGATTCTGAATTCCCTTAGACATGTTTTTGAGAACTTTCATTGTTTGATTTGATTACTGACAAAGCTATTTTAAAGTTGTGTTAATCTCAATTTTGTAGGAAATTTTCCTGGCTGATTACCAGCATTCACACATCAACCCCTGAAAAGACTTCTATTCTACTACTACAACTAGAGGACATCGGAGAAAAGACTTTCAGAGACTTTAAATGAACAGTTTTGTGTTGTTGTTGTTGTTGTTGTTTTTCTCTTTCTGTTATAATATACACCATCTGTAACATGTACCCTCTGCAGAGGCCCTCCCTTTGCAAGACCAATGTCAAAGCGTCGGTTCATGAGGACAAAAAAATTGCCCCTCTGGACAAAACTTTCCTCTCTTCCTTTTCTATATTGTTATTAACATATTGTTAGTTAGCATAGATTATTATATTCTGTTATTTTTGACTGTTTCATCAAGGAAACGTACCGTTTCTTGAGGAAACAAAGCAGGGAACTGTAACGATTGGAATGACGCCACCTGCTGGAGACTTACTGTAGAAGAGTTCCACCCATGAAGCAAAGGTCTTTGTGGGCAAGACCAGGAGTCTTTTAAAGGTGTATCAAAAAGATCATCACAGGGTTTTTCAGTCACATCAACTAAAGAAGCACAGTCATGCAACGGTTCCCCCGAGAATGGTAAGTTAGGGAGTAGCGTTGCTGGGTTGAGAACTGTGCAGCGTTTTAAAATGATATTCTCATTACCTAACAGGGTTATTTCATACTTAGCCAGCCTTTGATCTGAAAAGGCTTGTGTCCTGTGACGTAGTAAGAGAGCCTCCACTTCTTGAGGGCATTGCACAGTTAGAGGGTTACCTAGGACTAAATCAGAGGCCTTTTCTACCAAAAGGGCTGTAGCCGCCACTGCTCTAAGGCAAGGTGGCACTCCAGCCACTACAGGGTCCAGCTGGGTTGAATAGTAGGCTATAGGGCATTGGTTGGGCTGGAGACTTACTGTAGAAGAGTTCCACCCATGAAGCGAAGGTCTTTGAGGACAAGACCAGGAGTCTTTTCTTTGGCGTCAGGAAGTGACGCGGGCTAGTGGGAGGAGGAAGGAAGAGACTGGCGCTCAGTCTCACGCTCTTTCCAGAAGACACTGGTGGAGAGGGGAGCTAGAAATGCACTCTCCCTTTAATAGATAGGAATCTAGGCCTTTCTCTCTCTCTCTATCAAATTCTTATTCTCCTTAATAAATGCTTAAAAGTCTAACTCTTGCTAAAGCTTATAATTTATTGGCGACCACTCATTAGATACTTTAGACAGTTTAGCTAGAATTTTATCCCTTAACAAATATAAGGAAAAATCAAAGACTAAGTAAGGCATGGGCTTTTCCAATGGGGTGTAAGGGGAGAGTGTGATAGCATCTAGTAGTACATTTTCTACACACAAATAACTGTGGATAGAGCATTGCCTCCAGAGTCAGGACATCTGGTGGAAATCCTGATTCTGCCACTGTGAGTCATGAGAACAGAGTCCAAAATCTGAAACAGTTTTAGAAAGAAATTTATTAGGTTAATACGTAAGGAGAGTACCAGAAAGGTGTGTCACCCTCTAGGAATCTTTGTAAGGATACATCATACACAGTTCAGACAAGGGTGTAAGGATGTTTGCCTGATTGGCCTCACTTTGGTATTACTGTGTAGTCTCCAGAAAGGCATTTTGAGATGTATATTAGCTGAAAAGTCAATTTAATTTGAAGAACTCAATACACAAGCTTTGCATGGACGTTAAATCATACCTAAGTGGAATTAAAGCAAGCATTGGGTGGGATCTAAACATTTTTTACAACCATCTGGCTTTCCTGGAGCATCTCTGAGGTTTGCCTGACCTCTATAGTTAGTTTTGGGGTTAGATAATTTTCTAGTCGCGTACATAAGGATAAAGAATAAATATTTTCTCCATACCACATAATACTTATAAGACCTTGGTCTACTCCATTTACTCTCATAGACTTAATTTCCTCAGGACTTCAAAGGTCTGAGTTTTTCTTGCTATAGGTACTTCAAAGGTTTGGAATTTCATGACTGTAGGAAAAAAAATGTTGTACAAAACTTGAATTATCTGTATTAGTATTATTAGGTCATGAGTAAAGTGGTTATAATTTAAAATGGTTCTACTTTTGGCCTAGCATTTTCCCATCTTCTTTCATTGGTTCCTGAACTAAATGTCATTTACTTCTTACAACTTCCTTTGCTGCTTCCCCCATCTACTCTTCCCACCCCCACCTTTTTTGGACTAGAGGAGGGTGGATTGAGATCAAATCCTGAATCATTAAAAGGTAGAAGAGAGAGAATATGCAGATTAGTTTGTAGCATGAGAATACATATATTTTATATGATTTATGTTTTTGTTGGTTGCTGTGCTGTAAGTTTTTAAAATTGTGACTTTTATGAGGAAATAGTAAATTTATTTTATTTAGTTATTTAGTTAGTTATTTGCAGGGCAATGAAGATTAGTGACTTGCCCACAGTCACATAGCTAGTAAGATTCAAGTGTCTGAGACCAAATTTGAACTCAGGACTTCCTGAATCCAGGGATGGTGCTTTATGCACTGTGCCACCTAGCTGACCCAAAACTTTTTTTTTTTTGGTGGGACAATGAGGGTTCAATGACTTGCTCAGGGTTACACAGCTAGTAAGTGTCAAGTATCTAAAGTAGGAATTGAACTCAGGTCCTCCTGAATCCAGGGCCAGTGATTTATCCACTGTGCAACCTAGCTGCCCTAGTAAATATATTTTTAACTGAACAGTTTGAAGTGGATCCTTCTCAAGTATTGGAATAATGCCATTTTCTTTTACTTAAATTTATTTTTCCTCCTTCTTTGGATCAATCAGCTTTCTATTAATTAAGCATTAACTTGATTAAATAAAATGTTATTGCAAAGAAATCCAGAGAGACCACTGTGAGCTATAGTTGGCTCATGGCACTTTTCTGTCAATATATTTGATTCAGATTCATTCATTCATTCATTATTCATCCATTCCTTCAATTTTTCTTTAGTGGCTACTAAATGTAATCTAGTCCAGTTTAATATATCAATCATATACTAAGCGCCTACTATGAGAAAATCACTGCACTAGGTACTAAATATACAAAGAATAAAATAGACTTCTTGCCCTGTATGTATTGATACTAAATGAAGCAAGCACTATTTATTTTTTGTTGGGGTAATGGGGGTTAAGTGACTTGCCCAGGGTCACACAGCTAGTAAGTGTCAAGTGTCTGAGGCTGGATTTGAACTCAGGTCCTCCTGAATCCAGGGCCAGTGCTTTATCCACTGCGCCACCTAGCTGCCCCAACAAGCACTATATTTAAAATTACTTCATTACAGAATTTTATGGATTGATTTCTTTTGTGAAGCACCTAAATGTTATGATTGTCTTTCCCTAAGGTGTCGAAGACCCTCATCTCATCATTTGAGAATTATACTTAAGGACATCCAGACATGAAGGAAAGCATATCCATGACCAAATATTTTTAATAGCTCTATATAAAATGCACTGTATCTATACTTAATCCTGAGTTTGAACATCAAGTTACAGATTTACATTCTGAAAAGGAAGATCCTTGGGAGACAGATGTTAGATTTAAGTATTTCATTGTTAGGAAAATTTGCTTCATGTTTCTCTTTATTTACTATTAATATTTATGATATGTTCATAGTATTTAGATATTTATAATAAACTTACCTGAAAACTATGTTTCAGAGTTCTTATGTAGCCAGAATATTACCCGTTCCTGATTCCAGGGTATATGAAAAATTTTAAAATCTTCACTACCCCATAATACTCTAAAGCAGTGGTTCTTTACCTTTTTTCTCGTGAATCAGGGACCTTTTTGACAGTCAGATAAAGCTTACAGATTCATTTGCAGAATAATCTTCTTAAAAGTAGAAAGTGAAATATATAGGATTTCAAAGGAAACCAATTTAATTGAAATTCAGTTATCAAAATTTCAAAACAAATAAAGAAATCCAAATCCAGATAATCTAAATTATGAACCCCTGCTCCAAGTGCATATCTCCATATAACAAATGCTGACAACCTTCCTTTATTCCTTTTTTGTAGATGTCAAACAGAAGAGTTACTTAGCTTCTCTGGGACTCAGTTTCCTCATTTGTAAAAAAAAAGGAATCAAAATAGATTATAACCAAGATCCCTTCCAATTATAGATCCTATAATTTGAATTATGTGCCTGTGTAGTAAGAACAAATGTGAAAAATCCACAAAATGAATAAAAAAATTGAATAGTCCTTACTTATGTGAGGACCCCTTCTGCCTCCACATTAATGATGTCAGAGTGGTAGGAAAGGAGACAGATTAATTTTTAAAAATAACAAATATTTTAGATCTCATATAAAATTTAATTTAACTATTCTCATAAATGTGAAATTATTGTTCGATGATCAACAAATGGATATCTGGATAAAAATTTGAATCATAAATCTTGACATTCTTGCTATATATAAAATCAGACTAAAGAAAGGAATTGCAACGAAAAAGAAATATGATTTATAGATATTCCTTAGGGAGACTGAGAAAGGAGTCGAGTGGGTTTATCTATACACAAGAAGTCAAAAATAATATTTCATGGAATATTTGGTCATTATTCACTGCAGTATAATTGGTAAGTATTTGCAAGAAATAATCATCTAGAAAATATTTTCACCTGTTTAAGCAATTTAAACACTAACATTAATTGTGGAGGAAAAAGAGATAGAAAAAATTGTACAAAGAACTAGATATGATTTTCCAATATGAATCAACAATCACTTTGATTTTTAGTGACTAATACAAAGGTGGTTTAAAAAGGTAAGACTGGGGTTGAATGCCTAGGGAATCATGGGATTAGAAAAAGGAATGAGAGAAGAAATATTTCCTAGTAAATTAGAGTAGACTCATGCTTTCGTATCATGAATATTTTCTTTGAGAAAAAAATATGGACCCAATGAACACCAGATGACACTATGAGAAATGTAATGGATTATTATTCTTTCAGTTGGGAAAATAATTGTTATTGATGTAGGAGTTAACCCTGACTCAGATGTCTGTAATAAAGTCAGAACATCAACTTCTCAGAGAGAGGGAAAGATGGAAGGAATGGAGGAAGGCAGGAAGAAAGGCTAATAGAAAGGAAGGCAGGAGGGCAGGCAGAACAGAAGGAAGGAAGAAGGATCAAGTAAAAAATAATAATGAGAAAAAAAACAATATGGTTTACAATCAAAACAAATGAATCCTGAACTATTTAAAGCAGTAATTTACAAAAAGGGGGGAAGCATATAGTGGAAATGACATTGATACCAACTATAATTCCTTGATTTTAAGTTTAGCCAAATTAAATTGTCAAAAGAAGAACCCTGAAAGTGCACTAGTCAGCAAACTTCGAACCTTGTAATAAATGCCTGCCAAAAGCAAAAACAGGTAATATAAACTCATTTGTAAAATTGTCCTAAGATAATGAAAACTATGAGCCATTCTCATTAAGGGGAGAGGGTCCTGGGAAGGTAATAGAAAGGAATTAACCATTTGTATAGGTCTACTATGTGCCAGGCACTGTGTTAAGTGCTTTGTAAATATTATTGAATTTCATCCTCACAGCAAGCCTGTGAGGTAGGTACCATTATTAAACTAATTTAATTGATTTAATTACAGTCTTTAAGAAGAGAGATAAAGTGGAAGATAAAAGAACTTCTGGCAAAATATTTAACAAAGCAGAGCCATCCCAAAATCTGAAAAACAAGGAAAAATGAAAAAGATTTAGGAAAAATTAAAAACAAAACAAAACACTTTTCACCTTTGGGGAAAATAGACCTGACCAACTTCTACCTTAACATCACAGTCCCAGATGAGCTTTCAGGAGAAATATAAATGTCACTAAAGAGAATAAAAGAGTGACCCCCCTCCCCAACACACACACATGCACACGCACAAGGAGGAACACCATTTTGAGAGCATTGAGAAATCATTATACAAGGGAACTGAAGGGGGGATATATTACCAGAGGTATGGAAAAAAATCTTTGATGTCAGTAATGTAAGAAAAGGCAATGAAGAGAATATCAATAATTACTAACCTAAATCTTTATGAACATCATCCTAAAGAGAATTGAGGACATCTTCTATGAGGGTATCAATAGGAAATAGTGAGCTGTTGAAAGTAATTTCTAATTATGGACAATATAACCTTCATTTTATAGTCATGATCTAGATAATCATGCAGAAAATAAAAGACCATGCGGTGTGCGTATTATTTGTTGATTTTGAAAAATCATTGATTCAATGGAGCAAAATATGGCCTCACACACTTTTCAACACATAGTTTTTTAGTTACATTTCAAAACCATTTATTATTATTTCATAGGTATAAAAACAGAAATAACCTTTTTTAAACAACTTTCTGATCACAAACATGAGGCAAGACATAAAACAGGGAGATACATGCTCATCAAAAATAAGTAAGGCAGCCAACAAAACCCAGCAGAATACCCTAAAGTGTAACCCATCTACAGAGAAAGAACTGATAGTATCTGAAAACAGATGGAAACACATTTTTTTCCATTTTTTTTCTCCTCTTTGACAATTACTCAATCTCAAGTTTGGGTTGTTTTTTTTTTTGACTGTTTTCTCTCACAACCTAGCTAATGTTGGAATGTTTTCCATGACTACTCATGTATAACTTATTTTGAAATGCTTGAATTCTAGTGGGTGGGGGGTGGGAATGGAGGAGGAAGAGAAGTTGGAACATAAAGTTTTTTTAAAAATTGATGTTAAAATCTGTTTTTACATATATTTTGGAAAATAAATTTCCATTCAATAAAAATAAAAAGTGTAATTCAATCTACTGCTCTTCTATTACTTACTCAAGAACTCTTGCACAAACTAACCATCTGCCTTAGGGTTAGAAAATGCCACTTGTTAAATATTTAATATTAATCTGCTACCCCAAAACTTATTTTGGAGCCTCCACCCAATAGAACCCCAAAGTTAATGTGACATGAGTGGGTTGATGAGGTATACAAATATACCTGGAGGAAGAACTAATAGGCTGGGTGAAGTAGACACAAAGTTTGGCTTCTACCTGTGTTTCACATTTCTATATTTTAACATTTTGGGCTGTCATACTACATTCTAGCCCACAAAACTTCTTTTGTGTCCCTTGTTATGTATATAATAATTATCCTTCATGTTCAAAGATGCTGATGATACTGCATATTAATTTATGTTGACACGGTGAAAAAGGCAAATGTGTCACCACAGCACCTTTTCTCAGGGAGTCATAGCTATGCAATTTTCCTTTTGCCTTGTGACTCTAGTATTCTTTAGTGTTCCTTGTTATTGTTTACAAATCAGCCTCTTCATTTCATATGAACTCTACTGCATTTTTGATTATTACTTGACAATTCCTTTTGTTCTTTTCAAGAAATTTGCAGCTTTATCATATTGCTTGAAGTGCTTCATTAAATAGATCTTATGCATGTTTTTCATCCCATACTTTTCAGCATTATCAAGCTTCAGCTCAATGAAAAGCACCTGCTGAGTATGTCCCTCCCAGCAGAACTCACCTGAAGCATCTCTTCTATACTGGTGGACTCTGATCAGGCTAGCAACAACTTCTTGGCCATCTTTTGGAGTTGTTAGATTTTTAGTGGAAACCAAAGAAATTTCCTTTTTTTTTTTTTTTTAGAAATTTTTCAAGGAAATAGATTTCACATCTATATCATCACATCACATCACATCAAATCTCCACCCACATAAAGTTGGTTTATCTATTTCTTGTTATGATCATTTTTAATTTAGTCAGCAGTTTAATATAATATATGCTTTTGATTATAACTAGTACACTCTGATCAGAGGGCATTAAATTGGGAATTTGCCACTTTAATCTTCTCATATATAATATACATGTTAAGTGTATATCTATCCATACACATATAATGTATGTGTGTACATATACACACATATACATACATACATGTGTTTGTAAATATCTTTGGTTTTATAACACCTTTATTATTATATAGATACCTCTATACTTCTCTACCTAGCAAGCCATACATTATAACAAATAACAGTTGAGAAAGAGAAAAGCAGGTGAGTAAAACCGACCAACACAGAAAATATATCTGAAAGTATATGCAATATAACACACCAATAGTTACCTAGTTCTGCAGAAAAGGAAAAAAAATGTATTCTTAACCTTTCTCTGGGGCCAACCTTGTTTACTTCATATAATTACAAAGCACTAAGCACTATCTTGTTTTACTTTTTGTTCTATTTACACATTTTTACAGGCAATCTCTCTCTCTCTCTCTCTCTCTCTCTCTCTCTCTCTCTCTCTCTCTCTCTCTCTCTCTCTCCCTTTTTCTTTTTTTCTCACACTAAATTATGAGCCCCCCAAGGGTTAGGGATTGTTGTCTTTTCTCATTTCCTCTCCTCTCCTCTCCTCTCTCCTGCCCTCCTCTCCTCTCTTCTCTTCTCCCCTCTCCTCCTCTCCTTACCTCTGTACCCCCAGACTTATCATAGTTCCTGACACACAGTAGCCACTTTAAAAATGTTTATCACCTGTCTATTTATTGTTTTCTTGATTCTGTTTACTTCAGTCTTAGGGGTGACTAGTACTGGCCCTGGAGTCAAGAGCACTTCAGTTCAAATCTCACCTCAGATACTTACTAGCTGTGTCACCCTGTGCCCAATTGCCTTCAACATCTGGGGCCATCTCTAGTAGTCCTGATGTATATCTTGCCACTGGACCCAGATGGCTCTGAAGGAGAGAGTGAGGTTGGTGACCTTGCACAGCCCTCCCTCACTTAAATCCAATTCAGTGCAAGTTATGACATCATCCCAATGTCATATTTCTCTTTGAGAATGAAGGACAAACAACTTCTGTTTTAATCTTATTGAGTCTTCACATGTTTCTCTGAATTCTTCTTACTTATTGTTTTGTTATGGTAGTTACATCCCATTATACTTAACATGCCACAATTTGTTTATCTATTCTCTGACTGATGGACATCTACTTCACTAATACAAAAAGTGTACACATGAATAGTTCAGTGTTTATTGGATCTTTCTGTCTTTGACCTCCTCACATTTTATGCCTGACAATGAGATAACTGAAACAAAGGATGCATACATTTAGTTATTTTTTTCTTTTTTGCACTACTTAAAATTGTTTTCCAAAATGTCTGAGTCAATTCACAACTCTGCCAAAAAACTATTTAACATGTATGTCTTACTAAAGCCCCTTCTACATTGACTCTATATCTTGCTTCATATACACAATGCTTAGCACAGTGCCTGGCACATATTGGGTGCTTAATAAATGTTTTTTGAGTGATTAAATTTACTGGTTTTGAGGTCAGTCCTCAGCATTGTATTGCTTTATATTTCTACAATTAATGGTTTTGGACAATCTTTCATTCAGGACTTAACAACTTTAAAATCTTTTTAGAAGTATTTATTCATACCCTGTGAAGTATTTTCCACTGAGAATGAAGTGATCAAGCATTAATAAAACAGAATAAACAATATATACAATGACTACAGTATTGAGCTATGGCCACCAAATTCTAAAACAGGTATCTTTTTACATCTTTTCACAGATCCTCAAGAGTTCTATTGATGTCAATCGTGCAAAGAAAAATGTACTTTTTCATCTCAGCGTCATTTAAAAAAATATTGATTTGTAATTTAAAAGAAGAGAGGATTGATATTTATAGGAGCTATAAACTCAAATTCAAATCATATCATTACACTTTCCTCAAGTACAGTGTACAAGGCACTATGCTTGGTGAAAAGGATAAGAAGATTCAATAACACAAAGGCCTCCCCTCAATGAGCTTACAGTCTAGTGGTGTAAATAGCATGCATATCCAAATAATTATTATCAAAACTTGAATATTATATGGTTAAAGGGGAGAGATACAATGTACTATGAGAGATTCTTTGAGGGAAAAATCCACTAGGGAGATAAATGAAGACTGTGAATAAAATTATAATTCAGTAAATTCTTAAAGGAATAAAAGGATTTCAGCAACTGAAAATGCTGGTGCAGGAGAGGAGAGATCCATTCTCTTCAGAGAGAAAACCACTGCCTTGGAAGAAGAGTTAATGGAATTCAAAGATGGTGAGTTTCCTGTTTGGTTGGAATACATTGTAAATGAAGATGGATAATATATCATAGAAGTAGAAAGATAGATTATGAAAATAATTTCAGAGAACTTTGCATGCCATTGTAAGCACCATATACTTTCATTTTAGTGGGCAATGAGAAGCCACTAAACATTTGTGAAGTGGGGGTTGGGGGTGGGATGGGTTTGCTGCAATTAAAACAATACTTGGGAAAGAATATGTGAGCAGAGAAATGAAGTATGAATTGGGCATAGAGAGCTTGGAACCAAACACACAAGTTATATGATTAACAGTGTCTCCTATTTCTTTCTAAATCTCCACAGTGACTTAGCCATAGTATGTGAGCACATGCTATTTGCTGTTTTGATGATAAAGTAGCAGCAGTAGCTAACAATTGTTCAGGAACATTTTGAAAAAGTAGAGAGAAAGGCATATCAACAGTAAGGGTCATATACCTAATATATATTTTGTACAGGAGAAGGAGGGTGAGACTTTTCCTGTAAAAGATAAATCCATGCTACAAACTTGTGGCATATATCAGTGTAAAAATGCAAAATTAGATTGGTGTCTCTATACAGAATAATTTATGCATATCTTAAATATATTTCCAATTCTGCTATACTGGGCACAGTCAAATGGGGTTGAGGGTGGAATTTGCCTCTTTGAAATACCCTCTTTAATGCCTAATACTGTTGCTTAAAAACAGTTTGTGTAAAAGGCAGATGATTTGCTGAGTCATCATAAAAATCCCACCCTCAGACACCATACAAAATGTATATGGTTTAAAATGATTGCGTATATTGCTATTTATAATCATGTGTTATCATACCCAGAACAATAAATAAAACTCAAGCTATCCCTTTCTATAGTATAAAGACAAATGATCTATTCATTTGAAATAGAGAGATTGTACTTTAAGAGGCTGTATTTGTAAACGTTCAGAAAGTCCTCTTTTGTTTTATCACACTGGCAGTATGAAAACAAAATTACCTCTTCTGCTATGGCCTCCTTTGACAAAGTAGCCTTGCCATTTTAATGCAGTTCAGCTTTTGAATTATCAATGCCACCTGTCAGAAGCTTCATCAAAGAAAATACGGTTGCTCTTTTCTACTTGCTTCTTCATTGCCATGTTAGAGAAATCTATTTTCAGCTGCTCATCTGTTTCTTGTTGCTTCTGCTTGGCTAACACCTTGTTCCCACTCAAGTCATCATAATGGGATTTTCTGATCGCCCCATTGCACTCCTCTATACCATGTGTTTTTAGCTGACTTTCCGAAGTGCCCTAAACTTCATAAGACAATGTAGTTTTTCAAAAATAACATTGGATTAGCAGTCTGGGGATTGAGGTTCTCTGTTCTACTCTTTTGGTCAAACAAGACAACTTTTACTGTGACTCACTTTCTTTTCCTAAATAATGGTAATTAACAAGATATGATACTTCTAAGTTACTTTCAGACAATCTGTGATGAACTAGGAATCATTCTTATTCTTTGGGCAGATCCGAAGGTTGCAACTGAATATGGAAAAGTCGATATATGCCTAGGAGTACCCCTAAAAAGTTGGTGTATGGGAGATCTGGGTTTGAGTTCTGCCTTTCACATACCGGCTATGTGATTTTGGAAAAACCAGGTAACATCTTAGAGGCTTCAATTTCCTCAAATGTAAAATGAAGATGTTGGACTCAATGTCCCCTAGTATAACTTCTAGCTGTAAATCCTATGATCTATGATCCCATACAATTTTTTAAAGACTATAAGTTGCTCAACAGATTACAGTGTGTATTGGTAGAGAGAATTTCCTCACAGGGAATTCTCTATGACAGTGAAATCACAGGTCTAGCCACTTCCCATCCCCACCCTCACAAACAATATTTTACTCTGTTTCAAAAACAAATGCTATCTAATGGTGGAAATTATTTTGATATATATCAGGAAGAAGATTTCTGGGATCATCAATCAAAAAGCTATTAATATCACATTGCCAACACCATCATTGATTTACTCATCATTTCTCACCTAGACAATTGTAATAATGTCCTATTTGAATATCCTGCCTCTAGCTTCTTGGTACAGTGGATAAAGAAAGCCTTGGGCTTGGAGTCCAGAAGAACTTAATTCAGATCTAATCTTAGACACTTCCTACCTCTGTGATCCTGAGCAAATCACATGACTTCTATCTGCCTCAGTATAAAACTGAATAATAATAACGCCTACCTCCCATGATTGTTGTGAAAATCAAATGAAATATTTGTAAAATGCATGGCACACAGTAGGTGTTCCACAAATGCTTATTCCCACTCCCTATCAGTCATATAGTGTCTGAAATAGCCTTCCTAAAGCATACATGAGACCATCTTATTCTGCTACTTAAAAACCTTCTGTGACTTCCTATTGCATTTATGATAAATAAAAAACAAAACAAAAAACAACAACAAAAAAATCTCCTTAGCCGTTTTTATGTCTCTTCCTCCAATTTACCACTCCAACCAATATTACCAAACTTGTTTTATATGTATTAGTATATGTTTCATCCTAGCTCTCCCATGATTCTCATATTTGTCAGA
This sequence comes from Dromiciops gliroides, assembly GCF_019393635.1. NCBI lineage: Eukaryota > Metazoa > Chordata > Mammalia > Microbiotheria > Microbiotheriidae > Dromiciops > Dromiciops gliroides. Next base: position 203,470,260 of record NC_057861.1, on the reverse strand, counting down.
ATCCTAGGCACTATATCTGAACAACAATAACAACTTTATATCTGGCACCTAGAAAATACCTTTGACATAATAAGTGCTTAATAAATGTTTGTTGTTCTCATACTTGATTAGTGACTACACAGAAATGGGATTGCTAGATTATTTACTTTAAGGAATCCCTAGAGGCAGCTAGATGGTATGGAAGATAGAATGATGGGTTTAGGAGCAAGGAGGACCTAAGTTCAGATTCAGCCTCAAATGATTACTAGTTGTGTGACTTTGGGCAAATCGTGTAACCTCTGTTTGCCGTAATTTCATCAACTATCAAATAGTACCTACTTCTCAGGGTTGTTGGAGGAATCAAGTGATTTAATGTTTGTGAAGCATCTGGTACATAATGGATACTAGATAAATTCTGGCTATAGTCCTCAATGTATTCTTGGTTCTATCCTTCCAAGGTGGAAGACATTCCAATCCAACATGTGAAACTTTGGAAACTCATTCCCAGTTATATCTTACAGAAGAGCTGGTACTTTGTGATAATGAAGAGTTTTCTACCAAGTCAAAACTGAGCATATCTCGAAAAGAGATGACCACCCAATCACTCAGTCTCTTTTCCTTCCTAGTAGCAAGTGATACAAGGACTTCTACTAGCTGTGAGTGAGGAAGTCTACTTTCCCCTAAATGACAACTTTCTGTAATTATATGGCATGTCTTCTTCTTTTGTGTTCACTCTTTCCTGAGGGTAAATTAAAGTGTATTCCAAGGAAGCAGTATGCATGCAAGTGAGTTCATGAAATACTGAAGTTCAGATGTCTCCCCAGCGACTAACAGTGGCAATCAGAGACACAATGGATGATTAAAGAAGCTCCTGGGGACAGATTTGAAAAAAAGAAATCACCCAAGGATGGTAGTAGCTTTAGGGATCCTGACCCCTCATGATAAAAGATGTGCCAAAATGTAAACTCTAGAAAGCCACCTATTTAAAGAGCCCAGCAGGAGAAAGAGCTAAGATGGTGGAGAAAAGGGAGAGTACTCACATGAGTTGTCCCCAAATCCACTCCAAACAACTTTAAATAATGCTTCAAAATGAATTCTGAAGTGATTGAACCTACAAAAGTATGTGGTGAAACAATTTTTCAGCCCAAGAGAATGTAGATCATAGGCAGGAAAAGCCTCCCATACCTAGATGAAATTGGAACACAGTGTAGACTGCTGACAGCACAGTCCATGCCATAGCAAATCATCAACGGGTCTTGGGTTTGACTGAATCAGCAATAACATTAGCGATTTCTGAAGTTCTCAGCACTCAAATAGTCAGGTATTTGGAGATTTGATCAGAAGGAGACAACAGGAGTAGTTTCCCTTTGCTATCACTGGGTGTAGGACTCTATTGCATTTCTCATATGTAGATCCAAGTTACAGTACTGGGCCACAGCCCTAAGGAGAAGAGGAGTATTAGTACAACAGAGCTTGTAGCTTCATGAAAGCAAGGACCCTTACCCACACTTCCAGGGTGAGAAAAGTAGAATGTGGTAGCTCACAGACCAAAGCACATACCTGGAGAGCAGTCACCACCCCTCTGCTTAGTATACCATTTTGGAATAACTGAAAACTTACAGACCTTCAGAACTAGCTCAGAGAGCAACAGCAAAGAAAGACCTGAAGCTTAAAATAATGCCTCCTTCACTCTGGGAGGAAAACTTCATTTTAGCATAGAGTTAAAAGCTAATAAATAGGTTGGAAAAATGAGCAAACAAGCAAACAAAAAGAACCTGAAAAGAGAAAGTTACTATTATGACAGGGAAGACCAAAAAGCAAATACAGAAGACAAGAAAGTAAGAACTGCTACATGCAAAATCTCAAATAAAAATGTGAATTGGTTTCAGGGACAAAAATGAACTTCTAAAAGAGCTCCAGAAATGTTAAAATAAAAAAGAGAAGCAGAAGAAAAAATAGAGAAAAAAATGAGAGTAATGTGAGAATATTATGAAAAAGTCAGCTGCTTGGGAAAGGAAACTTAAGAAAACAGCACATAAAAAACCAGAATAGGCTAAGTGGGGGTAAAAGAAATTCCACTGAAGAGAAGAACTTCTTAATAATATAATTGGCCACATAAAAATTAAGAAGAGGTACAAAAGCTCACTGAAGAAAAGAACTCCTTGAAAAGTAGAATCAGCTGAGTAGAAAAGGCACTACAAAAGCTTGCTGAAGAAAATAATTCCTTAAAAACTAGAATTGGGTAAGTGGAAGCTCATGGTTCCATGAAACATTAAGAAACAATAAAACAAAATCAACAGAATGGAATATAGAAGAAAATGTGAAATATCTCATTGGAAAAACAACTGACTGGGAAAATGGATTGAGGAGAGATCATTTATGAATTATTTGCCAACCTGAAATCCATATTTAAAAAAGGTCTTGACATCATCTTTCAAGAAAATATAAAGGAAAATTGCCCCAATATCTCATATACAGAGTATAAAATATAAATTGAAAGAAGACACTTATCAATTCCTAAAATAGCTGCCAAAATAAAAATTCCCAGGAAAAATATGGCAAAAGTCCAGAGCTCCCAAGTCAAGAGGAAAATATGACAAGCAGCCAAAAAGAAACAAATCAAATATCACGAAGTTACAGTCACAATAACAAGATTTAGCAGCTTCTATATTAATGAATCAGAGGGCCTAAAATAAGATATTCTAGAGGGCAAAGGAGCTAGGATTACAACCAAGAATCATCAACCCAGCAAAACTGAGTATGATTCTTCAGGGGGGAAATAGAATTTAATGAAATAGAGGACTTTCAAGCATTCCTGATGGAAAGACCAGAATTGAACAGACAATTTAAATTTCAAATACAAGAATCAAGAGGAGCATAAAGAGATAAACAAGAGAGAGAAATTATAATGGATTCGATAAGTCTGAACTATTTATATTCTTCCATAAGAAGATACTTGTAACCCCTAAGAACTTTCTTATTTTTCAGGCAGTTAGAAGGAATATGTATAGACAGAGGATATAGGTGTGAGTTGAGTACGATAGAATGATAGCTAAAAAATAAAAGTAAGGATTGAGAAAGAGTAAGGTACTGGGAGAAGGTCAAAGGGAGGTAGAATGTGGTAAATTACCTCACATAAAAGAGATAGAAAAGATGGTTTTTTTGGGGGGGGGGTTGTTTTGTTTTTTACAGTGGAGATGAGGGAGTTGGAAGGGGGACTTGAAGCTTACTCTCATCAGAATTAGCTCAAAAGGGAATAATATACACACTCAGTTCATTATATAAATCTATATTACCTACAGGAAAATAGGAGGGGAAAGGGACAAAAGAAGGGAAGAGGGTGATAGAAGGGAGGGAAAACTAGGGGAGGTGGTAGTCAGAAGCAAAATAATTTTGAGGATGTACTGAATGAAAGGAGAGAGAGTATGATAAACAGAGAAAAAGCAGGAAGGAAGGAAATACACAGTAATCATAACTATGAAAAAATGATATGTTTCTCTGATAAAGGCCTCATTTTTCTTTTTTTTTTCATTTTTCTTTTTGTGTTTTTTTTTTTTTTATGGTGAGCCAATTCGGGTTAAGTGACTTGCCCAGGGTTACACAGCTAGTGAGTGTTAAGTGTCTGAAGGAGTATATGAACTCAGGTCTTTCTGAATACAGGGCCAGTGCTTTATCCACTGTGCCACCTAGCTGCCCCTCATTTCTCAAATATACTGAGAATTGAGTCAGATTTATAAAAAATAAGAGCCACTCCCCAGCTGATAAATAGTCAAAAAATATGAGCAGGCAGTTTTCAGACAAAATAATCAAAGCTATCTATAGTCATATGAAAAAAAAAAAACAAACCTCTAAATCACTATTGATTAGGGAAATCCAAATTCAAACAGCTTTGACATCCTACCCCACATCTAGCAGATTGACTAATATGCTAGAGAAAATTACAAATGTTGAAGGGGATGTGGGAATGAGACACAAATGCATTGTTGGTGTAGTTGTGAACTGATTCAACCATTCTGGAGAACAATTTTGAACTGTGCCTAAAAAACTACAAAAACATGCATACCCTTTAACCCAGCAGTACTTCTACTAGGTCAGTATCTCAAAGAGATTGTTTTTTAAACCTTTAATTTTTTTTAAAAGAAGGAAAAGAAAAAGTTTCATGTACACAAATATTTATGGCAGTGCTCTTAGTTGTGGCAAAGAATTTGAAATTGAGAAGATCTGCATAAATTCAGAAATGGCTGATCAAGTTGTGTTCTATGTTTGTAAGGGAAAATTATCTTGCCATAAGAAATAGCAATCAGGATGCTTTCAGAAAAACCTGAAAAGAATTATATGAACTAATACAAAATTAAATGAACAGAACCAGGAGAACATTGTACACAGTAACAACAATATTATGCAATGTTCAGTTATGAATGACTTAGTCTCACCAATAAAATAATCCAGGACAATTCTGAAAGACTTGGGGTGAAAAATGCTATTTCCATAGAAAGGACTGATGAAATTTGAATACAAATCAAAGCATACTTTTGAAACTTTATTTTTCTTGTTTTTTTTTTCTCTTTTTCTTTTACATCATGACTAATATGGAAAGGAACTCCATAAAGATCCCACAAAGCAAGTAAATATTTGATTCACACATTCTCTGCATTTGTGCCTCATTAGTATTATACTGCATATTTTAATTCACTCTCTTCATGGACATTGTGTATACAGAGGAAGAATTGGTGCCTGGATAATAAGAAATTGATTTTTTTTTAATGCCAAATATTTGGAACTTAGAAAACATTCCTATAAAAATAGGATTATACATAATGATGAGGTTCATAGGCTAATCCTATAATAGTTTGAGAATTGATTTGGCACCCCCTACTGGAGAGAAATTCTAGGGAAGCTCCACCATGAGGAGAAAGCATGTGATTTAGAGACCATGTGACTTTAGCATCTGGAAGTTACATCTATAGAACCATCTGTGGGACTTGTCAATCAGAGCTACCAGCCAATTAGCTTGGAGCTATGTGTGTGTGGACGGCCCTGTTTCCTATTGGAGAGGAGGCTACTGGGAGGAGGAAGGAGTGAAGGCTCTCTTTTGCCTAGGACCTCATTCTGAGTTGAGCTGAGATGTTCACTCCCTGAGATAGATAAATGAAAGAATCTTGGCCTCTTTCTCTCTCCTAACCAAATTCTTATGCTCCTTAATAAATACGTAAAAGTCTAAACTCCTGTTAAAGCTTATAATTTATGGAGACTACTCATTAGATTTTTAGGCAGTCTAGCTAGAATTTTGCCCCCATACAAATGGCGATATTACAGATAGCAACTTTACAAATTGTGACCCCAAAGGGATAAGCTGAACCTGGATCTTCTTATCTTTTGGTTGGGTAAGAAATTTTCCTCTAGCCTGTCCCTTTAAATTCCAAAGTAGTGCTAAGTACTGACTGTTTTCCCTTTAAATTTTCAAAAAAAAATTTTAACTTCCTAACTATTCTGTTTCTGATTTTAGTCTGTTTAACCAAATCAGGGATTAGATCATGTTAATGCTTTGTTTTTGTGGATATTCTATTTTTATTTTTGTTAGAAGAGTGCACAAGGTACTCACACAGGGGAATATAAGTATCCCTCCTCTCCCAACCATGCCTTTTTAGAGAAACCTCTGACTCCTGCACTTTCTTCAAATTCTAACACTGAGTGTTTCTCTCCTTTTGCATGCCTGGAAGCAAGGACCAGGCCTCTAGAAACCTTTGTCCCCCTGGCGGTGGGTGGGGAGCCCAGAGCTGAGTTCAAAACCAAGCCTGATTTAAATTGCCCTAGTCCCTCCCCAGCTGAGCCGACATGTTTGAGTGTAAGCGCTGTGGCTGTGCAGCATGTAGAAGAGATGGTCATGCCCCCTCCCCTCGGAACCCCATCTCCTACTCCTCCCATGGCCATGCCCCTTGATCCTCCTGCCAGGGAGGTCAAGAGATCTAATCCAACCTCCTCAGCTTCTGAGCTTGCATATGAACAGTAGAGAGTTTAAACATTAAACATTTTAATTAAATTAATTTTTTTAATAATAGAATCTTTATTCTTGAGACTCTGAAAAATAGGCAAAATCTAATAAGTTGAAATTGACTCTGATATTCATATGAATCTGTGATCTCATGAATCCCAAGATTCCTTCTAATGATACACACATACTCAATTCTGTGTGACTTTTTCTCCATCATCCTCTACATTACATTTGGCTCTCACTAATACACTAAATGTAACGTAGAGGATGAGGAGGATGTAGAAGGAAGAGATGGGTGCTAATTATGACCTTTATACCTATTATGTGACCATCAGCAATTTTTTTTAACCTTTAAGAAGCTCCAGATGGCTATCTTAGTGACTAAATTCATAGTATGTTGGCAAACATGATGGATTCAAAGTCAGAGAACCTGTGTTTAAATCCTGGCTCTATTACTTAGTTTCTTTATCTTTCAAATGTGAAATTTGGATTAGATGATCTTTAAGACACAATCCAAATCCTATGATCCCATAATTGCTAAATATTAAGTAATTATAAATGCATACTACTGAGATAACACAAGCAGAGAAATCTTATATCCTATTCTCCTTGCTTTTAAAGGAACATGATACATTACAAAACTACTCCACAAATTAAAGCTAAATATTATTTAAAAGTTGATTTTAACATCTTATTTATTTACAGTTCAAACTGTGAAGTGAAATCACCTGCAACCCCACAGGAAAGCAATTTTGAGATATGTGATCTTCATTATGTGAAGTATTCACAAAAAATACATTGCAATGAACCTTTTTTTTTTTAATTAACCTTGGATGGAATAGTAAGTAGATATCCTAGGGAAGGGGAATTATTTTTTTTTATTCTGTGCCATCATTCAGAAGGAATAACAATTTAGAAAAATCATTACTTTTTCACCTGTGGGATTGTGTATATGAGTATTACACTCTTCTGGATATACCTTAAGAGAAGAGGTTACAATGGAGATATTAGGAATTTCCTCATGCTAGAAATGATTTCTCCCATTATTTCTCCAGTGTTTCTACAAGGGACTGTGAAGTCAGAAACATTATGTTCTTATCATTATATGCTCATGGCTTTGATAGCTCTATAAAATTTCATATGCATTTTATCTGTTTCTTAAGGCAGCATAAGTGTCATTTCTGCAAACCTCTAGTCATCCAAATAATGCTGGAGACAAGTGAGAGTCATGGGAAACTGATTTCCCATTTTGTAAACAGCAAAATTGACAGCCTGACATGAATATTGTTGAACACTGGAGTCAGCAGGTAATAGACATCAATGGATGTTGGCCCTATTCCTTTCCCATCTTGGATATGTCTGGTCACAGGATACTTTTTAAATCCCAATAATTTTGAACTTTTTATCTGGGGACAAGAAACTTTTATCAGGCATTAGTGAGACAGGGCTAGGATCCTGACCCTAAGGCTGCAGTCAAGGGGTAAGTGGTCCCATTGTCCCATCAATCATGTTGCTATTAAAAGGAGCTGTGATATTTGAGTCATTGTATGGAGAATAGAATTGCTTAAACATTAGACACTGTGACTCAAGTACTACTCTGGGGATCATGACTATAATTTTAGTCATGCATTAAATCATGTGGCTGCAATTTTAAAGTAGCAAAAACCAAAACTCCAAATCTCTTCATTCTAGGTCATCTTCCAAATTTTTTTTTTCAAATAAGACTTTTAAAATGTAAACATGTGGGGCAGCTAGGTGGTGCAGTGGATAGAGCACCGGCCCTGGAGTCAGGAGTACCTGAGTTCAAATCTGACCTTAGACATTTAACACTTACTAGCTGTGTGACCCTAGGCAAGTCACTTAACCCCAATTGCCTCACTAAAAAAAAACAAAAATAAAAACCCAATGTAAATATGCTATTATGAAAATAACACCATCAATTAAATAGTCAAATGTTTAAATAATTGCCATCTTTACTTTAGATAAGGTATCCTGGAAACCTATAAGCACTTTATAAATATGAATAATTTATTATCATTCTCATAAATATTAATAAAACACATGATCTGTTATATCACTGTAGGTAGCTCTCAGTGAGGAATATCTTCTACAAATGAAGAACAGTTAGTCAGTAAGAAGTTAAATGACTCATCCAAGATCATGTAGCCAGCGTATGTGTTCCTGAGTCTAAGGCAAGCTCTCTATATGCTAAGAAATTCTACTTCTTCAGTTATTGTTAGATTAAATTAATATTAAACAGAGGGACAAATTTGACTTTCTTCCCATAACCTGAATTGCTAAAGTTGTCACCCTAGTCAGAAAAACCCAGGGTTGTGCTCTTTCTCTGACTACCAGTTCAAAGGACATTAGCAACTTTGGCAATAGATGGACTTGAGACCTTTATCTTAAGAATTTTGCAAAATACTTGTTTTGGAGCTTTCTTAATTTCTGAACAGGCAAGCCAGCCTAGATAAAACACAAAAGCACCTTGAAGGAGAGATAGGAAAGATTGCATTGCCAAGAAAGTCAAACCACAATCACCATGTCTAATACCTGTGCTTGGACCCCATTGAAGATAGCCCAGTATACTGAACCCCAGAGCTTTAAAAGTATCAGTGACCTCCAGTTTAATAATCTCCTTCCACCTCAAATATTATTAACCCAGGCCTATTCTTGAGGGAAGAAATCACTAGGGAAAAAGAGATCCACATCCCTCTCTATCTAACCAATTGATACCTCTGGTTTGGCAAGCCCAAGATGATAGTGAGTGGCAGCACCATCCATTAAACTGTTACACAAGGAAACAAACCCTATAAATTTTGCAGATAATGAAACTGAGTCAGCCAGAAATTAAGACACTTACTTGCCCAGTAACTATCTGGCTGAATCTGAACTTAGGTCTTCCTGAGTCCAGACCCAGTACTCTAGCCACTGGGAAATCCTAGCTGCCTCTACTTAGGTATACAAGAGAAGCTTAATAAATGTTATTGATAGAAATGAGTTAGAGGAACCTAATTATATGGTGACTACAACTTTGCATAGGTCTTTGGATATATTAAATGGGCCTTTTGACATCCAAGCAGTAGAAGTTAATACTGTATAGCCAGCAGTCTTGGTGAAGGAATTAGGGGAAAATTGAAGAGACAGAATATTTATTAAAAGGCAATAAGATGATCAGTATCCTCCTGTATGTCATATTTCATGACTAGTGTATTCAGATATTGGGTAATTGGTGAACCATGAAAAATGAGCATAGCATGTCATTCCCCAGACCCTGTTGAAACATCTACTATTAAAAACAAACAAACAAAAAAATGAAAAACAACAACAGCTGACTCTCCTGCTAGTTGGTTGCTGTTAAACTGAATTAGATGGTAGATAAATAATTCCTCTAATTCAGCCATTTTTTTCAAATTCATACACATAGGTGTGTCTTTGAAGAAACAGATTAGGAAGATAAGTGCTAAAGAAATATATTTTGGACAAGACTTGATAAGGATGCTTTTCTTTCTCATAATAGAAATTAAGCAGGCAAATGGACACTTTTAACATAAAGGTTTCCAAACTCCCTCACCACCATGACATTCTACCCTTTTCCCACATGGATAGAAAATCCAGTGGCTTCATGATAACTCCCAATCCAATTCACCAAACATTTAAGGGCCTAATATGCTCTAGGCACAGTATAGGGGCAGGGGACACAAAAACAAAGGAAAAAAAATGATCGTCTGTCCTCAAGGAGGTTACTTTCCATATGGGATTATTAAAAACATTTGTATCAAGAGACCACTGTGGCTGCTATAGCTCTGTTGATAATTTTTAAATTGGTTAATTTTAAAGTATTATATAAATGTTACCTGTTTTTATTAACAAACGTTAATTATATACCTACTATAAGGAGCCATGCTAACATTGTAGTAGAAGGACCTCCAGTAAATCTATTGGTAAAAATAATTAGAAAGTAGGCTCATGACTTAAAATTTAAATGCAAAAAATATCTCATGACTACTTTGCCCAGAGGATAATACTGTTTCATATAGGTCAGAGTCTGTATCCCCACAGGCTATGAATCTAAAACTGGGAATAGCATGTATACAAATTTTAAAAGTGAAAATTAATCTTGAATTAGATTCTAAGAGAAATAATAATAATATAAAAAAAAGATTTGTGAAGCCTGGAGGAGGGAGAGGTTATTAGTGACTCTGGGATAGGTGAAGGTTCTATGGAAGGGGGCAGCTAGGTGGCAAAGTGGATAAAGCACTGGCCCTAGATTGAGGAGGACCTGAGTTCAAATCTGGTCTCAGACACTTGACACTTAACTAGCTGTGTGACCCTGGGCAAGTCACTTGACCCTCATTGTCCCCCCAAAAAAGATTTTATGGAGGAACTGGTATCTGAGTTGGGCTTCAAAGGATGGGTTGGGATTCAGTACATGAGGGAGAATATTTCCGACCTAAAAAACAGCGTAAAAGGGCATGAAAACAGATACTTTTGTAATGTAACAGGAGTGGAGAGGAGTGCACAAAGTATACTCTAAATCAGTCAATAACTAATTAAGTAGCTACTATGTTCCAGAGACTGTGCTAACCCATGGAAATACAAAAAAGACTTTAAAAGACAGACTCCACCATCAAGGAGCTCACAATTTAATGAGGGAGAAAAAAAACAAACATATACAAAAAGACTATATACAGGATAAAACATAAGGAAGTCATTAGAATTAAGAGGAATTGAAAAAGAATTTTTCTCGTGACAAAGTCAGTAGGAGCAGAGGAGGAGAGATTTGATTCCAGGCTTGAGAAACACCTGGATTGAAGAAATAAAGTTTATTTTTCATGTAATAAAAAGCAAGCAAGTGTCATTGGGTTGAAGAATAGTTTGCCTGTAACATGTAGTTTGAGTATTACAGGGATTCCTCAGGTTTTTTCCCACATTTGAAAGTATGGGAGAAGGGACACGAAGGGTGTATGGTGGTGACTAGCATAAGAACATGACCTTGAGTCTCACAGTTAATATGAACTATCTTGAGTAAATGTAAAAAGCAAAAGAAACTATCACATGGGAACATTTGAACATGATCCTGGGTCATCCCTGGAACTATGCTACCTTTGATCTATTTCTACATAATATCTGATCTGATCTGGGATTGGTCTGGGAATCATTCTGTCCTCTTGCCACCAAGCACCCGGTCTAGTGAATAAACTCTTTAAACAAGCACAATAACCCAATTAACTGAAAAAATCCTAATAAACCTATTATACAACCAATCTGGAATGGGCTCCTCTTTTTTCAGCATCTCATTATTCTGTCATAGGGTCTGTATCCCTGAAACATCAGGGCATAACAGATCAGCCTCCTTACATTTAGTCAGGATAGAATGTTCCCCCAAAATCTTGTGTCCTTACAATGGGTAACACCATCCGAACAATGCTGGGTGATAGTATACAGGGCCTCCAACTCCTCATTCATCTAGGTGATACATAATTTTTAAATGGCACTTTATAGCTGAGGCCTAAGCTCCACTTTCTTTCATAATAACTTAATTAACAGCTGACACCTTGTGGCAGGTTGGAGGAATAGGAAGATAGGAGAAGAGTCTGCCCCTTCTCTAGTTAGCTCCTGTCAGCTCAGGAATGTTCCTTAATGGGTCACAGATTTAGAGGTAAGCTTCCTATCATGAACACAGTGCAAAGGGCTCTTCTTTCAATACGGTGGACCCTTTCGCTTGATGAGAATCAAAATTTCCACCTTCCAAATTGATATAGTCCCAATGGCAGTGCTTCCAGTGTGAATAGGAATTGTATTACCTCATTTTTTTTTAATTCTGGCTACTAGGGAGCACATCACTTCCAAGGAGGCAGAGCTGAGGGGACATATGACTGAACATGGAAAAATTTGGCCAGAAGTAGTAGGCAGGGATTCTGGAATTTTATTTTCACCTTTTATTTTGTTATTTTCTTGATTTCTGAAGTCTAAACTTCCCCATTGATATCAAGAGCACCACGGTCTTTCTTGTAACCTGTGTTCACAACCATATCATTTGTAGCTCCTCACTCTCATTAATCCCACATGTCTAATCAGCTGAATCTCTCATATATATATATATATATATATATATATATATATATATATATATATATATATATATATATATATATATATATATATATATATATGTGTGTGTGTGTGTATGTATATGTATATATTTTATATGTTTATGTTTATTTATATATACATTTATATTTATACATGTATATATACACATACACACTGTGAGAATTGGAATGACACCTAATTGATATGACAGTCAGTGCTGTATCACAAGGGAATAGTGACTGACCTCAGCATTCAAGAGTTCAGTTCCATAGAAAGAATATTACAGAGTCAAAAGACCTTTGTTCAAGACTTAGCTCTTTCTCTTACTGGATCTGTGACCAAATCATTTAATTTTTCTGGATCTTAGTTTGCTGATCTTTAAACGAGTGAGTTGGACTTGATGGCATTATGTTACAACACAAAGTAATTCAATGACATCTACAATTGTTCATAAAAAGACAGTGAGATAACTTAACACTGAAAATAAACTTTGCCTTTGACTTGGAGACAAGACATAGAAATATATTTTGCAACTGATATTTTTTTCATTGTTACTCCTTATTGAGCCTGAAAGGGGAAGAGCTCACTGCCTGTGGATGAACATCTATTCTCTTAATTTCTTCCCCTCCTTCAATGAACCTAAAACATCTCTTACCCCTTCCCATGCCATATATATATATATATATATATACATAAATATATATATATGTATATATATATGTATATGTGTATATGTATATACACACATACATACATATATATATACATATATGTGTGTGTATGTATAGTTGTGTGTGATAATATATAGCATATATACACACATGTATATGTGCGTTTATGTTTGTATACACAGACACATTTTATTCTTCACAGGTTCATTTAATGAAAGTATATCTGAAAAAAAAGTAAGACTGGAGATCTTTGGTGGTTAACTCGGAAATTTCTCATGTAACAGTTTTCTTTCTGAAAACACTCATCTAGAATACACATTCTAGATATTCTGTGAGTTTTTAGCACCCTCTAGTGGGCTCTTGTTACTCTCATACTAAGCACCCTTACTAACCCAAATTTAGTTAGTGGATTTTCCTATCAATGTCATAGAAAAAAACAAAAACAAAAACAAAAACAAAAACAAAAAACTAAACTAAATACTGAACATGATTCCAAGATTTTCTGAATAAAATTTAACTCACAAAAATCATCAAGCTTAAATTTTAAACTTCTCCTCCCCTCCAAACTCAAGGTCAAAAAAATTTGTCTAAATTTTTGAAATGATGATGATGATAATTTAGAGGCCATGTGGTTATCTGTGGTACTGAAAACAGGAAGCTCTGTTTTCAAGTTCCATCTCTGACATATATTGACTGTGCAACATGAATTTTCTTAGAATATAAATTGAAGAGAATGAGCTTATCTTCACTGGTACTGAGAGTTCCCTCAGATACTAATAAAATAAAAGGTCTAGTACCTGTCCCCTTAAAATTAAATCATACTTCAATGGAGAATTTATCTTACTAATACACACACATTTATACATTCATATACACGATTTCCACTCCAAATATGGGAAATATTCTCCCTGTTTGTAAAGAAAATGCTTTGTGTGGCAGGATAAGAACTATGCAAATGTATTCCAATTTATACAAGTCTTAAAACAAGGACCAAAAAAGTAAAATAAAAGGCAAAGATTGGGATGAAGTTATGAACTGAAGAGATTGACGCAGAGAGACAAGGAAGTCTGCCTTACTGGTCTCTAGCCGGTCATGCAGAAAGATTGTATGAATTCCCCCTAAGGATTTACTTATGGAAAGGGCATGTAAAAAGTGTACTTCATGTGCTACATTATGAAGGGTAAGAGAGCAAATTTTGTCAGACCTGGGGCAACATGTGGCCTCATTCTTTTCTGCTTCTCAATGGAGCGTGATGGTTGACAATATTGAGAATGTCATGACAGTTACCTTGACAGGGCCTACATATAAACACACAAAAAGAGAAGGAAAGATTGGGAGGGAATTTAACTTGTTGAATTACATGGTTCAATAAAGTTCAATACACAGAAATAAAAGTGAAAATATTTCACGCCATTAGGTATTCTTTTCACATTAAATAGACAGTGTGGTACAGTGATATGGACTCTGAATTTAGAGGGTGAAATGGAGAGACTGGGTTTCAATTCAAATCACAGAAGTGAATGTGAGGCTCTTTAATTGTTTATGAAGGCATGCAGAACACCTGATTCAGTTTTGGCCTGGTCTCTTACCTGTCTCCTTTCAAATTCACAGTTCATAACTGGACTCCACTGTTGTGATTCCTGGAGAAGTAACCCTTTGTCCTATGGCCTCTGTTTACTCTTTTTCTCTTTAAGTGAAGGAGGTAGAACCTACAGTCTTGTGTTTTGAAATGTCAGGAAGAAATCTGCCCTCTCTGTGTTCCCAAGTTTGTATTTGCAGCCAGGGCAGCATTGATGGCTTGAGGAACATAGAGTGACCCTTGGGACCCAGCTGAGACAAGAATGCATCCCATTGTCATGATTTCTTTAGATATATATTTGGTGTAACCAATCTGGTCTAGAAATTGAGGTAAGCTTTAGCTTACTACCCCCAGCAACTAAGGTGGTATAGGGAAAAGTAGAAACACAAAGTATTGGGGAAAAATATTTGTATTTTGTTACTGCAACATCTTCAAAGTAAATATCTTTTTTTTAAAAAGCTAACTGATATTAAGTAGTTAAATGTAGCTGGGGTGCAATTCATAGTCACTGACTAGCAGAGGGACACATAGCTAGTGGGGGCTTTAGCTGATGGCAATAGAAAAAAGAGAACCCTAAACTCCTTTGGGTCCTCTAGAATCCAATATAGAAGGCCTGACAGGGAGGCTGGGTGCAGATTGTACTTATTTACATAGTACAACCCCTACTTATATGAATTGATATATAGTGAAGTAAGATGAACCAGGAAGATATTCATATACACTGTAACTGCAATCATGAAAACAAAAAGAGCAATAAATTGAAGCCAAATTCAGTCCAATTATGATGGACAATTTTGGTCTGGAATAAAAGGTGATGAAATACACCATTCTCTAGCGAGGGATCACAGTTTTGCATATATTGGCAGATATAATCATTCTATCAGATGATTTTAAGTATTTTTATTATTACAAAGGTATGGAGAGATATTAAGAGAAAGAGGTATGTCTAGAAATAACTAATTTAAAAATAAAAGACATTACTAAGATTTTAAAGCATGCTACAGGGATTTTGGGAAAACAAATGTGCTAGTGGAGCTTTGAATTGTTTTAGCCTTTGTGGAAAAAGGTTACCCATTATAAAAGAAAAGGTGTTATGTAAAACAGTGTTCAGTGTTCCCATTATAAGGTTTATATTATTTAAAAGCCAATGTCAGAAGGAAAGGATTCATTTATAGCAAAATATTCATAGGAACAATAATTGTGTTAGCAAAAAATATTGGAAACAAATTGTGTTCAACAATTAGAGGATGACTCTAAATTATATTATGTTAATATAATGGAATATCAATGTGGTATAATGAATAACATGTATAGAAAAATTTCTGATAAACATTGTGAGATTTCTACTAATTGATAGAGAAAGTGTAACCAAAAGAATAACATAAATGGGACTAACATAAATAAAAACAATACAAAAATGAAATAAAACCCCTTTACTCTCTTCTTCCACTTCTCTCATAAATGATTTCCTTCCAGAGTTTCTATTGTCAGAATGGGATCCAGAATGGCCATACCTTATCATCATCCCTGCTATGCTACTGACTCTGCTTTGGCCAATATTTCTAGGAGGCAGAACCTTTCCCCCTTTTATCTGTTGTCTTTCTGTATTAGAATGTAAGCTCCTCAAGGGCAGGAACTTTCTTTTTGCTTCTATTTGTATTCTAAGCACTAAGCACAGTGCTTATCAAATAGTAATCTAATAAATTCTGGTACCTTAACTGCAACAAAATTCAAATTAAAATAGGAAACATTTTCTCTAAATGTATGGAAGCACATACCCTTCCTTTATATTAAAACAAGCAAACTGGGAAATCAAAGGTAGGTCATAACACAATCTTTTTATTTCTCTTAAAATTTCCTATAACCATCCCTCTCCCAAATTCTCAGATCAGAACTTTGCCTCATATTTCACTGAAAAAAAATAGAAACAATTCTCTGAGAGATCTCTCTCTTCTGTGCTCTTCCTCATTCTACAGAACTCAGTTTTATTGTGCCACATTCTCCTTCATTCATCTATATTCATGTTATCCCATTTCATTCCATCTTCTCAAGCAGATTACCTCTCTATCATCTCAACTCTTATAATCTCTCATTGCTCCCTGTCTATTGGCTACATTTCTTCTGCCTGTGATTTGGCCTCATCTCCCCCCTCTCCAAACCAAACCAAACAAACAAACAAAACAAAACAAAAAATCCTTCATTTGGTCCATTTGTAACTCCTATTATCACCCAGATCTCATTGCTCTCATGGCTAAACTCCTTGAAAAAGGCCATTTACTAGAGATGCTTCTACTTCCTTTTCTCTCACTCTTTTCTTAACTACAATCTGGCTTCTGAATCAATGATTCAAATGAAACCATACTCTACAAAGTTACTGATTGCCAAATTTAATAGTCTTTTCTCAATCCTCATGTTTCCTTACCTTTCCTGCATCATTTGACATTGTCAATCACCCTCTTCTCCTTAACCATCTCACTAGGTTTTTGTGATACTACTGTGATGCTTAAAATCTAAATGTGTGGTTGCCTTAAATTAGAAGCTTTAGCACCAGTCTTTGGGCATTAAGCATTTATTATAGCATACTAGGTATTAGAAAAAAATAGAACATGTGGAGTTAAGAAAAGGCTTATCTTGGGGCAGCTAAATTGCGCAGTGGATAAAGCACCAGCCCTGGATTCAGGAGGACCTGAGTTCAAATCCGGCCTCGGACACTTTACACTTACTAGCTGTGTGACCCCCATGGCCCACAAAAAAAAAAAAAAAAAAAAGGCCTATCTAGCCTAGAGTTCCAGCCTGTTCTGGGTCTTCCTCAAGTCCTCCACCATGAGCCTGCTTCAACCACAAACTCCTCTCAAACTGAGTGTGGAAGCTTTTTATAGGTCCGGAGCAGACACAGTCCTTATACACTGCTTAAAGCTGATTGGTAGGCATTATCCAAATCCATTGGTTCAGTGGACTTGAAGGTGGTCTCAGTTGAGTTCAAAGTCCTTAGCTTCTGAGAAAAATACCTCCTTAAGGGCCAGCCAGGTGTGGTTAAAATCTAATTTACTTGAAGTAGGCTAATCAACAAAATTAATCACTCTCACTTAATTCAATCAGTTTAGATTAATCTCCAGGTGAGCCTTTGTGTATCTGCCAAATCCCATTATTTTCTCACACTACTCTGACCAAATTTTCCTCCTATATATCTACTGCTTCTTTTCAGTTCCCTTTACCCAATCTTTATCTACATTATACCTGGTTACAATGGTTTCTCTTCAGGTTCTACCATGAGCTCTCTCTTTCCTCTATGTTATTTATCTTGGTGATTTTATCAATTCATACCACTTCAGTTATCATATCTATGCAGATGACCCATATTTATATCTATTTCTCTAACCCTAGCCTCTTTCCCAACCTCAATATAGCCTTTCCAACTGAATATCAGATATTTGAATTGGGTGTTCCATAGACATCTTAAACTAAACATGTCCAGAATTGTACTCATTTTCTTTTTCCCTAAAGTCTCTCCATTTTCTTACTTCCTTATTACTGTTGATAGTTCCACCATTCTTCCAGCAACCCAGGCTCAAATCTTAGGTGTCATTCTTGACTCTTCACTCTTTCTT
The DNA here is from genome assembly GCF_019393635.1 of Dromiciops gliroides. Lineage (NCBI taxonomy): Eukaryota > Metazoa > Chordata > Mammalia > Microbiotheria > Microbiotheriidae > Dromiciops > Dromiciops gliroides. The sequence goes on along the minus strand of NC_057861.1, from coordinate 203,452,335 downwards.
ATCCTGTTACATTCAATCAGTGACCAAATCCTATTGTTTCTACCTCTGAAACATTTCTCATATATACTAGCTTCTTTCCTCTGAGACTATTACCTCCTATTCTGGTGCTCATCACTTCATACCTCACACTTTATTGAAGAAGTTTTTTGGCTGATTTTCCTGCCTCTTATCTCTTACTCAGCCATCAAAACAATCTTCCTGCTAAACAAGGGGAACCATACCTCCTCCCTGTTCAAGAAACTCCAATGGCTCCTTATTACCTCCAGGATCAAATCTCTTTAAGTTTCGGAGCCCTTCATAACCTCTGCAAAACAGTGCTATTGGCCTCCTGTATTTTCTTAAACAAATACTCCATCTCTCAACTTTTTGCCATCTTCTATGCAGGGAACTTCCTCCCTCCTCATCTCTACCTTTTGATTTCCTTGGCTTCCTTTATGTCTCAGTTAGACTTCCATCTTCTTCATGAAGCCTTTCCCAAGTCTACTAAATCTTAATCCCTTCCTTTGGTCAATTAGTTCTAATTTTCCCCATATGTAACATATTTGTATATAATTGATTACATGATGACTCCTCATTAGAATATAAACTCCCTGAAAGCAGGCTTGTTTTTGCCTTTCTTTTTACTCTTAGGACTTACCACAGGAGCTGGAACATAGTAGAAGCAAAATAAATGCTAACTGATTGTCTAGCTTCTCCAACTTTGAATTTGTTAAACTGAACTCAATACCATTTTTGTCATTTCACTCTTTCTGTTGAGAATGCCATCACTTCACTTATTTAGGTTCACAACCTCAGTGTGTTCCTCAAATATTCACTGTCACTTACTTCATGTCACTTGTAAATTGCTACATTTATCTCAACTATATCTCTCACATATGCTCCCTTTTCAACATTCATAAAGGAACTACTTTAGCTCAGAATTTCATTACCTCTTACTTGGACTATTTCAATAGCTCTCTACTCTGTCTTTCAGCCTCAAGTCTTATTGTTAAGATACAATATTATAACATATAAAGTGCCTTGCAAAATTTAAAACACTGTGTAAATGTTCCTATTATGATTATTATTAGATAATATGTAGCATATTTTATTAGAGTCCTTCAATGCCTTCATTTTAACACCTGGACAGTAGGAATTAAAGGACACCCAGGTGTTAAAAAAAATCAGAGACAATTCTAGGTGAAGACAACAAGAATTTAGCAATATCTACCAGGAACTATCTTTACTTTGCAAAGTGATTTAAGGCATATCATGCTGGTTGTGGTGAGTAGCAGGGTCATTTTAAATGGATGATGATTAAATGTATCTTCTCTGAAAGAAGTTATGAGATCTCATCAAAGGTTGGCCTGGCTCTGGGTGTATGCTTTCTTGTGTCTGTTCATTTGCTAGAAAAGCTGTCCTTTGAGCTGAATTTTCAACTTCATCTCCCTTTGAGGCTGAGCAGCTGTCAGACTGAGAACATGCAAGAGCCTTGAGGAAGTTTACAATTGACTTTTCTTAAGGAAAAAAGAAATTGTTAAGACTAGTAGATAGAGCAAACCTTCAGCTCAGGGTCACAGTCAGCCTTATTCTTGAGGGAAAACTAATTCTTAGTGATTTAGTGATGAGTAGCTGGGAAAGAAGGAAAAAGTTTATGAACCTCAATGCTTTTGATTATTAAATTTAATTGTGACTGTGCATCTGCATCAGAATTCATTTATTTCATTATTCATACAAAATATTTAACTTTTTAAAAGGATAATGAAGCATAAAATTAAGGACAAATAAAATATAATATTTGATTTATGCCTTAAAGGAGGTTATATTATAGTTGCGGAGAGAGGACATATACATACATACAAAGTTAAATACACGTAATTTCATATAGTAGTATATTGTGAAGTGCCAATGAGTGCTATAGACAATATTGTTCTGAGCTCTAAAGGAGAGATTATGGTTTGCTGATGAAATCAGGGAAGCTTACATGAAGGGATGGAGCTTAAGTCAGAACAAGAGATGGGGATGGGATTTGGAGAAGAGAAATTGTGTTTGGGTTATATGAGCAAAATATATAGGCAGCTTGTTCAGCTATTCCTCAATTGTTGGGCATCCCTGTGATTTTCAGTTCTTTGCCACCAGAAAGAGAGCTACAATAAAAATTTCAGAACATATATGTTCTTTTCCTTTTCCCCTAATCATTTTAGGAAATAGACCTAGTCATGGTATTACTGGGTCAGAGAGTAAAGGTAATTTAGTAACACTTTGGGCATAATACTAGATTGTTCTCCAAAATGTTCGAATCAGTTCATGATTCCACCAACAATAAATTAGTGTGCTTATTTTTTTTCACATCCCTTCCAACATTTGTCATTTTCACCTTCACCAATTTGAGTCAATCTAGTGGGTATAAAATGATATCTCAAGGTATTTTACTTTGCATTTCTCTAATCAATAATTACTTAAAGCATTTTATAGGACTATAAAGAGTTTTGATTTTTTCATTGGAAAATTTCCTGTTCATATCATTTGACCATTTAACAAATGGAGAATGACTCATATTCTTATACATTTGAAAAAGGTTTTTATATATTTGAGATATGAGACCTTTACCTGAGAAACTGTTTATACTTTTCTGCAATTTTCTGCTTTCCTTCTGATATTGGTTACATTTGTTTTGTATGTATAAGAAAATTTTAATGTAATGTAATGGAAATTACCTATTTTATACCTAACTTTGCTATCTATCCCATGTTTATTCGTAAATTGCACACCTATCCATAAGTCTGATAAGTAATATATTTCTTGTTCTTGAAATTTTCTTTTAATATCTCTATTTCTGTCATGTTTCCATTTTATCCTTATCTTGGTAAATGGTACAAAATACTGGTCTACGCCCAGTATCTGCCATATTGCATTCTTTCCAAACAATTTTTCCCTAAATAATGAATTTTTATCCCAAATTCTTAAGTCTTTACATTTGTCAAATACAAGTTCACCCCATGCATAATGGATTTGCAGTTTCATGTGCAATCATCCTTTATTCCCCTAATTATTCAATGTAATGGAAATGCTTCTTATTCCATAAATTAAAAATAAAATAAAATTTAAAAATTACATAGACAAGAATAATTACAATAAATCATATTTAGAAAAGGCTTTAGCATTTAGAAAACACTTCTCTAACAATTACCCTGTGATGAAATAGCACTAATGCTAGGGAGAACATTGGATGGCTCAAAATAATCCAAAGAAGCATAGCCAGGATAGTGAGAGAGAAGAGGTTGGGGGAGGAGATGCATGAATGCTATCTTCAAGTATTTGTGGGTCTTTCATTTTGAAGAAGGATTTAATTTGGCCAATTTGGCTACAGAGATATAGAAATCAGTAGAAATTACAGAGACATATTCAAGCATGATGGATGGGCAAAGTCCATGATAATTAAAAATGTTCCAAAATGTGATGGGCTGCCTGAGAAGGAAATATATTTTGAATGCTGGGGGTGGGGGTGTATATGTTGAACTAGATGGTCCCAAAGGCCCTTCCAAATCTGTGATTCTATGATTCTAATTGGACTAGATAACCTCTGCACTCCTAACTCACTGTGTTTTTTTTTTCCCTTGATTCCATGATTTCCTTCATAGAGAGAAATGTTTTAGCTAAGCACAAATGAATACATGAAAGGAAATGTACCTACAGAAGCAGACCATGGCAATGAAATTGCTACCAGTAAAAGTAATGTCACATTCCTTTCTCCCTTGCTTTTGTCTGGGGTCAGCTAGGTGTTGCAGTGAGGGTGCTGGCCCTGGAGTAAAAAGGACCTGAGTTGAAATCTCACCTCTGATACTTACCAGCTGTGTGACCCTGGGCAAGTCACTTAACCCCAATTGCCTTAAACATCTGGGTTCATCTCCAACTGTCCTGATGTATATATCTTGCCACTGGACTCAGATGGCTCTAGAGGAGAGAGTAAGGTTGGTTGTGTTGCACAGCCCTCTCTCACTTAAATCCAATTTAGTGCAAGTCATGATGTGACCCCTATGTCATGGTTCTTTTTGAGAATGAAGGACCAACAACAAGTCAATAAAACAGTTAGCTATCGAACACTAACTTTCCGACATATGCTGGCTATGTTATTCTAAGAAAGTTATTCTTTACAAAAATTCTCTAAGATTATAATTTTCAGAGCAGATATATATATATATATATATATATATATATATATATATATATATATATATATATATATGGTTTTTTTTTTGCAGGGCAATGGGGGTTAAGTGACTTGCCCAGGGTCAAACAGCTAATAAGTGTCAAGTGTCCGAGGTCGGATTTGAATTCAGGTCCTCCTGAATCTAGGGCCAGTGCTTTATCCACTGCACCACCTAGCCACCCTAAAGATCAATATTAATAGGCATCCCATACACCAATAAAATAACAGGTTCAGTCCAAAACAAATAGAAAATGTGGAGAAAGAAATTTCCATGAATGTATAGTTTAGATACTGGGCAAGTAAATGTCCTATTTCTCATATATTTTGCAGTCTATTGATTCAAAGTTGTTATGACTGAGGAACTAAACAGAAACAGTTCATATATGAATAAGTTATGAAAATGATAATATGATAGTCATTAAGAGAGAGAAGAGATAAGGGCCATTTAGTAAATTGAAGGAAGAAAAAGAAAGCTAAAGAAGTTGAATATTTTTTATTGTTACTTTATTTTTTCACTTGTTTGATTTTTCTTTAAGATATAGTTTCTTTGGACTTGCTCTTTCTTAGATAAGTGGATAGTTTCTGGCCAGGGATTCACAAAATGCCTTTTCCCTATTCTTAACATACATTTGTGTCAGAAAACATTTGAATGTTGTTCTGCACTATTTTCTAATTGATATTAAAAGACCATATGTAATATCATAAAGTGAAAAAAAGCAAACTATTTTGGCTCAGGTTCAGTAACTTATTTTAAATTATTTCCAAGGCTGGGGTAACATATCAGCACCTCACAGCCTATAGCATTAATTGAGTTGAACATTAGAATGTCTTTTGAGAACTGAAAAATCCCAGCGTGCATTAAAAATATTATTTAATGTGGTTTACTTTCATAAGTTTCCTTAAAATCACTTTGTAGAGCTTTACTTCAAAATGAAGTTTTGGAATAGAAGAGCATTCCATCCTATATTAGGTCCATTTGGTTTATCTTTCTATATCCATCTTGATGCAGTTGTCTCGTTCTTATATCTGTAATTAGGACATGTATGGTAACAAAGTTGGAAAAATGAATCATGGTCATGGGCAGAGAAACCAGTAGCAGTCTGTCTACATCTCCTTTATCTTCATTTGGTCTCTTTATTTTCCTTTTTTTGTTATTTTTATTCCTTAAATGTATGCAGAAATGGTTGTTGCCACCTATAATGTAAGCAGCCCCAAGAGAAAGATGAGACAACATACTCCAGTTACTTTATAATCATAGGTAATAATGAATAGTATTTGACCAATATATCATTTATTTCTGGACTAAATCTCAGAATTTAGGGAAACTAGGTGGCTCAGTGGTAGAGCACCAGCCTTGAAGTCAGGAAGACAAGTTCAAATGTGGCCTTAGTCACTTTATAGATGTGTGACCCTGGGCAAGTCTCAACCTTGTTTACTTTAGTTTTTTCATCTGTAAAATGAGCTGGAGAAGGAAATGGAATACGATGCCAGTATCTTTAACAGGAAAACCCCAAATAGAGTCATGAAGGGTCAGACATGACTGAATAACAACTACAACAACAAAACCTCAGAACTGTTGCATGCTCCATTTCTAAGACAGTTTACAAAATAGGTCAGTTCTTCTCTTCTTGCATAGCCTCTTCTCTGTCTGAGACCTGCAGGGGACAGTGAATGAACCTATAACCTTGATTCCTGCAATCATAGAAGAGAATGCCATGCATAACTGGCATGCTCTGCTTGTTGCATACTTCTCTGGAGATGCTCCACTTTCTGCCAACAATGAAGACAACTTACTTATGACTCCAAAAAGACTCCTCACTATCCGCTAAGAGGTATGGCCTTTGAACCAATTTATTTGTATTTCTGGGGTAGCAAAATTACTTTAGGGTCTCATGTCAGTCTACATTAATTCTAGACTTTAGAATCAAGAGAAACGTTAGGACAAGATGACATGGGAGATGTTAGCAAAGTACAATCATTCTTTTTTTCAACCAGAGAACAATCATAACTAATATTGACAGCAAGTCTTATAACTATTTTGTTCCTCCAAAGCGATGTCACCTCAGGTAGTTGTCATTGGATGTCTTCAGGAAAAGCTCTGAATACCAGTGGTTCTAGGACTTAATAGTATGCACTATTGAAATATCATTATAACTAGTTATGGAAAACTGAACAAGATTGAAATTGAATTAAAAAATAAATTTATGAATTAGCTAAAAGTGATAACAATTCTGTATAAAATACAATCTGAACTTCATGAAAGAATATTAAGGTGAATTTTACACTTAAAAATAAACCAGAGGGGCACCTAGGTGGCACAGTGGATAGAGCACTGGCCCCAGTTTCAGGGGGACCTGAGTTAAAATATGGCTTCAGACCCTTGATGGTTACTAGTTGTGTGATTCTGGGAAAGTCACTTAACCCCAATTGCCTCACCAAAAAACAAACAAAAAAAGCAGAGTAAAATGGTGAAAATATATGTGTATATATCCATTAAGTTATATAGTTGCTTATTGGGGATTATATATATGTTCATGTAAGTTTTCTAAATGTGGCTCACAAGGAGGCATCAAATGATATTTCTAGAATCTTGACCATCTCTTTAAGCAAAAAATTTAATTCCTTCATCATGGGGAGCAGGAGAATATACCATGCACCTAGCTTCTTTTATTTCCTCTAAGAAAGGTGAGGGTGGAGTACCTGATCAGCATTTTATTTATTTGCTCTTTTCTATATTTCTGATTAAGGGAACATTTTTTTTTAAATGTTCAAGCTGCTTTTCTCTTCACAATCTCTTAAAATGTAAGAGCTATCTTGAGGTTATATGCACAGTTTTGCCTCTTTCCTACCAAATGCTAGTTACACAAAAGATTATCACAGATAATGAATATCAAGCAAAAATTAGAGAAATTATGCATATTAGATCATACCAGGCAATACACACAGTGAAAGAGCTTTCTCTATAAGGATCTAGATATCTCAGCTATCTTTGGTTTTTTATGCCATCTGTTGTATTAAAATAACTGTTTGTAATTTTCTTCAGTCTCTTTGTGCCCACCTTGTATATTTCTATTGCCTTAAAATTTTTATTTCTTGGAGGAGGTTACAGGGGTCTCTGATGGCATTGAGGTGGAGCTCAGTTGTTTTACCCCTGCTGGGAACCAGGAAGCAGCCTTGAGTGGCAGTGGCCCAGTTGGGAGAGAGGTACATGCTCACTGGAGCTATCAACCCAGTGGAAAAAAAAATTGTTTTTTGGTTGAAGAGCAAGTAGGCCTGGGTCTATATACAGAGCAGAGCACATACCAGGTGAGTGAAGAACCTGCCACTCCTTAAATCATACCACCTTGGAAACCCTGAAGCTTGGGACAGTATAGCTTGAAACAGTGCACAACTTTAAGAAGGAACTAAAAAGGGGAAGCTAGGTGATGCAGTGGATAGAGCACCAGCCCTGGATTCAGGAGGACCTGAATTCAAATCCTGTTTCAGACCCTTGATACTTACTAGCTGTGTGACCCTGGGCAAGTCACTTAACCTTAATTGCTTCACTAAAAACAAAAACAAAAACAAAACAAAAGAAGGAGTGAAAAGTCAAGAAATAGGCAGACAAGAAGGGCAGAAAGAAAAGATGTGGACCATAGAAAGTTTCTTTAGTAGCAAGGAAGATTGAGGTACACCCTCAGAAGAGGATAGCAATGCCAAGGCTCCTATATCCAAAGATTCCAATAAAATTATGAATTGGTCTCAGGCCATAGAGGCACTCAAAAATGACTTTGAAAATAAAGTAAGAGAAGTAGAGGGAAAATGAAAAGAGAAATGAGAGTGAGGCAGGAGGATCATGAAAAAAAGTCAAGGCCTTGAAAAGCAAAATGTAAAAGCTCTCTGAAAAAAATAATTGCCTAAGAATTAGGATTGAACAAAGGGAAGCTAATGGCATTACGAGAAACCAAGACACAATCAAGCAAACCCCAATGAATAAAACAGAGGGCAATATGAAAAATATTCTTGGAAAAAAAGCTGAAATGGAAAAGAGATCCAGGAGAGATAAATAGAAAATTATTGGACTACGTGAAACCCATGATCAAAGTAAGAGCTTAAACATCATCTTCCAAGAGATTGTCAGAGAAAATTGCCCTGATATTCTAGAAACAGAAGCTAAGATAGCAATTGAAAGAATCCACCACTCCCCTCCTGAAAGATATTCCAAAAGGAAAACTTCCAGGAATATTATAGCCAAATTCCAGAGATACCAGGTCAAGAAGAAAATTTTGCAAGCATCCAGAAAGAAACAATTCAAATACTCTGGAGTCACAATCAGGATAGCACAAGATATATCAACTTCTATATTAAAGGATCAGAGAGCATGGAATATGACATTCTGAAGGGCAAAGGAATTGGAATTACAACCAAGAATCACCTACCCTGCAAAATTGTGTATAACCTTTCAGGAGGAAAAATGGTACTTCGATGAAAAAGAGGACTTTCAGATATTTGTGATGAAAAGACCTGAACTGAATAGAAAATATGACTTTCACATACAAGACCCTAGAGAAGCATAAAAAGGTAAACAGGAAAAAGAAATCAAGAGAGATGTTTAAAGGTTAAACTGTTTACATTCCTACATGTGAAGATGATACTTCTAACTCATAAGAAATTTCTCAGTATTAGAGCAGATGATAGGAATAAATTTAGACAGAGGGCATGGGGAAAATTGATTATGAAGGGATGATATCTGTAAAGCACTTATTTTTTGTTTTTCTTTTGTGTGGGGGGGGCATTCGGTGTTTGGTGGTATACCTGAGGTTGCTCAGTAAGTGAGAGTCTTCTGTCTGGAGCCATATTTGGGCTCAGGTTCTCCTGGGTCCAGGGTTGGTGCTTTGTTCACTGTGTCACCTAGCTACCCCATGATGACCTCTTTAGGGTAAAACTGAGAGGTGAGAGGATTGCACTTATGGATAGGGAAGGAGAGAGGTAGAATGGGCTGAAATCTCACATGAAAGAAGCAGGATAGGGCTTATGGAGTGGGGGGAGAGATGGGGACAAGCAGGGCAGTGAATGAGCCTTACACTTATCAGAATTGGCACAAATACCTTAATCTCATCAGAATTGGCTTAAGGAGACAATAACATACACAATCAATTGGGTGGATTAATATATTGAACCCTGCAGGAAAGTAGGAGGGGAAGGGGATAAGGAGGGAGGTGCAAAAGAAAGGAAGGCAGATTGGGGAAGGGGTCAGTCAGGAGAAAAAAAACTTTTGGGGAAGTATAGGGTGAAACAAGATAGAAAACAGAGTAAATATCATGGGGGAGGAAATAGGATGTAGGGAAACCATTAACAATAGTCACTGTGAAAAAATTTTTGCAGCAGAGGCAAGAGTAATGTAAAGTGATGATGATGATGCATTGATGATAAGAACTGATTGATGAGGAGGAGGATTAATTGAGGAATATGGGGATTGATTGATGAGGAGAATTGATTGATTGATTGATTGATGATAAAATGTATGATACCTACTTTGATGGGCTATTGTGAAGAAAAAAATTTTTGTCAGCTGTAAAGTAATATATAAATGTTATCTATTACTGTTATGGCAAGAATCAACCTCATGGGGTTTTTTTGTAAGGAAATCTCTCTTTAATGTACTATATAAATATAATTTACTATGAAAAAAATGATGAGCAGGATGATAGCATAAAAACCCAGAAAAACCTACATGACCATCATGATGCAATATGAAATATACTGTATACGAAATAACAGCCATACTATAAGATGATCTACTGTGAATGGTTTGGTTATTTTCAACAATGCAATGACCCAAGAGAACTCTGAAAGTCTTATGAAAAATTCAGTTCATTTACAGAGAGAGACTGATGGTGTCTGATTACAGATTGAAACATATATTTTTGTTAGTACGTTTATCTGAAGTTTTGTTTTTGTCTCTTTTTTTCACAACCTGGCTAATGTAGAAATGTTTTACAGGACTGCTCATGTATAGCTTATATTGAATTGCTTGAGTTCTTGAGGGTGGAGGAGGAAGGAAGAGAATTTGGAACACAAAGTCTTAAAAAATTGATGTCAAAATTTGTGTTTATAGGTAACTTGGGAAAATAAATTTTATAATGAAAAAATATTTCTTTGTTATGATGATATTCCATGATTCAGTTGTTCCCCTTTGTTTTCTTTATTGGATTTGTCATTTTCTAAGGAGTGAAGGCTTTCTGAGCCATTTTCATTGCTGCTAATTCACCTTTGTTGTCTACCTGTCATGCAATTCTTACCTGTAGATCCAAAAAATTATAGCATGATCAACCACATCCCTGTAACTATCTCAGCAGATAATCTAAACCAGGTTAAGGTAGTTGATGAACCTCAAAACTTCTAGTGTCTTAGGAGAATGTCTACCCCAAACTTGTGAAGACTTCCACCAGAAGAATGAGAAAAAAATTGTTCTAAAGTCCATTAAGGTGGCTGTGTGAAGCACTTAGAGCTTAGTCAAGCATTGAAGATGCCAAGATCATCCACTACATCCCAAGCTCTCTCCAGTCATTCTGACTTTTCTACTGCTACTGAACTTTGATGAGTCTGAAATATATAGTGAGGCTGACGATTCTGTGCAACTCTGCCTCACTTAAATACAATTCACATGCACAATTCAAGACATTGTCCTGTGTCATTGGTTCTCTTTGAAAATGAAGGACAAATAACTGAACCCAACACTAGTAAACACTTTTCAAAAAATATATAGTCATTTATGTGTAGATTCAAGTGGTTGGTGTTTATCTTTGAGCTGGAAGGGTCCTTAGTGGATAGCTGATCCAAACCCATCATTTTGCAGAAGTGTAACTTGAGTCCAAAAGTACTAAAGTGACCCCTCCTTCCCCATGTATATAGTAAGTGTCAGTGGTATAATTTTAATACATATCCTCTGGCTCCACATTCAAAGAAGTTGGATTATTTTTCTTATTGTATCACATCACTGGAAGAATTGGTATTGATGATCAGAACTTTGATAACAGTGAGCAATTTTAAATCATTGAAGGCACCATAAATTGTCCCAAATGAGATCCATAGAGATACATTCCTCTCTCTTTCTTCTATTCAATTTAAGGTAAGGGTAATTATCTATCAGAACTGCCTATTTGAGGTATATATAGTGATGGACTAATACAACAAGCTGGCCAAAGTTCAGGTGAAAATTTGGGCAATATGAAATTTATATACCCTTTGTTTTTCTGCTGTGTATCTTTATGAATGTTTTCATGCTGCCATGGTCTTTATTGAAGTAACTTTATAGTATTTTTAAGTTCAATGAAATTAGTATATAATCTGGGGCAGGGGGGGAGAACATTTAGAAAACCGTGGCATCAATTGGAAATTGTTCTTTTCTTTGGATTCTGACTGAGCCATCTTCAAAGAGACTGATGAGCCTTTTAGGAAATATGTTTCATACCTAACTTCACAAAAAATGCAGTAGCCCTATCTATTATAGATTCTTATGTAATTTTAATATATACATGGGAGACATCTTTTTTTCTAAAAAGCTTATTAGATTGTATCTTCTGTTGAGTCAAGTAGTTTTTTAAAGTTGGTTCAAATATTTTTTAAATTAATAGATAACAGTGGGATATTATGGTCATTAAACATTTCAGTTAATTGTATGACTACATTTGTATTGTAGAAGAATATTGTCTATAAAAATGTTGACACTTTTGTTGTGTTTTCTTCAATGTTGTCTTCAGTGTGAGCAAACATACTATGGTTTTCTGAGACAAATACTCAAAACTAGTTGTTTAAATGATATATACATTTTCAAGTTGTTTTGAAATAATATTTCTGCAAGATGAAAGAGTAGCAGGACAAAGTGTGGTGAGTTCTCACTTGTAATATTCTCTAAATATATTTAGAAAAATCATAGACCAAATCCTGATGGAGAAATCCAAGAAAAAGTAATAGTTAGTCATTGTGTCTAGTAGAAGTCATCATGAAAAGAAGGGGATACAAGATGCTGTAGTGCTGGCAGAAACCCAGGTATGCTCTTCCAATATTCCCCTCCAAATAACTTTAAAATAATATCTCAAGTAAAATTTTGGAGTAGCAGACAACAATAGGTCAACAAAAAAGTCAGAGTAAAAACAAATGGTTAACAAAAGGTCAGAGTGAGACATGTTTCCAGCCTAAGAAAACTTAGGAGGTTAGGAGTAGAACTCTTTGAGACCAGCATAGGAGCCAGCTCAGAGCAGCAGTAGTAGTGGGCTTTGGGAATGTTTGTGACATTGGCATTAGCAGCAGCAACTTCTTTAGCTTGTTAAGGGCTAAAATTCTAGCTAGTCTGTCTAAAATATCTAAGGAGTGGTTGCCAATAAATTATAAGCTTTAGCAAGAGTTAGACTTTTAAGCATTTATTAAGGAGAATAAGAATTTGGTAAAGAGAGAGAGAAAGGCCTAGATTCCTATCTATTAACGGGAGAGCACATTTCTAGCTCCCTTCTCCACCAGAGTCCAGAGGAAAGAGCCCGAGAGCGAGCGCCAGTCTCTTCCTTCCTCCTCCCACTAGCCCGCGTCACTTCCTTTTCCAAAGAAAAGACTCCTGGTCTTGCCCTCAAAGACCTTCGCTTCATGGGTGGAACTCTTCTACAGTAAGTCTCCAGCAGGTGGCGTCATTCCAATCATTACAAGTTCTCAGCCCAGAGGTTGTAAGGGGGTCAGAAAACTAGTCAGAGATTATGGGGGACACTTTGCTGGCACTGGGGGTAGCTGGCATTAACTGGTAATTCTAGTATCCATGAGCAGTAGTGGGTCACAGATCGAAGGCAGAAAGGATCGCATATAGGTGGGTGAAAAGAGGAACAGGGGCTCTTGTCAAAGTTCTAAGGTAGAAAGGGGTACTAACACTTGTGGGTACAGAAGGGTAGACATACTAGAGACACAGACACTCCATTAATAAAGACCAGAGCAAAGACCAAGGGAGCAGTGACCAGACCTCTCCTTGGAACACACCATCTTGGAAGCACCCAAAACTTGCCAACTCGCAGAACTAGTTCTTAAAACAGCAGCTTAAAAAAGCTTGAATCTTGGCAGAGTAGCTCCTCACGTCCAACCGAGCAGAACCCAATTTTAACATAAGTTAAAAGTAAAAAAAAAAAATTAGGCTGAAAAAATAAGCAAACAACAATAACAACAACAGAACTTAACCACAAATAGCTATTATCGTGAAAGGGTACACCAAGACATAAATTAAGAAGACAACAATTTGAAAACAGCTACAAGCAAAGCTGCAAAGAATAATATTAATTGAAATCAAGCATAATAAGGCTTCCTGGAAGAATTAAAGCAAGAGACAAGGATAGTAGAGGAAAAATAGGGGAAAGAATTGAAAGTGGTGCAAGAAAATTATTAAAAAATAATTAACAGTTTGTTAGCAGAGGCACACAAAATACTGAAAATAATAGCACCTTAAAAACCAGAATTGGTGGAGCAGCTAGTTGGTCCAGTGGATAGAGCTGTGTAATTTAAGATTCTAAATGTGGATTCTAATCTGTTCCCCCAGTTTTGGGGAAAACTGACTAAAATCACTGATAAAACAAGTTTAGGTTTTTAAGGGTTTATTGAAAAATAGAAAGAGAAAGATTGAGAACAGAATTCCAACAGCCTGGCATTCCTATCTTTCCTCAAATTTCCTGTGAAGTCCTCTGTCGCCACCACCACCATCAAGTCAGGAACCCAAAAGAGACAAAGCTCTCCGCGCAGGCCCTCTTTCCTCCTTCCTGTCTCCTCCCAGAAAATAGGAGGCTCCTCAAGTTGATTGGCTGGTAGCCTTGATAGACAGCACCCGTGAGCAAACGTCACTTCCTGACACCAAGGAAAAGCCACATGGCCTTGCCTTCTGAGGCATTCTCCTCACGGTGGAGCTTTCCTATAGTAAGTCTTCAGTAGGTGGCATCATTCCAATCATTACAGTCTCCCCTTTTGTTTCATTTGAAAAACGAATGCGTTTGGTCAATGAAACAAACAAAAATAATATCCTATGCTAATTAACAATATGTAGATAACAATATAGAAAAGGGAGAAAGGAAATTTTGTCCAGAGGGGTGGTTTTTTGTCCTCATGAACTGACGCTTTGATATAGGTCTTGCAAAGGGAGGGCCTCTGCAGAGAGTACATGTTACAGATGGTGTATATTATAATAGAAACAGAAAACAAAATCAACAGAACAAAACTATTCATATAAAGTCTCTGAGTTCTCTTGTCTTCTTGGAGTAGTAAGATGTCATCAGGAGGAAACTAGACTCTGGTCTGGAAAACTGGTCTCTTCTTTAACTGTTTGAATTGCTGGATTTTTACTAACAGCATTGTCAATGATCAAATTAATGAATTCAATTACATTTCCTCCTTTATATCCTTGGACTTTTTTTGTTGTTGTTTGTTTTTGTTTTTGTTTTTGGCGGGGCAATGGGGGTTAAGTGACTTGCCCCGGGTCACACAGCTAGTAATTGTCAAGTGTCTGAGGCTGGATTTGAACTCAGGTACTCCTGAATCCAGGGCCGGTGCTTATCCACTGCGCCACCTAGCCACCCCCGATCCTTGGACTTCTAATAGAGGGTTGAGGTAGTTATGCAATCTATAACACTTTTTACCACCATGTGTCTGGATCAAAGCCAAATTTCGTATGTGTTCATGACACCTGAAAATGTTATGGAAAAATTATCATACCATATCTTATGGTTCCGAGACAGCCAGTGATTGTGCTAGGCCACAGGTGAGTTCGACTGAGTGAGGCAAAAAGAAAAATAAGTTCAGTTAAGTTAGGTTATTAGGAGGGAGAGAGGATGAAAACTAGGCTGTGCCTAATACTTGTGCTCTACATAGTGACCATCATAAACAAACCATGGACTTACGTATACCTGTCTCTCCTTTTGTTGCACATGTATTCTCTCCAGGGCCTGCATCAAAGCTCATAACAAGTTATTCTCTGAAATGATAAGTTTCCATACTTCCAAAATCTCATATTAATTTCACCAAAGACAGTATGATGGTAAAAATGTGTGCTATGCTACATAACTAAGAATATACTAGTGATATATACAATAATTCCAAACCATACTCAGAGTATAATGACATATAAATAGTAAATGAATCTAAATAGCTGATTATATTAGACATTATTACATAATCTTCTTTTAGCAAGTAAACCACATCATCTTATACATGAATTCTCTAGTATAACAGTAGCAGATACTTAAAGTGGTGATCAATTTATCAAAAAGAAATAAGACTTCAATTAGCGAGATTCGATATTCAATGTTTTCAGTGAGGTATCAAGCAATAGGGTTCAATAACCCTCTTTTTTTTTTAAACAGAATACCATAAAAAAGAAAAGAGAAAGAAAAAAAAACTCATAAGAAACTCATGGTTCTCTCAGAAAGAGTAAAAAAAAAAGAATTCTGGTAGCTTCAGAGGCTGGATGGCCTCACCCACAGGATATATTTAAAATGTTTTTGAAAAGTCACTAAGTTTACAAAATTTAGTTTTAAAGAAAAGCAAAAGAAACAAAAGTCAAAAAACAAAGCAAAACCAAAAACAAAAATAAAAAGCAAAAGATTTGTTAACCACTCTTTCGTGCACTTAAAGAACTTAAAGGTGCGGTGAATTCCAGGTCTTTTCAGCACCTTTCAAAAGCCAAAACAAAACAAAACAAAAAAACAAAAAGGATAAAAAAAAATAGGTATAGAGTAGGGAAAGGGTGGGGAAGATTGAGGTGGGCCAGAAAACCAGGCCATGTGCTTCAGTGGTTTGCCTGTAGAAGGAAATGCTTGTTAAATTTTAAGGTACTTAAGCTGCTAGAATTTGGGGTATGCCACACTGTTTTAACTGGTTCCCCAATTCTCTGCATGCCAAAGTGGCAGGGGTTTCTGAATTGTCATTGATCTTTCTAATGCTGTCATAATGTTCTTTATGGTAGAAAATGTGGAGTTCTCTAGCATCAGTTTTGTCTTTGCCACTGATTTTCAATAGGGGCTGATTCAACTGATGAATTACCACATTCAGCTGATGCTGTCTAGCAAATGCTACGATTGTATCATTTCCTCTCCACTTTCCAAATTTCTTTAATTCGTCAACATATTCTTCAAAAGGGGAGTCATTTATTCTAAAAGACTCAAAGTCTTGTCTATGGTTAATCATATAAGAAGTAGCTTCTTGTCTGTGTCTGAGATGATTCCTACAGTGACCTTCTAGCTGGTCTGCTAAGGCCCTAAAAAGGCAATTTCCATCTCCCAATACTTTAAGAAGACTGAGTGCCAAAGCATTTAACTGATCAGTGAGACTATCAAATGGAAACTGCCTATTTCCTCTGGGCTCTCTTTGCTCTTTATCAGTTGCTATCTTTAGGGTTTTTTCTCTTTAGTGTCTACCTCAGGTTTATCTGAAATCTCTTTATCTATGAATGGTGCAGGAGAGTCAGGCATAAGTAGGAATGAATGTTCTACTGTTAATGGACCCAGATTCACCCCATGAGGGGTTAATTTTGCAATGCACTGGGCTTTTCCTGAAACAACCACTACATTTAGAGATCCAATAGGTGCATTCAGGGTCAAGTTTTCGCACTAGGACTGATCTTGAGGCTCCTGTATCTAATAAGCAATCATAATAAGTATTTCCAACCCTAAGGGTTATGTGGGGTTCATTATTTTGGGGAGGTGAATGAACTGGCACAAGAGGGCTAAAAAGTTCAGGGTCTGGGAACATAAAATCTTCTGTCCTCCCCCCCCCCTCCCCATACACCATCAATCTTCTATATCTCTCTTTTCTGCACCCCTTTGAGAGTGCCTGTAACTGTTTTCGTTCTGCCCACCTGTGTCTCTCTGAAAAGGTCTGTTTTGTCTTCATGCTGCACCCCCATGAAAAGATCTATATCTGTTTTGGTTCTGCCCATCTGTATTCCTCTGATAGGAATTATATCTATTTTCGTTTATGTCTCGTTTCAAAATTCTACAGAATCGTATAAAATGTCCTTGTTTATGGCAGTACTGACAAAATTTAGGGGTTTGATATTGATTCTGGGGTTGGTAATGATTCTGGGGTTGGCAGTGATTCTGGAGTTGGCAGTGATTCTCAACTGCCCAGCTTCGCTGCTTCGTTATTTCCTATACTGGAGCTAAAATGACTTGTCTGTTGTTTTCCACCCTCTCATTTCCTTCATCAATATATGTTGCTATTTCTTTAAGTCTGTCAGGACTCAACCTATTCCAATCTGGACACTGCCTTTTAAAGTATTTTCAAATTTCTGGTAAGGACTGGTATACAAAATAAGAGCAGATAATATGGGAATCTCTAGGATTCAATGGCTCTAGCCCAGCATGTTGCTTAGCATGCTTACACAATGTATCATAGAATCTATTAGGTCTCTCATCAGGACTCTGAACTGTATCTATAAATTTTTCCCAATTATCAGTCCTTCTAGCACAGGATTCCATTGCCTTCAGCAATGTGTCTCTTGCCTCTTTTAACAGATCAAAATGCCTAGGGTCATTGGGGTTCCATTCAGAGTCTTCAATAGGCCACCCAATGTCAACCATTCCTGTGGCTTCCAGGCCATTGGCTGCAGCTATTATGTCTGCTCTTTCCCCTGGGGATAATATTGCTTCCATAAGCTCATTAACATCATTCCAAGTGGGCTGATTACCTCTGAAGGTTGTCCTAAAATGGCCAATAACCCCTGTGGGGTCCTCATCAAATTTAGGAATTTCTCGTTTCCGTATACCTAAATCTTTGGGGCTGAATGGTATATATCTTCTAAGACTTACTATAACATCATCCTTATCATGGGAGGGGATCTCGTCAAGGGGGAGGATCTTTATCTTGTCTGTTTCCTTTAAACATGAATTTTCTCTTTTTTTTTCTTTTTTGTTTCCTTTGTTTATGTGTCAGCCTGAAAGGCAGATTTACATTTACATTCAGGCCCAAAGCCATCCTCCTTTTCTCCCTTTTCAGTCAATTCCTCACTTGCTACATTCCAGAGGTTCCAATAAGTTACAACTTTGGGGGACTCAAAATGAAGGATCATTTGTAGAGTTTTCAGTGTTAAGTGATCAAAAGATCCATTCTCTAACCATTTGTTTCCCAATATGCTAGAATATTTCTTATGCCCATAAAACACAGTTTGATAAGTCTTGCTTTTGTCATGCCTGGCTGAATTGGTAGTTTGTAAGTGTCCCAAGCTGCAATTATTTTCCCAAGGGGGGAGTCATAAATGATATAAAATGTATTATCTTCCAACCCCTTTTTGTAATTCAAAAATTTCCACACGATGGCACAAAGAAAAGTAAAAATTAAAATTAAAATTAAAATAGGAATAGAACATTTGAATTCATAAGGACCAAACTTAAACAGAATGTCAATCCTGGCATGCTTGAAAAGCCAGGGGAAGAGGCTTAGTCCTCTTTGGTTCCCCAATTCCTGGTCCATTTTGTAAAAGGGATCAAGGCTTGAAAATGTGAGGCTAAGAGTACTTAAGGGTTAAAATATATACTCAACCTAGGTACTTAGCCGTTAAGAGAAACCCAATTGAAAGAGACAGGCACATGTGCAAATAAGGAAGGAAAAAAAAAAATTCTTACCAAACTTGATCAGAAGATCGAGGATCTGCTTTTCCTCTTCGTGGTTAGCCAAACTGTGTAATTTAAGATTCTAAATGTGGATTCTAATCTGTTCCCCCAGTTTTGGGGGAAACTGACTAAAATCACTAATAAAACAAGTTTAGGTTTTTAAGGGTTTATTGAAAAATAAAAAGAGAAAGATTGAGAATAGAATTCCAACAGCCTGGCATTCCTATCTTTCTCAAATTTCCTGTGAAGTCCTCTGTCGCCACCACCACCATCAAGTCAGGAACCCAAAAGAGACAAAGCTCTCCGCGCAGGCCCTCTTTCCTCCTTCCTGTCTCCTCCCAGAAAATAGGAGGCTCCTCAAGTTGATTGGCTGGTAGCCTTGATAGACAGCACCCGTGAGCAAACGTCACTTCCTGACACCAAGGAAAAGCCACATGGCCTTGCCTTCTGAGGCATTCTCCTCACGGTGGAACTTTCCTATAGTAAGTCTCCAGTAGGTGGCATCATTCCAATCATTACAGAGCACTGACCCTGGAGTCGGAAGGACCTGAGTTCAAATCCAGCCTCAGAGACTTGACATGTACTAGCTGTGTAACCTTGAGCAAGTCACTTAACACCAATTGCCTCACTTAAAAAAAACAAACAACAAATAATAGAATTGGACTAATGCTAAGAATGGCATTTGACTGAAGAAAAGGACTTCTTAAAAATCAGAATTGGAAAAGTGAAAGATAATGACTCTATGAGACTCAAGAAAGAACAAAACAAAGTAAAAAATCAAACAAAATAGAAGAAAATCTGAAATATCTCATAGGAAAAACAACTGGCCTGGAAAATAGATTGAGGAGATAAAATTTTTTAAAATATTGAATTACCTGAAAGTCATGATCTAAAAAATGACCCTAAACACATTTTTTCAAGAAATAAGAAAAACTGCTCCAATAACTTAGATTTAGAGATTAAAATAGAAATTGAAAGAATCCACCAATAACTTTCTAAAAGAGATCCTAAAATAAACAATCTCAGGAATATTATAGCCAAATTCCAGAGCTTTTAGGTGAAGGAGAAAATATTGCAAGTAGCCAGAAAGAAACAACTCAAATATCAGGAAGCCACACTCAAGGTCATACAAGATTTATCAGCCTCCAATTTAAAGGAGCAGAGGTTTGGGGATATAATATTCTGTAAGACAAAGTATCTAGGATTAAAACCAAAAATAACCTACCCAGAAAAATTAAGAATAATCCTTCAGGGAGAAAAAAAAATTCTCATTTAATGAAATAGAAGACTTTCAAACATTCTTTATGGAAAGAACAAATCTGAATAGAAAATCTGTTATTCAAAAATAAGAAAAGAATAAAAAGCTAAACATGAAGGGAACCCATAAGAACTCAATAAGGTTAAACTGTTTACATTACTATATTTATAAAATCCTTAGCTTCAATTTGTTCAATTCTAATTTTTAAGGAGTTATTTTCTTCAGAGAGCTTCTGTACCTCCTTTTCCAATCGGCCAATTCAGCTTATCAAGGTTTTCTCTTCCTCATTGGATTTTTGTATCCCTTTTATCATTTGGCTTCATCTGTTTTTTCTAAGTTGTTATTTTCTCCAGTATTTTTTTGTGTGTCTCCTTTACCAAGTTGTTGACTTTTTTTTCATGACTTTCTTGAATCACTCTCATTTCTCTTTCCAGTTTTTCCTCTACCTCTCTTACTTTATCAAAATCCTTTCTGGGTGTGTCTATGGCATGAGACCAATTCATATTTTTCTTGAAAACTTTGGATATAGGAGCTTTCACTTTGTTATCTTCTGGGGGTGTATTTTGATCTTCCTTGTCACCATGGAAACTTTCTATGGTTAGATTTTTTTCTTTTTTCTCATTTTCCCAGCCTATTTCTTGATTTTTAACTTTTTGTTAAATAGGGGCACTGTTTCAAGGGTGGAAGGTGTAGTGACCAAAGCTTTGGAGAGCTTGTGTAGTTGTTTTCAGAGATACTTCTAGGAATTTGGCATTATTTGAAGGTATTTGGAGGGGTTTGTGGGAGAGTTCAGGCAAGTCACTGCCTTTCCACTATCATCTTGGCTCTGGCCCTCTATATTCCAATATCAGAGGATGATACATAACTTCATCATTATTGGAACTGTTAGAAATTTACATAGAGGGCATGAGTATGAATCAATTATATTGGGATGATCTAAAAATTAAAGGATTGAGGTTAAGAGGTAGTGAACAGAAGCAAAACAGACTTTTGAGGAGGGGCAAGTTAAAAAGAGACAGAGAAGGATAAAACAAAGAAAAAGGGATGGAAAGAAATGTTAATAACAATAACTATAAATGGAAAATGGATGAGCTCACCCATAAAATAGAAGTAGGGAGCAGGATGGTTGAGAAAATAGAATCCAACAATATGTTCTTTAAAAGAGATATACTTGAAACAGCAAGACACACAAAAAATTCAAATAACAGCTAGAACAGAATCGATTATGCTTCATTCCGCTAAAGGAAAAAAAAAAGGAAAGGGTAGCAATCATGATTAGAGAAAGAAATGACTAACCAATCTATTATTTTTTGCCAAGAAAATCCCAAATGGGGACATGAATAGTTGGATAATACTGAAACTGATCATCAAAAACAATTATAATATCAGAAAAAGCAAAGGTAAATTAGTCCAAATTAAAAGAGATTATAAGGGAAAATATATTTTGCTAAAAGGTATCAATGAAAATGGAACAATATTAAAAAGTTACAGCAAGTTTCTCTGATAAAGGCCTTACTTCTCAAATGTACAGAGAACTAAAATAAATTTATACAAATAAGATCCATTTCCCAATTGATAAATGATCAAAGGACATGAATAGGGAGTTGTTTGAAGAAATCAAAGCTATTTCCAGTCATGTGGAAAATTATCCAAATAACTAGCTTCAAAAAATGATAATTTAAAAAAGTTTGAAGTACCACCTCACACCTATCAGAAATGACAAATATTGCAGGGGATGAGGGAAAATAGGTACAATAATAAGTATCTGGTTCAGTTGCAAACTAGTTAAACCATTCTGGAGAACAATCTGGAAATGTGCTATAAAACTGTGCACAACAATACCACTAGTAGGTCTGTACTCCATTGAGATCTATATATACAAAACACATAGCAGCACTCTTTTTTGGTAGCAAAGTTCATTTCAAGTTATGAACCTGGTCTGCTGCCTGCAAAGGAATAAGCAGATTAGGAATCCCAAACCAAAGAGAAGTCTGCAGTTTTTTCATTCTTAACCAGTAGAGATTCCCAGATGGCTAATAATAGCTGAGTCTAGTTGGAGTCTAACATTGCTCAGACTCAAATCCAGGTGAGAAGTTGACTAGCACAGACCCAGTGACAGCAATCAAGATTTTTCCCTAGAGTAGACTTACACAGAACTCAATATTCCAAAAAAAAAAAAAAATCACTCAGTCCCACCCTAACATCTAGTACAAAGCCAAGAAGTGGACTGGAAGAATGAGTAAAGAAAATCTAATCATAAGAAGTTATTATGGTGATAAAGACACTCAAGAGAAACCCTGAAGAATGTTTTGAAACATCTAAAAGAAAAGTTTAAAAGAGAAACACAACTTGGGCACATTATTAAAATCCTTAGAAAAATACAAAGCAAATTTTTCTTTTTTTTTTCTTTCTTTTCTTTTTTTTTTTTTTTTAGTGAGGCGATTGGGGTTAAGTGACTTGCCCAGGGTCACACAGCTAGTAAGTGTTAAGTGTCTGAGGCCGGATTTGAACTCAGGTACTCCTGACTCCAGGGCTGGTGCTCTATCCACTGAGCCACTTAGCCGCCCCACAATTTTTTCTTAATGGTAAATACACATACATATGCCATATATGCATGTGTTTGTATATATACCATTAAATATATATACACATATACATTTATATATACACATATGTGTGTATATATATTTTTGTCTGTGTGTATATATATTATATATATATATAATATATATAAATAAATTGAAAATGCTAAAAGTAAAATATAGAATGGAAAAAAGAGCTATTGAAGAGAGAATTGCAAAAGAAATAGTTTGACACAAAAGAAAATACTTTTTGTTTAAATATCAGACTTTCTGAAAATTATAATGGACCTAATAGAAGTCAACGGCTTCTCAAGATAAACAGAAATGCTAAAACAAAGTTAAAAGATTTTTAAAAAATGCTATAAAGATAGTGAGATCTATAGAGATAAGTCCGGTAAAGAAAATTTAAGGCATATCATTGCAAAAACATATCACCTAGAAAACAGATGTAAGAGAAAAAAAGTTAAGAATCATTGGACTACCTAACTTCCATGATAAAATATTTGTTAAGGGTTAAAATTCTAGCTAAACTGTCTAAAATATCTAATGAGTGGTCGCCAATAAATTATAAGCTTTAGCAAGAGTTAGACTTTTAAGCATTTATTAAGGAGAATAAGAATTTGGTAAAGAGAGAGAAAGGCCTAGATTCCTATCTATTAAAGGGAGAGCACATTTCTAGCTCCGCTCTCCACCAGAGTCCTCAGGAAAGAGCCCCAGAGCGAGCGCCAGTCTCTTCCTTCCTCCTCCCACTAGTCCGAGTCACTTCCTGACGCCAAAGAAAAGAGGCCTGGTCTTGTCCTCAAAGACCTTCGTTTCATGGGCGGAATTCTTCTACAGTAAGTCTCCAGCAGGTGGCGTCATTCCAATCGTTACATATTCTAGCAAGCAGAAAACATAGTTTTACAGATAATAATAATAGCCAGTAAGCATAATGGGCATAATCCTATGGAGAATAAAATATTCCTCTAATGAAATAAAGAACTTTTAAGTAGTCCTGATAAAAAGAATAGAGCTGCATAGAAACTTTAAAGCTAAATCATAGGAGTTAAGGGAAACATTAAAACAAACAAACAAAAAATCAAAGGAATAATCAAAAAAGGATTAAACAAGGACTTATTACTTATATTCAAATTGAAGAGATGATAAATGTACCCCCCCCTGAACTCTATCTTCATCAGGGGTGATAAAGATAGTCTAATTAGACAAGGCATGTGGGTATTTTTTTATATCTTAATGATCTTAATAGAATAATGGGAGACTTCCTGTTCTGAGATGGTGGAGTGAGGAAGCGACCTTCTGGAGCTCTCCCAAATTTCCCCTCCAAACCAATTAAAAATTGCCCTGAATCATTCTAGAAGCAGGGAAGCAGCCTACCAGCCTGGCAGGAAAGATCTGTCTTACCTGGGTGGGAAGGAAGTGAGGTCCAAGGGCAGCAGCAGCAATCTCTGGACTCATAGTAGGGAGCCTGCGGAAAATCACCATCAAGGCCCCACCCTCCTATAAACCAGCAGCCCCCTAGGCAAGTGTGCAGTCTGGGCAGCATAGTAGAGACCCTCACCAGTCACCCCACAGCTAGCACAGCTCACTAGAGAGGTCTTGACCCCACTTGCTGCCCAAGAGTGTTGACCAGCAAGTTCCCACCCCTGCAACCTCCCAGCAGAAAGACTGTTTTTCCAAAGCAAACCAACAGCAGGGGGCTCCAATTCTCATATGATCTGCAACAAAATTATTCCTCCAGGTCCTCCTAGCAGAGTTACTACTCTACAGAGAAAGGAAGTGGCTAAGCCATGAAGCCCAGGGAAAGCCACCAGTAAGACGCAGAGTCTCAGCATAAAAACTTGAGACAATGCAGGAATAGAGTCAAATTCTCACATAAAAAAGTTAGTCACAAAAATGAACAAAAACAACAAAAACAAGTTTGACTATTGACAGTTACTACAGGGATAGGTAAAATAAAGTCATACATTTAGAGGAGAAAAATAGTAACAAAATAGCTACATGTGAAGCTTCAAAGAAAAAATGTAAATTGGTCTCAGGCCCCAAAAGAATACCTGGAAGAGCTTAAAAAGGGCATTAAAAAGTAAATTAGAAGGGGCAGCTAGATGGCACAGTGGATAGAGCACCGGCCCTGGAGTCAGGAGTACCTGAGTTCAAATCCGGCCTCAGACACTTAACACTTACTAGCTGTGTGACCCTGGGCAAGTCACTTAACCCCAATTGTCTCACGAAAAAAAACAAAAACAAAAACAAAAGTAAATTAGAGAAGTAGAAGAAAAATTTGGGAAAGAAATAAAAGTAATGCAAGAGAACCATGAAAAAAACATACAAAAATTTTCTGAGGAATATAACTTCCAAAAAAATAGATTTAGCCAAAGGGAAAAGAAATTACAAAAGATCAGTGAAGAAAATAGTTCTTTAAAAAGTAGAATTGGGGCAGCTAGGTGGCACAGTGGATAGAGCTCCGGCCCGGGAGTCAGGAGTACCTGAGTTCAAATCTGGCCTCAGACACTAAACACTTACTAGCTGTGTGACTCTGGGCAAGTCACTTAACCCCAATTGCTTCACTAAAAAAAAAAATAAATAAAAACAAACAAACAAATAAATAAATAAACAAACAAACAAATAAATAAATAAATGAATAAATAAATGAATGAATGAATGAATGAATAAATAAATAAATGAATGAATGAATAAATAAATAAATGAATGAATGAATGAATAAATAAATAAAATAAAAATTAGAATTGAACAAATGGAAACTAATGACTCTATAGGACATCAAGATACAATAAAACAAATCAAAAAAGTAAAAAAAAAGAGAATAATGGAAAGAGAGGAGAATAAGAATAGAGATGTGGCTAGAATAGAGAAGAAAAGGAAAGGTTGGGGAAGATTAGTTCAAATAATCAGGGTGTCCAAATACATGTCTATATAAATAAGGAAGAAGAGGTAGGCTAACAAGTAACACTTGGGCCTTACTCTCATCTGAATTGGTCAAAGGAGAAAAGAACACACACACACACACACACACACACACACAGAGTATGTACAGAAATACATTTTATTCATACAGGAAACAGATTGGGAAAGGGAGAAGATGGAATTAGAAGATGAATAGATTACAAGAAGGATTACTCTTAAGCAAACAAACTCAAGATAGAAAAAATATATTTATAGTTCTTTTTGAGGGCAAAAGAATAAAAATTTGAAGACAAGGCCAGAAAGCAGGGCAGAATGAATAGACTACTGGACCCAGAATCAAAAACACCTAAGTTGTAAACCTTAAAGAGATATATGAATGCTAGCTATTGTTACTAGTTATCAGAGGAGAATTATTGGAAAGTGACAGTGATGTAGGCAAAAGAATATCAATGGAGCATTTATTAACCTCTACACACACACTTCCATTTATACACCTATATATGGAGATTATAAAAACACACACATTTGTTTACATATATGCACATGTATATATATATATATCTATTGAGACAGGTCCAGTTTAAAACAAATCCAGTTTGTATGTATACTTTTTTGAAATAGCTAGGAAGAAATAAAGAAAGAAGGTAAGAAGGAAAGAAGGAAGGAAGGAAAGAAGGAAGGTAAGAAGGAAGGAAGGAAGATGACAGATGGATAGATAGATACATAGATATGTAAGTATTTGGGAGGGTGCTATAAAAAGTTCTAGCTACTTTTACTTGGAAATATAAATGTGTAGGTTTAGATACTTAATGTATATACATCATACAGGTATCTTCTCTAATACAAGCTAAAGAACTACCAAATTCTTTCCAACAGACTTGCCTGGGGGCAAATTGCTTTCTGCCAGCAGCTGTTTTGACTGACTGATTTACATAATTAACTGATATATGAAATATTTAATGGCTCTGTGGGATGGAGAATATCATCTTAAAAGAGAATACTAATTCATGGTGGTATGAAAATTTTTAAGTCCTGATGTTAGACAAAGGAAAAAACAAAGTCTCCAAGCCAAAGAAAATGGATTTATTGAGAGAGGGATCCTGTCTCACAATAAAGCTGTATCAAGTCTAGCCTCCAAAGACCTCAAGCCTCAGGAAAGAAGGATTTATACCCATATAGTTCCCAAGATTAAAGCATTATGAATTCAGTTAGCTATTTCTGCAATAAGCAGATATATAGATGTGTTCTCTCATCTACTGGTCTTCAATATCATCTTTGCTAAGTACCAACTCAAAACTTAGAGAATTACAATGTCATATTTCACATTGTGAAAGTAGAAAAGCCATCCATGGATTTAGAAGGGGACTTATGTGGCAAAATATCACACATTGATGCCATTCTTAGGCCATTTGATATACTTTGAATGCCTTAATCAGGATGTTGCTTTACATCTTATTTTACCAGTACCGATTGTTCCATAGCAACTCCAGAGTAGCTATTTGGGGAATTGATTTGGCAATCTTTATCCTGGTTGATCCATCCTAACCACAAACTTTTATAGGAGGATGCTTTAATGTATGAGAGGACATAATGATTCAAGCATTTACAACTTGTTTTAATTCATTATAAATCTATAAGGAGACTCAAATCATGTATATAAGTAATAAATGGAAGAAATCTTATTCACTGTGGGCTAATCCAGTTTGAGAGGAAGCATGGCAGGAGGTAACATGGTAACACAGAATAAATCTCAGAGGCAAGATTCAATCCTAACTCTGACAAATACTGTGTCACTTAACATCTTGACTATAAGTGAAGAGCAGGTTCTTATCTGCATTAGTATAAGAATTTCCTCACAGGGAATTTCCTATACAAATAAAATTAAAGGTTCTCTTTAAAATCTGGTTTCTATGTGCCTTTTCTGTATGGATAACAATATTGAAGTTCTGCTATTAAGAATATGAATACCAGGGCTAAGAAAACAAATAACCCAAATATATATTAAGTAACTATTATATGCTGGTCACTATGTTAGGTACCTAGAATATAACAACAAAATGATCCCTACCCTTAAGGAATTTATAATCTGGGAAAAAAGGAAAAAGCTACAATCATTTTTATTTTTAAATTTAAGGTCTCGGGGGCAGCTAAATGACTCAATGAATAAAGCACTGGCCTTGGATTCAGGAGGACCTGAGTTCAAATCCGGACTCAGGCACTTGACACTTACGTACACTGTTGTGACCCTGGGCAAGTCACTTAACCCTCATTGCCCTGCAAAAAAAAAAAAAATTAAGGTCTCAAGTAAGTGACTTACACCAGTAATTCAGATTATTTTACTTACTAGGAATGAAAATGAGAAACTCATGAATCATTCAAGAGATATTAATATTCTCTATCATTAATTGCTTGATCCCAAAACTAAGATTTTATGATCAGAGATAAAAATCAAATAACTGTAGATCTAGAACTACTGTCCCTAAAAGATCAATTGCATTTTCCTCTTTATTTTGCAGATTAGGAAACTGAGGGCTAAGGAGAAATTACTTTCCCCAAATCACAGGAGTAAATGAATGAGGCAAGATTTAAACTTGGGGAGAATCTTTAGTCTATGAATCTAGTGCTTCACTGAGGTCAGTTTCAATAAAATAAAAAAACAACAACAATAACAAAAACACCTTATCAAGTGTCCACTGTGTCTTGAGCCTTGTGCTTTTCCCTGGGGTGGATATGAAAATTAAATAAACTGCACTTTCTGCCCTCAGGAAGTTTCACAGCCAATGTAGGGTTAAGGAGATAAATGGAAAAGATATACATGTAATTCATTGACCCCATTATTTGCTTTCAATCATGCCACCCTTATAAATGGAGAACAGCAAGGCTCATTGAAGTCAAGAAGTCTTGAGTACCCAGGCTTAGACACTCAGACCTCAATTGCCTTAAATATCTGGGGAAATCTCCAGTCATCCTGATATATATCTTGTCGCTGGACCCAAAAGGCTCTGGAGCAGAGAGTGAGGCTACTGACCTTACACAGCCCTCCACATCCCTATGTCATGATCCTCTTCAAGAACGAAGGACAAAACAACCACAACTATAAACTGAGACATTTGGTTGCCTAAGGGAGGTCTAAGTTTTTCCCTGATGGAAGGAGAGGGGCCCAGGGTTATATTTGTGTCAGTGGTCAGAAGCTTATGAATGGTGCTACAAAGTTATATAACTACATATGATTATGAGCAACTGGAGTCTTATCTGGCATATTGACCCACTAAAGGAGTGATTCGTCTATGTCAGATTATGCTGTTTCAATAACTATAACTACTATTGAACTGGAAAATTTATCTACTCCTTACTTTCAACCCCCATGACCACCCCTGCCTCATCATTGCCTGGAAACCTGTCATCACTAAATATTCAAAATTTCTTCCTCTCTTTAAACTTTGCTGATTTTTCTACATTCTTATCCTTATCTCCCTTAATACTAGTTCCCTTGATCTGTGATTATTTCCTATTTATCTTGTATATGTGTTGTTTTTACATAGGTCTTTTTTTTTTTTGTATGTCATCTTCCCCATTAAACTCTTGTGACCTTTTTGGAGGGTAGGGGTTGCTGTTTGTTTAGTTAGTTAGCTTATTTGGTTTTGTGACTTATCAAAACTCCTGGCATATAGTATATGCTTCATAAATGCTAATTGACTCAACCATGGACTTTTATAATTAATTTGTCTCCATATAAAGATAAGCCGTTACTTATTTGTTCATTTTAAAAACTGCATTCTGAGTTAATTTTTGCTATAAAGAACCAATGGGAAAAGAACCACTGGACAATAATAGCCCTATAACTATCGAGACTGTATTCTAGATAGATATCTCTGTGTCTCTGCCTTTCTTTGCATTTCTCTTCCCTCATTCAGACACAGAACGACTTTAATAATAACAAAGTATAAACTTGTAGTAACACTGTTTCCCTTTAGGTTGCATGGATATTTGGTAGAGTAAAACAAATGAAATTATCAGCTATCATTAATATGTTTCTAAATTCAACATATAGAAAAATATGTCCGTACACCAGCACCCTCTTTTTATCTCCCTTCCACAAACAAAAAAGAAAAAAAAGAGAGAAAAAGAAAAACAAATGTATCTTGGCATAACATGCCTCCAATTTACTCTTAAGTTCTTTTACCAAAGTCAACTTCCTGTCTGGAACAAAATTTCCAATTTTTAAAATAAAAAGATAAGATTCTGTATCGATGAGAAGTTTCTGAATTACCCTAGAGTTAGAATGTGTAGTAAACTAAAGACACTTCCCATTTAACACCACTAGATGTCGCCCTTATACTTTCTAAAGGATCATCAAACACCATAACCTTTTTTTTTTCCTTCTTAAAATTTAGGTAATCATTCAGTGGTAATATCCACAATTCTGTTAAATGTGTGTTTTTAGTAAATAGCAATTTAACGGAAATCTCATATTGGGAAAATAGTATCCATCTGTTTGCCATTTATTTTCAGCAAAAATGGAAGAGAAAGATTCTAACAAACAAACAAAAAAAGAGCTATAAGTTTTTACTGGTGCTGAACAAGTGCTCAAAAGGCAAAAAAATGCTTGTCCAGCTGTTCCCAATCTATATCACCTCCCCACTGTTTTCATGAATTCAGACACCCCACCACCACCACCACCACATTCTAGAAATGTGCTTAGGGTGTGCAGTTCCCTGCTTTCTGTGACTTTGGATCTCCAGTATTGTATCCTTTGACAGATGAGATATGGTGGCAGTTTCAGAATAGCTTTTCCAGTTTCTCTCCATCACCCACGCACACTCAGCAGATGAATTGTCTTCCTACTTCCCAGAGAAGATGGATGTCATGTGGAGAGAGCCCCCTCCAATTCTAAGCCTCGCCTTAAACTTTTCTGCATTGTCACCCAACTAATTAATTAATATTTATTAATAATTAATTAATTAGTAGTTAATTAATAATAATCTAGCTTGGCCCAAGAGTGTTGCATTGTCAGCCACTCTCTCTGCTACTTCTTGTGGTAGAGGAAAAGTATATCCTTATTCCATGTTATGGCTGATCAAAGGATCCCTTCACCCTTATATTCAGCTCTTTCCATCTTTACTAGGAGTTTACCTCAGCAATTATTCTCTTTCATGCATCTTCAACATCTCTCTCTATGATGATTGTTTCCCCTCTGCCTAGAAACACAGTGAGGCCTCCTCAGGGCTAAAACCCCTCCTAACACATTACCCACTCCCCTGAGTCCCTTTCATTTACCACAAAGTGTGACATAATGGAAAGAGTCAACACTTGGGCAAGTTGCTTATTTTACCTGATCTTTAATTTCCTTATCTATAATAAAAGGGGTTGAACTATCTGGCATCTGAGGTCCTTTCCAGATCTAGAACCACAATCATGAAAATGTTTTCTGTCGTCTATGGCTCCACTTTCTCACCACCCCCTTTTTTGTCTCTTTCATAGGTCATCAATTACATCCCTATGGCCAAAGCCAAAGGCCTTTCTTAGTTAACAGATGGTAAAATTTCTACAAAAGCTGAAGCCTGGGCTAAAACAATTGAATATAAATATCACGAGGAAGGCTTCTACATGCAAAATAGACAATCTCCACCCTAGAAAGAGTTAAGAAGCTTGAATAATTCAAAGGCATGAAGAAAATCCATAGGAAGCTGTAAATTTTCTTCCAGGGCAGACTGAATTTCTACCTGTGTTTGGGCCTACTAAATGCTGCATAAAAACCCCTTCTGCAGCACTGTAACTTGGAAAACCACAAATTAATATTATTTATGTTTTATTGTATTTTAATATTTATTTTGTTAAATATTTCCCAATGACATTTTAATCTGGTTCAGCCCTTGGGAGTGTTGCTGGACACTGGTTGTCTGACATTTCTGTCCTACACCATACTTCTTGAAGAATTTTGTGAGGACCCTTTAGAGCAGTGGTGTCAAACTCAAATAGAATATTTCCCAGTTACATATTAATCTGGCTTAGGCCACACTCTGAAGTTTTGTAGGGCTGCCCTATGTTTGTCATCAAATACAGGAGAAAGAAAGGAATATCCAGAGTTCTAAATAGTCTCTGCCCTATACATAAGCATCACTCTAATTATTTTTCTTAAAAAAAATATTTATTAAGATTCTTTGTTTTTTAGATTTTGAATTGCAAAATCTCTCTCTCATCCCCCCTCCACCCTGAGAAGACAAACAATATGATAACATTTATACATCTGGGGGCAGCTAGTGGCACTGGATAAAGTGCCTGCCCTGGATTCAGGAGTACTTGAGTTCAAATCTGGCCTCAGACACTTGACACTTACTAGCTGTGTGACCCTGGGCAAGTCACTTAACCCTCATTGCCCCAAGCAAAAAGAAACAAAACACCACCACCAACAACAAAAACAAAAACAAACAAATTATACAAATTATACAAATAAACAAATTTCACAAAACAAAATTCCATATTAGCCATAGCACCAAATAAAGCTTGAAAATTTACTTGATTTTTCACCCAGAGTTTATCAGTTCTCTGGAGGTAGATAGTATTTTTTCAGCATGAATCCTTTGAAATTGTCTTTTATCATTGTATTGATTACAGTAGGCAAATCTTTCACAGTTGATCATGATTACAGCAATGCTATTACTGTGCAAACTGATTTCCTAGGTCTTATCGGTTTTACTTTGCATCAGTTCATATAGGTCTTGCCATGTTTTGTTTTGCTTTTTGTTTTTGTTTTTTTCCCTGAAATTACCTTCCTCATTATTTCTTATAGCATAATAGTAATCAATCACAATCTAATGGTACAACTTATTCAACCATCCCCCAATTGATGAAAATCCCCTCAACTTCTAATCCTTTGCCACTATAAAAAGAGCTCTGTGTGTTTGTGTGTGTGCATACACATATATACATATATACATATAGATCCTTTTCCTTTTTTGTCTCTTTGGGGTAGAGACCTAGTAGTAGTATGGCTGAATCAAGGGGTATGCAGTTTTACAGCCCTTTGGGGTAAGTTCCAGTTTGTTCTCCAGAATGTTTGGACCAATTCAGAACTGCACCAACAGTTTATTATTGTACCTATTTTCTCTCATGCCATCCATCACTTCTCGTTTCTAATACATGTGAGGTGGTATCTGAAAGCTGCTTTAATTTGTCTTTTTCTAATCAATCCCATATTATGTTTTAAATTCTTTCCTACTTTCTTCCTTCAATGATTCTGTGTAACTTTAGGAGAATATATTCCTAGTTATTCAGGAAAAGTTTTAGTACTATTATGACTGCTTTGCCATTTGAATAAATGTCTTTGCTAAAAATTGAATTTAATCTATTAGTTGATTTGCTAAGAGGATATATAGCAACAAAAGCTTGTGAGCTACTCTCAGAAGATAGCAACCCACACGATTATGCCATAGAACCTTAAAAATGGTAGCAGCCACCTCTCTGAGGACCCAGACTAACATTGTGACAGGGGGCGGGGTGAGTGAGCCCTGCAAGAATGATACTCTTTTTATTACAGTTATTTATATATGCTAATAACTACCATTTGCTTTGTTTTGGAAAGCGCTTTGCAAATATTTTCCTCCTTTTACATATGAGGGAGGCCAAATGAGATTAAATGACTTCAGTATGTCAGTCATTAAACATTTATTAGGCTCCTGCTATCATGGAAGCTCTATGTTAAGGGCTGAGTGATACAAAGAACCACAAAATACAGTTTCTGAGCTTATAATTAATGGTGGATAAAACTTACAAGCAAAACAAAACAAAACTATTTACAAGCAATCAATATACATAACAGACAGAAAGTAATCAAAATAATCAACAGAAGGAAAGTACTAGAATTATGAGGTACTGGGAAAGGCTTGCAGTTGAAGATGTGATATTAGCTGGGACTTGAAAGTAAAGGGAGTCATGCAAGGGTGTGTGTAATATGAAGGACTTTGGGTACCAGAGGATTTTTATATTTGATCCCACAGGTGATAGAGTACCAATAGAGTTCATTCAGTAGGGAGGTGACGTAGTCAGTCCAACACTTTAGGAAAATCACTTTGACAGATGAATGGAGGATGACCTGGAGTAGGGAAACTCAAGATAGGCAAGAAGAAGTAATTGGCTATTACAATAAATAGGTCAGGAGAGGGGAAATGACATCCTGTACCAGGGGTGGCAGTATCAGTGGAGAGAAAGGGTCATACTTGAAAGATGTAGCAAAGGTCAAATCTACAGGCCTTGGTAATAGATTGTATAAAGTTCTGAACTTTCAAAATGTTCCAGGTCATTCTCCACTTCCCATCAAACAGTTCTACTTTGCTTAGTCCCCACAGAACAGCAAGTCCTAACTTAGTTACTCCCTGGTGTCCCCCACTCTTCCCCTTTTCAGCTCCCTTCCATTATTATAAACTCTTTGAGAGAAAAAGCTGTCTTTCTTTTTCTCTTATTTGAATCCCCAGTGCTTAGCACCACACGTGGCACATAGTAAGTGTTTAATAAATGTTAATTGAATTGAAATATGGTGGGGCAGGGTTAGAGAGAGTAAAGAGCAAAATATGACCCCTAAGTTTCAAGACTGGGAGGATGGTCGTACCCTTTAGAGTACAGAAGAATTTTGTAATCAGAGAACTTTTGATTAGTAGGTGGAGGAAGAAGATCCAATAAGTTTTGCACACACTGAGTTTAAAATGTCTACAATGCATTAAGTTCAAGATGACTAATAGGCAGTTAGAGATGTGAAACCCAAAGTTAATAGAGAGGTTAGTGTTGGATAAGTATATTTGAGAATCATTAGAATTGAGATGATAATTAAATCCACAGCAACTGATAAGATCATCAAATGTAATAGTATACAGGGAAAAGAGGTACCAGGTCAGAACTCTGTGGGATACCCACAGTTATTGGGCACGATATGGATGAACATACAGCAAAGGAGTCCAAAAAGGAACAGTCAGATAGGTAGGAGGAAAACCAGGATAGAGCAGAGTCTTGAAAAAAGGAGGATATCAAGCAGAAGAGGGTTATAAACATATCAGTAGTAGTAGAGAGGTCAAAAAGGATGAAAACTGAGAAAAGGCCACCATACATAGCTGTTAAGAGATTATTGGAAACTTTTTAGAGAGCAATATTGGTTGAATGAGGAGACTGGAAGCCAAACCATAGAGATTTTAAAAGAGAGGAACAAGAGAGGAAGTGGAGTCTCCTATGATGAATGGCTTTCTCCAAGAGTTTAGCCAGAAAAGGGAATATGAATATGTGTTGATGGTAATCAGTGGTGGATGACTTACATGAGGGTTTTTGAAGGATTAAGGAGATGTGGGTATTTTTGTAGGCAATAAGGAAGTTGCCAATAGATAAGTGAGAAAGTGGGGATGATAGAGGATGCTATCTGCTGGAAAAGAGAGGATAGATTGGGATAATTTGTGCATCTAGAAGGATTGCTCCTGGCAAGGAGAAGGGCAAATTTATCATTTGTGACAAGCAAAGGAGGAGATGCTGCCACATGGCTAGTAAGTGTCTGAAACAATATTTGAACTCAGGTCTCCATCACTCCAAGTCCAGGGCTCTATCCACTGTAGCATCTAGCTGCGTCTATTCAGTAGTTCTCTAAATTCCATGAGGAAAGGTATTGGTTTTTTTCTGTATGTATTTAATTGGTTGAGATTTTACTGAAGAAGAAAAAACTTAGGGGAACCTACTTTGTCATCAAATATCTAAAGGGCTGTAACTTAAAAAGCAAACCAAATTTGTACTAGTTGACCCTAGAGGGCAAAATTAAGAGCAATGAATGGGCCCATGTGTCTACATAGAGGCAAATTTTTGGTCAATGCAAGGAAAATAATTACTAAAAATTAGAACATTCTATGATCTCTTACATATCTGACATTCTGTGACACTGTTGCACTCTTTGTTCCTCAATACATTTGTCTTTTGTGTCATATTAGTGGATCAACTGTTCAAATGGCAATCACCAAATAAATCCCTCCAGAACTAGTAAATGTAACCATAGACCTGAAAAGATGGTAAATCCAAAATGCCTACCATATGGCAAGAGAACTCATGATATTAAAAGTAAAATATTCATCTAGCTATTAAGAAGCCTACATGATTCTAAATTTGATCAACCAAGCCGATTTAAAAATAGTTTTCCCAATCATGTATCCGGGCACATTGTAGTGTTGAGGGTGGCTAATAAATCTGCTTTATTTGGCAAAAGAAATGAATTAAACATTTCTCATAGAAAGATAATGCATCTCTGATTGAGACTAATAAGTAACTTAGGTTTGTTATCTTAGTAAATATGAGAAATGAACCTGAATGTTTATGAAAAATATTTGGACCATGAAACAAACTGAAATATCTTTTGCCATTGTTTCTCTTTCCCTTACTCTGATCTTCAAAGGTAGCAGTATATCAGAAATTCATAGGGAAAATCATTTGGCAATATTGACAACAGGAATATGAATTGTCTCAGCAATTCTCTCCAAATGCTGTGGGGTCAGCTGGGTATTTAGAGATGGAAAAGAGTAGATGATGGAAGTCAGATAAAGTCTATGGTTTCAAGTCATCTGACACATCAGTATTGTTTTTGCCTTTCTATTGAAAAATATGTTAAGGATTTCATATTGCTTAACCATTTAGGGCTTTGAGATTTCCCACATGATCAAGATCTTTCTGTAGTAGCAGATGACACATGATATAGAGAAAAAAATGGTGGATTTGGCATAAGAGGACCTGAGCTTGAATTATTTCTTTCAGACTACCTGTGTAACTATGGGAAAATCAACTAACTTCTCTGGGTCTCAGTTTTCTTATCTAAAAAGTGAGGGGGGCAGCTAGATGGTGCAGTGGATAAACCACCAGCCCTGGATTCAGGAGTACCTGAGTTCAAATCCAGCCTCAGACATTTAACACTTACTAGCTGTGTGACCTTGGGCAAGTCACTTAACCACAATTATCTCATCAAAAAAAAAAAAACCCAACAACAATAAAAAGTGAGGGAGTTGGACTCATATTTTCAGTCCCTTCCTGCTATAAATACTTGATATCTTTTTTTTTCTGTATTGTTTTTCTCTTTAAAGAGAGATAAAAATAAAATCAGCGCAACCTGGGAAAGTTCACAGCCACCTTAGTATTAGCACTTCCAATAAATGACTAATAATATCAATTATTAACAATGATTAATATAAAGAGGTTAACATAAAACCTTTGTAGGAGAAGCAACAACATTAACACTATCATACATTGAATCCAAAAGTTTTCTTAGCCATAACTATTCACAGCCTAGGGCAATATTTTCAAAAGGTAGAAGGAACTGACAAAACAAGAGTCAATGTGGGTGCCATTATTTCTGGTTAATGAAAATATATTTTTGTGGTGTATAATTTTTAAAAAATAAATAAACAACATCATGAGATTAATTGAAATGATGCAACTCTATTTTACAAATTGGATAACTGGTAAAAAAAAATGTATTTCAGGTTATGGACAGGAGGATGTAAGTAGTTGCTGAAAGGACACATTCACAGCTAAGGCTATACCAGCATTTTTACCCCAGAGTATCATTTTTAGGAAATTTATACTTAAATGTAAGCATTCCTATAAAAGTAATTTATTCTTACTATGGAGCAGTAGTTTTTCAGGATTGTGTGTGATTATGTGTGTATGTGTTGTGCTATATTTTTTTCTTCAACAAACATTTCTCTAAACACTGAGTCTGCCTGAATACATTTCTTAATGGGTAGCTTATATCTCTCCTCACAAGACATCCCATGTCCCAGGAATTCTGAACTGGGACATGTTTAAACTCCCTTCTACATTCCTCACTGTCCACTCCCTTCCTCTCATCTATATTACCTGAAGGCTTGAATATATTATTTTAATGTCTGTCTACCCCATTCCATGAACCTGTTCCATAATTGACAAACTTCTTGATACCATAGTTACTATGGTCACCTTTTCTTTCTAGTGCAGGCTTTATTTTCTCCCATACTATTGACACACTTGTCATGATGGGGGAGTCAGAATACTTCTTGCTTCCAAATGCCATTTCCAAATCTCCTAATTTCTACCTTCATAGCATCTATCCTCTTCTCCCTATGCACATAGCTATTAACTTAATTCAGACCCTCATCACCTCTCAGCTATACTATTACCATAGTCTTATAATTGTTCACCCTTCCTCAAATCTCTCCCCACTCCATTCTATTTTCAGGCTACTGTCAAAGTAATTTTACTAAATAAAAGTTTTTCCAGGTCACTCTCCTCCTCAATAAATCCAGTGGAAACCTAATACCTTCACAATTAAATATAAAGTCCACTGCTTGGCATTTAAAGATCTTTACAATATGTCTCTTTCTTAGCTTTCCAATTTTGTTACAATTCACTTGCTTCCACAGAATCTACCATTCAGCTACACTGGCATATTGAAGAGCTGATTGTTAACTTTTCAGTGTGAGAATTTATGTCTTCTACCTTGTTGATTATCTAGACCTAAGAAAGTGATGGAAGAAATGTTAATAGTGGAGAAAAAATCAAAAGTAAGTCATATACAATTTTTGTTTTCAGAGAGCTTATTATTAAACAGTTATCAACAAACCCTTGTTCACATACTATTTCCCTATTATCTCCATGTCTTTGTGGTGACTTCCCCATGAATGCTTTTCCTCTTTATTAAGACTTTGTAGTTTTTTTCTGTATTCCTTGAAGACACAGCTCAAATATTATCTTTGAAAGGAAGCCGTTATTAGTACCCCTTGCTAGAATTTCAATCCTTCTGAAATTACCTTCAATTATTCAGTGTGTATCACCCAACAGGATACGAGCTCCTTGAGAATGACTTTCTTGGGGCAGCTAGGTGGCGCAGTGTATAGAGCACTGGCCCTGGATTCAGGAGTACCTGAGTTCAAATCCGGCCTCAGACACATAACACTTACTAGCTGTGTGACCCTGGGCAAGTCACTTAACCCCAATTGCCTCACAAAAAAAAAGAAAGAAAGAAAGAGAGAGAGAATTACTTTCTTATTTTTTTCCTTTCTTTGTAGCCCCAGCACTCCATAGTGTATATTAGCTAAAACAAATATGAATTGGGTCTGCAATTTCAGTGGCAATGGGAATTCTGAGGTGAGAAAGCTCCCTCTACCAATGCAGGATGATCCTGTAATGAATAATCTTAGATGGTTGCCTTTAATATTGGAGATGTATGATTTTTTCCAGGATCCAAGCCTAGGATATGCCAGAGGTAGGACTTAAGCCTAGGCCTTCCTAGCTTTAAAGCAAGCTCTCTATTAACAATCCTTTGCTGCTTCTTGGCATATGACAAGCACTTTACAGATGCTTGTTTAGTGACTGATTGAATGACTAGAGAAGCAGTTTTATTTTGTTGCAAGAAAAAGGAGCAGTGATACAAAGAATTACTTTTTAGTAAAGCTGTTGGCAAAGCAGGCTAGAAAATGCTAGTAACTAAGACAGCCAAAATTTGGCTAGAGTAAATCAGCTTGCCCTATCCTGAGAAAAGTATTCCCTTTTATGAAAGACTGTGTTCTCTAAAGAAAAGTCCCTTCTTAATTTCAAATTGTGAAAAATTTGTCATGGTATAAATGTGGTGAGGATGTCTTTAAGAAAAAATCCAATAAACATTTATCAACCTCCTAGACTCTTCACTGAAGTCACAAAGGTTAAATAATCCACATTGTTACGTTACAAGAAGACAATCCAAGTTGTCATCTTGCACTGAACTTGATGATAAGTATGCTGGTCTTTTCCTGGGAAAGATTTCAGAATTATCACTTCATAGAGGAATTATTCTGCTAGACTCCATTTAATTTCAAATGGTCTCTATTTTCTTGCATTAACTTCCTTTTTATGGCAATGATTATGCCTTTTATAGGTATACAAGATGGGAGGAAGAATGCCCCTTTAAAAACATCATCCACAATTGTTGTAGAAAAGAAAAAAATGCAACCTCAGGCTTAGAATGAAGCCTGTGACTTTAATGGCAAATGAACACCAGGAATTTTAGTTAATACTGTTGATGTGAAATGTGAGGGGATGTTATAAAACTGTTCCCTGACAGACATAAACACACTTCAAAATATATGCAAGATCAATCAACACAATATGCAACTCCACCAGCCAGCTGTTCCATGAAGATAAGACTGCTGCAGAATTTTAACATGAGATGTGCCAATAAAC
Organism: Dromiciops gliroides; assembly: GCF_019393635.1. NCBI lineage: Eukaryota > Metazoa > Chordata > Mammalia > Microbiotheria > Microbiotheriidae > Dromiciops > Dromiciops gliroides. The sequence continues at coordinate 203,412,573 of NC_057861.1, read as the reverse complement.
TACACCATTCCCAGAATGACCCAGGATGAGAGCAACTACTGCTCCCTAGGCTAACAGAAACCAAGTAAAAACAATTGTTTTCATTCAGATGAGAAATAGAAACTTCTAATTGTGTGACCAATAATACCATATCTACATGTAGGAAATTGTCATCATATCTATATCTAACAAGCAATTGACCCCCCTGGGGAGGCGGATTCTGTTTCTATGATTTTGGTCATCTGAGAAGCATGAAGATATTTTTGGATGCCTTAGGCATTCTCTTGGAATTGTGTTCATGTGAGCCAGCATTTGGTTTCTCTCTTTCTCTCTCTCTCTCTCTCTCTCTCTCTCTCTCTCTCTCTCTCTCTCTCTCTCTCTCTCTCTCTTTTCAACTTACCAACGTTGTTTTTGTCACACTGACCAAGGTTGATGTCTACATGTACAATTTTATTTTCCATGACAGGTGTTATAACGTACAGGATTGATTTCAAAGAGCCTGAGAGTTGGAAATTATCATTGCCATCATCTAATCCAAGCCTCCCAATCTATGCAAGAATCCTTTCTACAACATTTATGAGAGATAGTATCAGCCAAGTATCTCAGTGGATAGTGCTGGGGCTTGGAGTCAGGAAGTCCCGAGTTCAAATACAGCCTCAGATGCTTGTTTAGTCATGTGATTCTAGGTTAGTCACTCAACTATGTCCACCTCAGCTTCCTCATCTATAAAATGAGAATAAAAGCACCACCTGTCAGTATTATTAAGACGATATAATGAGATGATATTTTAAAGCTCTATATAAATAATAGTTATAATAATGATGATCAACAATGATCTATTGCTTTTTGTTATTGTTTTAAATAAAGCAATTACTTTCTAAGGTATATCCCACCCATAGAACCTTGCTTTATAACAAAGAAAAACAGCGAAGCTAAACCAAATAAACATACTAACCAAAACAGATGGCATATACAACATCCCTTTCCTGTAATCCTGCAATTAAAAAAATAAATACACATAACTACCATGATCCTTATCTAGTTAAGTAAAATGAGGCACAGATTGTATAGAGCTAATCTCACAAATAGCAAAATTGTCCCTTGTGTCTAACTTTGAGAGTCTGGATCTTTCTAAAGTATCTGGTATTTGACTAGTATTGATAATAGAATTTAGCATAATATATTGACACTAGAATTTCATATTAGATTCTATTTCAAGTTACAGTGGGCAAGTATAATCTTTATAATATTCAAATTATGATACTTCGTATCTTTCCATGAAAATAAGCAACTGAAGTTCCTGTACAACAAAGCTAGAAGTAGAACTTTAATAAAGTTCTGTTTTCCAACAGTAGCAATTTTTTTTCTTCTTCTTTACTTTATGGGCTAAGACTTTGAAGTGTTCAGTCAATAGAATCTTCCAGTATCAGGAGATGTCATCCATCTGCAAGTGGTTTATGATTTATTGTCTTCCTCTTTCAGCAAATTCTTGGGCTAGATCATTATTTTCGTTCACAGCGCTGACAGTAGAGATGTCTGTATGTATCACCTGGGAAACAGTAAACCCCTGGCTTCAGCTACACATACAAGAATTTTCACCACTCTTTACTAATATGGTAAACAAAGGAAGATCTGTTTATCAATTTAAAACCTGCAGCTACATTCTAAAAATTAAACAAGTATTTGTATTTATAGTGATCTTCAAGTGGGATTTCCTTAGCAGGTTGATTTCTGAGAGTTATCTTTCTCAGATTTCCACATCTGTTTCTCAGTGTACTCTGCATCAACAATTCCTGTGTTTTCCAAAGGTAGAAAAATTTTACAATTTTATTGTGAACTTGTCATAGATCCCATGAAATATTCTGTGTATACTTTATTTACTCATGACCACTCCTTTATAGATCTTATGGGAAACATGCAGTCATTAATCTGATAATGTTCTCCCAATTTCTGGCTAACCATATTGGTTATTTCCTCTTTCGAAATGCTTCCTTTAAAAGGGGTTAAATCCTTCCCCATATCACCAAGTTGGTAGCTGGTATTTTCTTTTAAATGTGGCTGTTATTTCTCCACAGACTTGTTCATTTGGTCAGTAAATTCTTTCCACTATGTACTTAGATAGATACATGGCAGAAGAGAAGAGAGAAGCAACTTTCACAGGCATTCAAGTTCTGAGGGTAACCCCTCCACATAGTTCTCTGGGACACTGAGGAATTTATGCTTTCTGTGATCCCTACAATTCACAAAATTTACAAATTTACAATTTACAAAAACCCCTACAGGGTTGTATTTAAGAGCAGTTTCTCTGATTTCTGTGCTCCTTTGGTCTCAATAATTTGTTCCCTCTCTAGTGAATTCTGTCCAAGTAATGAAACTGACAAAGGAGTCAAAAGGCAGTGTTTGAGCTCCTGCTCTGCTGCCTACTTGTTGTATGATTTTGAGCAAGTTGCTTCACCTGTATGGGAGTACTAACCCACTTTCAAAAAGTCCTCAACTTCTTTTTTTTAATTTCTTTTATTTTTGAGGCAATTGGGGTTAAGTGACTTGCCCAGGGTTACACAGCCAGTTAAGTGTTAAGTGTCTGAGCCCGGATTTGAATTCAGGTCCTCCTGAATCCAGGGCCAGTGCTCTATCCACTGCGCCACCTAGCTGCCCCCAACTTCTTTTCTTAAAGGAAAGAAATGTCATTATCTCCTCTTTGGAACCAAAAATTTGTTCATTGCATTTAATCTAGGTCCAGATGCTATTTAGTGTTGTTTTCATTTAAATTACTATAGCCAAGGTATACATAGTTATTCTGCTTCCTTTGCTGTCATTTCATATGTCTTTCTATATTTTCTATATTCCTTACATTTGTTTCTGTCAACTGTTGCAAAAATGTATCAATCCAACAAAGAACAGAAACAGCAAAGTCTCCAAGCCATAGGGAAATAGGTTTATTGAGAGAGGGTACCTGTCCACAATAAAGCTTACCTCAGGTCTATGACCAAAAGGCCCTGAGGAGTCCCAGTCTCAGACTTTTATTTTATTTTTATTTTTATTTTTATGTATTCATTTATTCATTCATTTAATTATTTATTGATTGATTTGTTCATTCATTCATTCATTTGTTCGTTTGTTTGTTGGTTTGTTTATTTATTTAATTTATTATTTATTTATTCATTTGTAGGGCAATGACTTGCCCAGGGTCACACAGCTAGCAAGTGTCAAGTGTCCGAGGCTGGATTTGAATTCAGGTACTCCTGACTCCAGGGCCAGTGTTCTATCCACTATGCCACCTAGATGCCCCTTGCCACCTAGCTGCCCCTTGGTCTCAGACTTGTATACCCCTATAAGGTTTACAAGTATTTATATACTACTAATTTTAGACATACAACATAATCAAAATACGGCATATCTACTAGAAAAAGCACTTAATTCAATAAGAGTACTTCATATCTAGAAGAAGAGTCACAAAACACAAACAAAGTAGTGAGGAAGAGCCACAAACAGATGCTGTCACACCTGAAATATGGGGTTCTGTATGTGGTGTTACCAGCTTCACTAGGTGACTATTCCTGATTGGTCTATCTAGCTTTTGGACTAGCTGATAATTACTTGTGGTTTAGAACCATTTCAATGTAATACGTGTATAGCCCTACTAACATCTATCTTACTCCATTATTAATTATTATTGACTTAAGCTACTAATAAAAATACCTGAATATGTTAAATCACAATTTTAGTCAATATACTGATTATTAGCATAGTTAAATCACTTACATCTAAGGGGTGGGGAGAACCTCACTCACACAACCTGAAAATTAATAAATCAATTGACATAAAATTATGAATTTTAATTCGGAAAGAGGCATTATAACTAGTAATACCTCCATAGTTTATGGGTACAAACAACAACAAACAGCTTGTGAAAAGGCTGCCCTTGGTTGATTACCTTTTGTTTCACCTGTTAGGTCTTTTACATAAGCAGGTAATCAAAGGCTGGAATTGGTAAAGTTTGGTCAGCTCTAGGCAATTCATTGGTCTGGGGAAAGGAAACTAAAAGAATTTCAGCGAGTTCTCATATAATTGTGTTTGTCATTTCCTACTCTTGATCAAAGTGAGTTATGGAATTCGGTCTATGACCAAAAAGAAGCACCAAGAGTCTATCTTGAAGTTTACAAAGAGGAGTGGTTTTATACATATTTACCAACTTTTAAAAAAAATTGCTAATGGAAAAATAATAGAGAAAGAATAGCAACTAGTGTACATTGAGTATCTGCTACTGGGACATAGGTTGCCAAAAGTTTAAATTAATTTAAGCTGGGGCAAAAGCACAGGGTTCTCAGCTCATGTGTCTTGGGAAAGTGTTCTAACCTTGCTCTTGTCTGCTTCTTTTCTGGATTACTGAGTCATTTGGGGATTGGAGCTTCTCTTCAGGTGCAGGTTATATTCACAGTTGCCAATTTAGCTTCAGTTTTACAACAGTGGGGTTTGTCAGCAGGATTTGGTAGGGACCTTTCTACATAGGTTGCAAGGAATCCTCCCATAGTTGCTTTTTACAATAGAGCCAGTCTCCAGGTTCCAGCAGCAGGCTGATTTAAGTTTGAGTCTCTAGTAAATAACAGAGACAAGATGGTTAAAATGAAGTTTGGGCAAGTCCTCTGCAGTAGGACAAAAGGGATACATTGGTGGTGAGAGAGTCGCAGGAGGGAGAAAGGAGGGGCATAGTATGCTTGGTGCTGATTTCAAAGGGTGAAAGAATATTTACCCTAAGGTTCAGAAGAACTAGGGGATGGGCTTTTGGCCAGGGCAAACTCAATCATCCATAAATTGGCCAAGCTGAAACATGATAATTTCACTGATATGTCCTACCAGACCAGGGGGTTGGAGATGGTGAGCACAGGATAAGTGTTGAAGCACTGGCCACCACAGCTAACTGGGAGACAATGTAACCAGTAAAATGAGTGCCCCTGTAACCATACATTTCCTTAGGAATTCCCCATGAAGGGAAAATACTTTGTAATAAGCATTTGGCTAGTGCTGTTACCATGGCTTGCTTACAAGGAAAAGCCTCTAGTAAATGGGAAAACATACAAACCATGGCTAATACAAACCTTATAACAGAAGGAGGGTAGGAGCTGAATAAAATCAATTTCGCAGACTTCAAAGGGGCCTCAAGGAGAAGGAATTTTCCTGGGTGGAGGTCTTAGAGGCTAGCTAAGATTTTATTTGGGAGATTTCATGTTGTAGATAAATGTCATGTGCAGCTTGTATCATTTTCCCCCACCAATATTCGAAGCCCAAACCAAGAAGCTTGTCAGATCTTCAGTGACTTAAAGACTGCAGATATTCCATCATAGGCTGACACAGAGGTTTTCATTCTTTTTATGCTTTTTGTACCCTTTTGTCTTGGATGGGACAGGACATGGTCTCTTGAACAGCAGCAAGCTCTGCTGGTGTCAAAATTAATTTGAAGGCAGTACCAGCAGATGTAAAGCAAGATAGACACATAGGGATTGGAGGCTTCCAAGCAGTCAGCTTGGCTTACAGGTCAGCAGGGGTATTATCTCAGGCACTGGGAGAATATCCATGGGAGTGTCCTGGCATGTTAATAACAGTCATTGCTACTGATAGCAAAAAAGTTGTCCAGCAATCTCTAGGCTTGTGCCCCATTCTTTTCTTTTCTTTTTCTTTTTTTTAGTGAGGCAATTGGGGTTAAGTTACTTGCCCAAGGTCACACAGCTAGTAAGTGTTAAGTGTCTGAGGCCGAATTTGAACTCAGGTACTCCTGACTTCAGGGCCTGTACTCTATCTACTGCGCCACCTAGCTGCCCCAAAGTCAACGATTTTAATACAATCATGATCCTGAGTAAAGTCAGGGTTTCCAGAATGGAAACCTTTCTTAGTTTTTTATAGTAGAGAAATCTCTAATCCTGCAAGATGGAATCTATTGATGGATATAAGATCTTCTGAAAACTTGATAACAAGATACTTTATGGCCTTTTTAAATAATTTGTTATTGGTACATAAAGCAGTAATGTATGAAAGTTAATCTCATTAGCCCTCTTGATTTAAAAGTAGAATATGCTTTTAGTACTATCTTTTTAAATTTTCATTAGAAATTAATTGTAACAGCAATTATATCTTTCAGGAAGGAAAAAAAATAATAATGATAGAAGATCTCTCCTTAAGTTTGGCTCTGATGTAAATCACCCAGTATGAAAAAGCAGTTTGGAGACAGAAAGCTGAGAAACAATTTTTATAGCCAGTACTTCTGATAAAGGCATAATTTCTAAAATTTATAAGAATCCAAGTAATTCCCCCAATTGAAAAAATGGTCAAAGGATATGAACAGGCAGTTTTCTGATGAAATCAAAGTTATATATTGCCATATGAAAAAAGCTCTATATCACTATTTATTAGAGAGATGCAAATTTAAACAACTTGAGGTACCACCTGACACCTATCAGATGGCTAATATGACAAAAAAGGAAAATAATAAGTGTTGGAGAAGTTGTGGAAAAATTGGAACACTAATGCATTGTTGGTGGAGCTGTGAGCTGATCCAAGCATTCTGGAGAGCAGTTTGGAACTATGCCCAAAGGGTTATAAAGTTCTGCATACCCTTTGACCCAGCAATACCACCATTAGGTCTTTTTCCCTGGGAGATCATGAAAAAGGGAAAAGGAGCCACATGTACAAAAATATTTATAGCTGCTCCTTTTGTGGTGGCAAGGAATTGGAAACTGATGGGTTGCCCATCCGTTGGGGAATGGCTGAACAAGTTGTGGTATATGAATACAATGGAATACTATTGTGCTGTAAGAAACAGGAGGACCTGAGTTCAAATCCAGCCTCAGACATATGACATTTTCTAGCTGTGTGACCCTAGGTAAGTCACTTAACCCTCATTGCCCTGCCCCCCCCAAAAAAAACCCCACAAAGAATTATACCATCTCTCACATAAATCCAATTAGAATAAAAAAATTATTTAGATGCTAGAGAAAGGAAATCAAGAGAAAAATCCTTGAACTTTTTCTCATGTGGAGATGGCATGGCACAGAAATGTGGTTCTCAGATACCAATCCCCTCAAGCAGGAGAAATGCAAAAACTTTTATAGAGGACCATGATGTAATCATCTGACTGTGGAAAATTCTCTTATTGGGGGTGATCACCTGAGGGTAGGATGACCCCAATGGTGGTGAGCAGGGAGAAGTTGGGTGAGGGGTGTCTTTGATCTCTCAAACTCTCTTGGTCCCACTGTCCCCATTCAGACAGCAGCCACACCTAATGGACTTATCTCCCTGAGGGGTGGGGGAGACTTGAATGAAGGGTGGTAGTCCTGGAGCTGTTTATCTCTTTAGGTATGTCTGTCCTTTGTTTAGCTTATCAAGAAGCTTCCCTGAGTTCCCCCAGAAAACTTCTGAGGTACCCCAGGCCCATAACATAAAAAATCAGTTTCAAATACTTGACATCAGTCTGTTATAGGGAAATAGGGTGGGAGTTTAGGATAGGGATAGGGGTTGCGGTTTGGGGTCCTTAGGAATTCCTCTTTGAAGAATTACACCTTCTTGCACACAAAACCAATTAGAATAAAATAATAATTTATTTAGGGGCTGGGGAAAGGAAACCAAGAGAGAAATCCTTGGACTTCTCATGGGGAGAAGCATAGCATAGAGTAGTGGCTCTGAGATACCTATCTCCTTGAGCAGGAGCCGGAGACAGGCAGATACTTTTATAGAGGTCTGATGGTGGGTCTGATGAGGTGGTCATCTTGATGTGGGCAAGAAATTTGGCATCAATTGATCATGAGTCATCCAAAAGAATTACAAGACTCAGTGACTCAGTTTACCAAGTTTTATTGCAATGCTGTGAGTGATCACAGGGAGAAAACCAGAAAAGCAGAAAGGTATCTCTCGAATAGTGACAGGAAAGACAGTTATATTTATAGTATGGATAAATTGATGATCAGTCTCATTATAATAATCTCTACCTTGGGGAGGTACAGGGGAGAGCCTATCCTAATTTGAAGTTCCAGGGGTCCTAAGCCAAGCCCTGAGGCAGTTACCTTTTTCAGTGGAGGTGTGCTTTGGGGGCTTATACATCATAAGGTGAATCTGGGGACAAATTTGGCCTTTTCTGCACATGTCTCTTTCTGATTCCATGGCTAGTTCAAAACACCTTCATTTTTCATTAGAATTTCTATAGGTTGTCATTTAGTTTAAGGTCATCATGGCCTCTCTCCCTCTGTTCCCATTATGGGCACTGATTTCTGTGGGTACAAGAACCTAGTATCCTGACTTATAAGTTATCCATTAACTGGGGTCTGACTCCCTTTTAGAGCTAATAACTGAATTAAAGCTTGGGTCTTAGGTTTTTCTAGTAACCCCTTTTTGCCTCCTACATCAATCTGACTATGGAAAGTTCCCCTATTGAGGGAGGACCATCCCCCACTGGTGGTGGCTGGGGGAATTGGGTGAGGGGTGGCTTCAGATTTCTCAAGCCATCTCTCTCCTCTGCCCACCACAAAAGCAACAGCCACACCTAATCTTATTTCCCTGGGGATGGGGGAGACTGGAATGAAAAGTGGTGGTTCTGGAGCTACCTCAGTCCAGATCCAGTGCCACTTATCTCTTTAGGTGTGTCTGTCCTTTTGATGTAGGAGGCAATAACGGGTTAATAGAAAAACCTAAGACCCAAGCTTTAATTCAGATATGAGCTCTAAGAGAGATTCAGATCACAATTAATGGATAACTTACAAGTCAGGATGCTAGGTTCTCTTACCCAGAGTAATCATTACCCATAACGGGAACAGAGGGAGCTAGGCCATGAAGACCTTAAATAAAATGACAGGCTATAGAAATTCTAATGAAAAGTGAAGATATTTTGAAACTAGCCATGGGAATCAGAGAGAGACATGCGCGAGAAAAAAAACAAATTTGTCCCAGATTCACCTTATGATGTGTAAGCCCTCAAAACCACACCTCCACTGGCTAGGACCCCTGGAACTCCAATTAGGATAAACCCTCCCCTGTACCTCCCCAAGGTGGAGATTATTAAATGAGACTGATAATGAAATTGATCCATACTATAAATATAACTGTCTTTTCTTGCACTATTCGAGAGATAGCTTTCCACTTTTCTGCGTTCTCTCCCTGTGGTCACTCACAGCATTGCAATAAAACTTGGTAAACTGAGTCACTGAGTCTTGTAATTCTTTTGGGACGACTCATGATCAATTTGACCCAAATTCCAGCCACGTCACTTTGTTAGTTTCTCAAGGAGAAGGTTCTTTGATGTACCCCAGAAAAATCTGGGGTGCTAGGGCCCTTAACAAGTCTTTTAACAATAAGTCTAAAACAACTTATAACCCAAAAGAATACTAGTCTATAATTATGAACTATTCACGTTACAGATTGGTAAAGTAGCTTGTTTTAAGATCATGTAATTACTAAATTTCTAGATCCATAAAATTTTTAAATACTTTGTCTTAATGCAAATATCATAATAAAATAAATCCTGATTTAAAAAAATAACACATCTTATTAGAAGACATATTTCCCTTAAAATAATACTAGAATAAATTCAATTACAACTGGATCTATCTTCCCAAATGATATAATTCTCAATTTATCTAACGCTCATCTATTATCATTTCAGTATGAAACAGTTATTATCAATAAACTCATTTTTATATTTTGATTTAAAAAAAAAACACCAAACCTCTAGTAACTGGAAAGTCAGACAATTCTTCAGATTTAAATAGAACCTGATCTACCAATGCGGATTTAAAATGTCTAATATTAGAGATCAATTGCCAATTAAAATTTTAACAAATTTCTTAAAAAATCAAGCTGTAATCACCATCTAACTTCCTTTCTAGGTAAATCACCTTTCTGACAATTCTGCTTTGAGTGGCAGAGAGAATTGCATAACTTGGTGCAAGGGACTCAACACTCACATGTACAGAACATTTTCACATAAATAGCATTCTACAAGGACAGACACAAAAGCAATAAACAGTAGTGGTAAAGATTCTTAAAATAATTTAGCATGCACGATTTAAGTCCTCCTCTATATCCTCAAAGCCCCATTAATCTGAGCTGGGTGGTTTGATCATGCTCTCTTGCTTACTCACAAATACCTTTTAAGGAGGGACAAAAACTCATATTTTCCTCCCTTTTTTCTTTTCTTTTGACTATTTTCTCTAAGGGAGCATAAGTCAGATTCACATTGCTACTTAGTTAATTTAAAATGCCATTGGAAAGGAAAAAAAAAAATGAGTCCCACTTTGGGCCTTTAATTTTGGGCCTGGCAAAATCCACAGTAAACTCAAAAAGGAGACTCCACTGTGTGGTCATCAGTGTTTTGGGTCAGACTTAGTCAAAATGTGTCAGTTTTTTATGTACTTGCAATCATGTAGTGCATGATTTGAAAACAGAGCCCGACAGCCATCCTTTTGGGACCTGACAGAGTGGCCACATATGGTTCATAAAAACAAATCTGCAGCTATCCCCTTTTTTAAGGACCTGTCAGAATGGACACAAGTCATCCATGGGCATAACCAGACTTCCAGTCAAAGATCTTTAGGAACTCAAAAAAAAACAAGACATGAGTGAGGTCTGAATTTGAGAGACTCACTTAGTGGAGCCCAGTCATAGAGTTGAGTCCAGACAAGAACACAATGGATGATTGCTGGCTTCAAGCTTGTGAAGTCAAAATGGGGTTCAGTTGAGCAGGGGTCTTTGAATCTTGGATGAGCTCCCAAAATATAAACTGAAAAATTATTAAAGCAATCGAGATAACAAAATTAAAATCTTTAATCAGGGAAGAGGAATTATAACTCCTGTTACTATCAGTAGCAAGCTAGAAGGACCCAAAAGGGTGGGGCTGAAAAACAGAGCTTATATAGGGTACAAACAACAAACAGAGCACATAAAAAGGCTGCCCTTGGTTGATTACCTTTTGTTTCACCTTTTAGTTTTGTTTTTGTTTTTTACATAAGCTGGTAATCAGAGCCTGGTATTGACAAAGTTTGGTCATCTCAAGGCAATTTATTGGTCTGGGGAAAGGAAACTAAAATAAATCATTCGGTTCTCAAATAATTGTGTTTGCCATTTCTTATGACAACATTTGCTAAGCCATTCCCTAATTAGTAAATATTCAATTTTGTGTCAAGTTCTATGCTGCCATAACAATTTCTGATATATATATATATATATATATATTATATATATATAGGTATGTATGCTGTCTTCTCCATCTTAACCTCCTCATTTTGATTTCTTCTTAAACACTTTTAGTAAGGAAGTTAGGAGTATAGTAGTTAGTGTAGGATATGGGGTCTAAAGACCTTGATTCAAATCCTATCTTAGATTCATATGATCTGTGTAACCCTGGTCAAATCACTTTGCCTCTCAGCCTCAGTTTCCTCATCTGTAAAGAGGAATTAATAAAGGCATCTATCTCAGGATGTAATAAGGATCAAATAAGATACATATGTAAAGAGCTTTGTAAAACTCACAACACTATAAAAATGGTATCTAAAATAAAATTTGAAAAATAGAATTTAGCAGACTACCCCCATAATGAAGACAGCTCTAATATTGAATATTATTAATATTCACAAAGATCTTCTTTACATTTAGCCATAATGAAGCTGTCTGTAACTTCCACCCAGGATCCTAGTACTCTCTTTATTTAACACTCAATTACCCTTTTCTGGATTTCTCCATAAGGTCCCAAGATCTTCTTCATCATTCAAAATCACTTCAGCCCTAGAATTCATCTGAGAACCTCCATGTAAAGGGGGAGACTGAGGCAGTAATCTCTTGATTTCCTACATGGCTATTCTCCTCTGGATTTCTCCATCATACACAAGAGCTGGGTCATTTCATGTATTGCTTTAATCTGTTAAATATTAAGTTCCATAAGAACAAGGACTCTCACTTTCATATTTTTATTCCTAGTGGTTTACACAGTGCTTGGCACATAATAGTTACATAATACATTTTTATTAAATAATTGAATGACTGAATGGATCTAATCCCTCTCTGTATGAAAGAACTTAAAGTATCTAAAAATAGTTATGTGCCTCCACCAAGTTTTTTCTTCTTCAGGCTAAACTTTTGAAGTTTCTTAGGGCACAGTAGTATTACATAATATGTGTGTACCACAGTTTGTTTTGCCATTCCCCAACTGATATTTCCCATTCTTACCTATAACAAAATGTGTTAATATAAATATTTTGGAAGATATAGGGAGGTCTTTATTTTTTTCTTATTGATAGTTTGCTTGGGGTAATATGCCCAGTAAGAATGTCTCTGGTTCTGAAGGTATGGGTAATTTAGTGACTTTATTTGAATAATTCCAAATTGCTTTACAAAATGGTTGTACCACTCCAAAGTTCAACCAAGAGTATGTTAATGTGCCATTCTCACAACAACCCCTCCAAAATTGACTATTATATTTTTTGTCATTTTGTCAATTTTCAGAATATGAGGTGAAACCTTAGGGTTGTTTTGGCTTGCATTTTTCTTAGTATTTGTGACTTGGAGCATTTCACGTAGTTGTGATTACTTTGACATCCTTTTAAGAAATGGTTTTTTTTTAATATCCTTTGACCACTCCATTGACTGATTATTTATATATCTTAGATATCAAAACCTTATCAGAGAAATTTGATACAAAGGTTTTTTGGTAGGTTTTTTTTTTTGGTCCCCTAGTAGACTTCTTTGCTTCTTATGCTGGGTGCTTTAATGTCGTTTGTGTAGCTTTTCAGTTTCAAGTAATCAAAGTTATCTATTGTATCTTTTGTAATTGCCACTGTCTCTTTGGTTAAGAATATATCTGTTACTCATAGCTGTAAAAGGCATATGATTTATTTCTCTTCCAATTTATTTATATGACCTTTAATATTAATTAATTAATTAATACTAATTTAGTATTAATATATTTAATATCAATTTAGAATGCATTGTAGAGTATGGTATAAGATACTGGTCTAAACTTAGTTCCTGATAAACTACTTTTCAGTTTTCCCACAAGTTTTTATCAAATAGGGCATGTTTCCTTTTCCTAGGTAACTTATGTTTTCATAAGTTTCAATTTATCTAACATTAGATTATTGAGATCTTTTTTTTCTAAATATCTATTGTCTAGTCAGTTCAGTTACTCAAACTGTCTCTATTCTTTAACCTACACAAGATGGCTTTGATGACTGTTGCTTTATAATATAATTTGGTGTCTGAAAGTGCTATTCCTCATTCATCCTTATTTCTTTTTAAAATCATTTTCCTTGATATACTAGATAATTTGTTTGTCCAAATGATTTTTTAAAATTATTTTATCACGCTCTGAATATTATCCCCTTGGTAATTTGATTAGTATAGGATTAAAAGTATAAATCAATTTTGGTAGTGTTGATTAATTATGTTGATTTTTTTTTTTTGCATGGAGCAATGAAGGTTAAGTGACTTTCCCAAAGTCACACAGGTAATAAGTGTCAAGTGTCTGAGTCCAGATTTGAACTCAGGTACTCCTAAATCCTGGGCCAGTGCTTTATCCACTGCACTACCTTGCTGCCCCGCCCCCCCAATCCAGTTTCTTAATGGAGGAAAGATAAAGGATTTTCTGAGTTGGGAGGGGGAAAGCAAACAGATGCAATTCCCTGAAATCAGAAAAAGGAAGTATCCCACCCCATCCCCAAACAAATTTCTCTATTAAATCAAATGAAAAGGAAACAGTAACTGATTGGCCAGTATGGGGCCATGTGGATTCCTTGAGATGAATAATTGTGAAAAATTTCCCTACATTAATATTTGGATATGACTGGGCTCCAGATCAGCATAACCTACGTTCTTAGTTAAGGGTCTCTAAGCAACAGATAAAGGTAGGCTAGCTTCCCAGGCACTCAGAGAAAGGTTCAAACAATGCAATAAAATGTTCCCACAATTCCCATAATTGAAAATAAAATTTTTTCACAAATCAGAAATTAGACTAGACCCATAAGTGAACAGTAGGGGAATGGAATTAGACCTAGAATTGAGTCACAAGATGAATTCAATGTGGTTCACTCAGTTCCCATAGTACGATACTGATTTTTTTTTTTAAGTTTACTAGAATTCTGTGAATCTATCAGGTCTAGGAGTTCCCTTCTCCCCACCTTCCCTTTGGTAGATTCTTTTATAGCTAGATCTATTTTTTTTTCAAATTGGGTTATTTAAGATCTCTAGTTTTTTAAGAATTTGAGTATTTTTATATTTTAATGGTATCCTCTGTGTCTTTCATATTTTCTCTTTTGTTAGCATATAAATGTGCATAATATGTTATGATTATGCTTTTTTTGTTGTTTTTCCAATTTTCCTGCAAGTTCATCTTCCTCATTTGCTGTTTTGTTGATTTTATTTTCTGTTCTTTTCTTTTTAACCAGACTAGTTACAGGCTTATCAATTTTATTACTTTTCTTAAAGAACTGGCTTTTGGTTTTTTATATTTTCTATGATTTTTTTTCATATTTCCCTCTAATTTTAATATTTTCCCTCTTTTTTACTTATGTTAGTTTTTTATTGACTTTCTACTTTTAATTAATATTCCATTAATTAATTATTTTTGCTATTATTAATGCATAATTATAAGAATATGATTACTCCCCAAGACCACTTTAGCTGTATCACAGAAACTACTGTATGTTGTTTCATCATTATTATTTTATTTCACATAGTTATTGATTGTTTCTATAATCTGTTCTTTGGCCAAAACATTATTTAAGAATTCATTTTTAAGTTACCATTTGGGTATGTGTCTTTTGTTTGTAGTTGATGAACCAATTTCTATTCTAATTGCATTATTATCTACAAAGGATGTATTCACTATTTCTACCTTTTTACATTTGTTTGTAATATCTTCGTGTTCTAGTACATAATTTTTTTGTCAAAGTTTGACATAGTGCAAAGATATGTGTATCCTTTTGTTGTCCCATTTAGAGAATTTCCTAAGTCTTTTAACTTTAGTTTCACTAGAAATTTTTTCAGTTACATATTCTCCTTTTTGTTTATCATTCTGTTGGACTTATCCAAAAGTGATAGAGAAATAAGAAGTTTCCTGTCACTGTTGTATTACTGTCTCTGTCTTCTTGAAGCTCAGAAAATGTTTCTTTCATGAATTTGGTTGCTAAGACATTTGGAGGGTATGTTTATTACTGATAGAGTTTATCTCTGGTTCCTTTAGGCATAATATAGTTCCCTTGTTCTATCCTTTTAAAATTTTTAAATGTATGTTTTTCTTTGTCTGATGGCATGATTACAACTCATAATATTTTGTATTTACCTGATGTATAGCAATTTTTCCCTTCTCAGTTTTATTGTGTCTATGTCTTAAATATATCTATATCTATATCTATATCTATATATATATATATATTTCTCATAAGCAACAGATTGTACATTGTTTTCTTTTCCATTAGTCATTATTTTTTCTTTTCATTGAATTTTAAATCAATTCACATTTAAAGTTATAATGGAGGCAGTTCGAATTCTTTCAATTGGGATTTAGTTTTCTATGTTTCAAAGTTCTGGGTAGTTTTTTTCTATTAATTCTTTCATTGTGATATTAAGGATTTGTTTTTGTCCTGTTGTGTTTTTCTGTGAAATTATTGATCTTTAACTTGTCTCTATGCATTCTGTCTTTCAAGATCTGTATGCTTAGATTGCATAGTGATCTTTTTTTTTTTTTTTTAGCATTATGGTTTTTGCTTCTCTTCCTCAATATTGTCCTTTACTTCTGTGTATTTGCTTCCTGAATCTATTTTTCCCTCTTTTTATTTCTTGGATGACATCCAAGATTAGTTGTTTTTTTTTAATTTCATTTTTTTCCCATTTTTTTTCTTGTTTAGGTGAACATAAATTCTGCCCTCATAATTCTCATTTTTTAAGGCCACTCACTTAGGAATAGCATATTATAGTTCTTTGTTATCCTCAAATTCTACAGGGTGCTCAATCTCATCAAATAATGAAATATTTCCCCTTATTTTACAGTGTTTATTCATAGATTCTGAACTTTTTTTTACTAGATATGGAGGGCATATTTCCTTTTGTTATTACTATTTTTCCTACTGATTTATATGTTTACATTTTAAGATTTTTTGAATTTCTCTTTTCTTGCAATCTTTGATACTTTTACCCTTTCACCTTTCCTACACCATACACAATTATTTTTTGTATTACTCATGACCCTACTCCCTCTCCTCAGATTTTAGTTTCCTTGGACGCTGGCTCTCAAAGCATCTCAGGTTCCTCCCCTAGTGGGCCTCTGCCCCAACTGACTTTTGGGTGGTCAGAAATTGCCTTAGCTGGATGCTGTGTTTTTTCTTTCAGGCTTGGCAGAGGGTAGCCTAGCTCCCCAAACAATGGGAATCTTTTCCTGGGGACCTGCCTTACTCCCTCTTTTCCTTAGTTCTCTATCTTGCTGCTGATAATTAAGAGCATGCAGGCAGCAGTAGTTTAGTTAGTCTTCCCTGTCACCAGTAGTTCAGAGCTTTTTGGCACTGGTGCTTTTGAATTGTGACCCCCAGGAGGCTTGTTCTCCTGATGTCCTATTACTAATCTTGCTATCAAGGCCCAAATAAACTTCCATAACCTGGAGTTGGGGGGGTGCCTCTGGCACCAGAAAGTTGGAGGGGTGAATGAGGTGCAGGAGAAGGTTTATTGTTGTTTTGTTTTTTGGTAAACCTGTGTTGTGCCTCTGAGATTGTTAGTGTGGTATTACTGGCTGTAGTGTGGTATAGTGGTGCTGAGTAAGCTCAGAGTCAATAAGCATCAATTACTCGTGTGTGTGTGTGTGTGTGTGTGTGTGTGTGTGTGTTTTAACTTCTTTTGGATTCTGAATATCAGAAACCATGAAAACAGTTATAGTTCCTTTGTCACTAATACATAATTTATGTTCTGGAGAAATTTAAGAAGGTTTGGGGATTGACCCAAGAGATATCTAGTTTGCCATCTTGTTGCTTATGTGACCTGGAAGTCTTGATTCTTCATGACCAAAACTGTCACCAAGATAACTGGAGGGCTAGAATTAAAGGGTATGTTTTATTTTGTTGTTGTTATTTCCTATTCATTTTTCTTTCTTTTTTTCCCTTTCTTCCTTCTTTCCTTCTTTCCTTCCTTCTTTCTTCCCTCCCTCCTACCCTAGTATCTTGGCTCTTCAGTGGTGAATTCGTGGAAATACATAAAAAAAGTCACATAGCATTATCAGACATGTACAAATTACAGTCTCCATCATTGTAGGTAAAATACTCAAATAAAAGAGATCAAAGATCATTTGGAGTTTTTATATATGTTTGTGCATGTATATATTTGTATACATATATTTTATGTCTTGTATACATGTATACTTACATATGTGCATATGTGTGCATGTGCATATGCATGTACATGTATATATGTGTGTGTGTGTGTGTATGGATACTGAAGTCCTACTTTGTAATGTGAATATGATCCTGGTTTAGGCCAGGGAAGTATCAGTACTAGGATATCCTATGAAACAGGAAAGTATTTCAACTACAGCCTAAGATGATATCCAAGACAGCTTCTTATTATAATTGGAACATAGTGCCAATTAAATTCCAGAGTATGACCATAATACACTTTGTGGAAAACCACTTTGAAATCTAGACATATGAATGTAGGGAACCTGAGATTTTGTTTTGTTTTGTTGTTTTTCTGACCAAAATACAAAGCCAAAGAAATCAGGATAAAGGAAAAAGTATGATAAAGCCATGATTGTAAGCTATATAGGTAAAGAACATTCACCTTGCCTCCTTAGGTTTCCTGGTTCTAATTCACTTGTTTCTAAACCAGAGTGGATCTTGGAATAGGTGAGAGTGGGTAAACACAAGTTTTATAATTATCTGTAGCTACTTTGCTCTCCAGACAGATGAAATTAAGAAAAGAAAGAAAAACCTAGTCTTAAGCTATATATTGTCTTTTTTGTGATGGCTGTGACTAAAGAGCCATCAGTCTGCTCTTATCAGGGAGAGCCTATTCACTGTACTCTAAGATTAAAGTATCAGGGATAAAGTCCATTCCAAATTTCAAGAGCAGGAACAGCACAGCAGTGAAGATTCTGTACACAGCAAGCCCAGTCAAGCACCAAAGATGCTGAATCTAATGGAAGCAAGCCTAGTGAGTTAAATGGATTAAGGCATTCAACAGATATGTTATGCCCAGTGAGAAGCAGACTCAGTGAACATAGAATAAAAAAGGCAGAGATGTCATAGGCATTGAGGTGTGGAGTGCTGATATCACTAGAAGACATCAGTGGTATGCTCTGGTAGAGCTGTGAGTGGCAAATATTCCTCATGTATGAACCCCTTGTGGATGATCTGTATGTTCACTTTTTGCATTATTACTGTGCCTATCTGGTATATTATGCTTTCAAAATATTATTTGATTTACATTTCACTTTTTAGGAGCCTGTCAAATGCTCAAGGAATATTCTCCTGTATGTATGTGTGTGTACACATATGTATACACACATATAAACATGTAATACATAGGTTTGTGATGTACATTAGATTATATATTAGAACAAGTATTAAAATAATAGACTGTAACATAAATAGAGAGAGACATATAGCATACCTTATCTATATAGGAAATAGGTATAGTGTCTATTCCATATGAAGGAACTAAAATGCTTTCCCAATAACCAAAACGTTGCTAACAAAAAATCCCTTTACCTCATATAAATTGATTTGGACATGTTTGTATAAAGAATTAATTGTGATTTGAGGTTTTTATGACCACATCTTTTGGCTAAAATTAAAAAAGCCCAAGCATGCGCACTGGCCGGGGCTCAGGTGCCAAGACTCTGCACTGGCACGGTGCTCCACCCACTGGTTGTAGCCGTGGCCATGACGCTGGCAGCTCACTTCATCACCATGTACTGATGCCTACATAAACCTGGCGATATTATAATGACTGGAAGCCCAGTGAGGGCAGTATTGTGACTCTCCATCAGAGCTGCCAGCCAATTAGTTTTGGGCTGTGTATGGACAGCCCAGGGTTTGCTGGGAAAAAGAAGGGAGGAGATTTGCCATGCTGGTGTGTGAGTTGTAGAGAGATGAGTCTCAGCTGTGTGCTCTGCTGAGCCCCTGGTGGTGGTGTGATCACAGGTCATACAATTTTCCTTTCCCCATTCCCTTTTCCTTTGTCCCTAGTTCTATTAATCTTATTTCTGTTTTGAATTTGTTTTCCTGTTCTGTTTTTGAAAGAGGCTGTTAATCTCCTTCCTTGCCCCAATATTGCAGTGAGCTGCCTAATTGGCACTCCCCAATTAAAATTTGGCCCCTACATTTGTCAAAGTAGTAGAAATCTTATTTTTATTTTGAAAATAGCTTTCAATTTAGTAAGCAATGATAAAACTGAAGTGTTGTGTCAAATATGTAGATCAGTAATAATTCTTTTTGCATGTAAAGCAAACTAAATAAAGACTGAAGGAATAAATAAATCTGCCTGTGGCTCTCCCCTTTATTGATTTACATACTATTCATACTTGGCATAAAAAGAAAAAGAAATTATGAAATTTTGTTCTAGTGAAAATGAAGTACTGTGAGAGACTAGAAAGCCTTGTTCATTGTTTTAATGAATTGTTGCCACTCAACTGATGTTGAATGGCTCAAACATATGCTTATTGTCATTTCTACAGGGTGCTAGTGAGTAATCATGCAAGCAACAAACAATATTTATGGAATATCTATTGGTGTCTAAAACTGAGATATAAAAATAATTTAAAACAGACTTGCAATCAAGCCAACCCATTTAAAACAAATTTATCAAGTATGGCTTAGAAGAATCATTCATCTTACAGTTTGAAATTGCCAACATTACAAATGCACACACCTACACTGTAAATAATGTGCTGACCTAGGATATAATTGACCAGGTTCCAGTGGGAATGAAATACCAGAATACTATAAAACAAAGCTCCATGAAATAAAAGGAAAACACTCCACCACTGACAAAACAAGATCAGAATTGAAGACAGCAGGACTGAAATTGGGTTATTAAAAGTAGCATTATAATAATAATCTTGTTGGCCCCACTAATATACCATTTGGTTGTGTTTTGTTCTTCATTAACTACTGTGACGTTATTTTCTTCTGAGTCCTCTACCTATATGTACATGTCTTCACAGACCTTTTTGCTATATCGGCTTAGTTCTGCAAACTGCTTTCCATATCTCGAATGGATTCCCTTTTTGTATCTGCCTACAGAATCTTCCTATTCATTTATGGCCCTGCTCCACTTCACTTATTCTATTTTCCTGGGTTTCCTCCCAGGATCTCTCCTCTACTTCTATCCTATGCCTCCATCTAAAAGTGATCTATCAGTGCTAAAATATATATATATATATATATATATATATAGCACTTTGAATAAATCTCTCTTTTTCTCCTACTATACTATACCTTAAATCATGTTTACTTCTGTATTGAAATACAGAAATATTCCAAAAGATATTGAAATATTATAAGAGATAAGTTTCTTTAAATCAGTTATATCACGTTTCAACTTCAGATCACTGACTTATTATGTGCCTTAAATAAATTGAATGCTTATCAAATATTTATTGAACTAAATTATTGAATTGGTCACTATAGGAAATATTTTGTAGCAGACCATTTTTAATGTTGTAAGACATAACAATTCTTTGTGGAAAAACAGTCTCAAAATTGGAAGAAACCAAAGAAGTTATCTACTCCAACCAATGTCTCAACAATAATCCCTTCTGCAATACAACCCACATTTAGCTTGAAGACTATCAGTGACAGGGAATATACTATATATTGAGGCAGCTTATCCTACTTTTGGATAACTCTTGCTCCAAGTTTCTCTTTATATATAGCAAAGCTGAATTTCTTTTCAACTCCCTCAATTGCTTCTAGTGGTTTTTCTTTTCTTTTTGGGGGGAGGGGGGTATGAAAAACAATAAGAATAGCTAATTTATAGCATTTATAGATTATTTTAAAATTTACAAAGTATTTTACATCTGTTACCTCAATAACCTCAAAACAACCTTATGAGGTAGGTGTTATTATTACCCCATTTTAGAGATGAGGAAACTGAGACTGAAAATAGTTGTGACTTGTCCAAATTCACATAGCTGATAAGTGTCTGACATGTTTTAAACTCAGCTCTCACTGATGCCAAATCCAACTCTTTATCCACTGCTCTACTTAGATGCCTCAAAACTAATCCCTTTTCCATGTGTTATTCCTTCAAATACATAAAGATAGCTCTTTATTGCTGACCCACTCTTCATGTATTCTTTTCTCTAGGCTAAGCATCTCTACTTGCTTCATATTTCACATACTTCAATTTATTCAATATTCTGATGATCCTTATCTGCATCCTCTCCAGCTTATAAATGCCATTCTCAAAATGTGGTTTCCAAAGCCAAACATAATACTCCAGATGGTGTCTACTCAAGATAGTGAACATGAAATTATCACCTACTTAGTCCCTAGTTCTTCTAAATAAAAGATAAAGTTACTTTAAGAAAGGGACTTTTTTAAAAAAAAAATGCATTTTTCTCTTTGTATTCCCACTGCATTGTATATATTTAGGACTTAATAAATTGTTAATAATTTGTACTACTGTCAGAAGGGGCTCAAATGCAAGCACTCTCTTTATTCAGTTTCAGCAGATGTTGGGATGGAATGAAGCACTTGAAAATCATTGGACAAATGGAGATTTATTTTCCCTAACACAATAAGAATATGCAACAAGGTTACAGTGGCAATTAGCTTCTCTAGATAAGGCCTCTTTCATCTCCATATGGAAATACAGCTGAAATTAGTTCATAAGATCCATTAGAAATGGTATAGAAGTGAAGAAGGAGGAGACCCTAGTTCTTTTTTTTTTTTTTTGTGAGGCAATTGGGGTTAAGTGACTTGCCCAGGATCACATAGCTAGTAAGTGTCAAGTGTCAGAGGCCGGATTTGAACTCAGGTACTCCTGAATCCAGGGCTGGTGCTTTATCCACTGTGCCACCTAGCTGCCCCCACTGTCCATACATCTGACTGATAAATGATTCCATGCTCTTTTAATTTGCTCATGGTATTACCCTTTATGTATAAATCATGTACCCATTTTGACCTTATTTTAGTATATGCTGTGAGATGTTGGTTTATACCTAGATTCTGCCAAACCATTTTCCAGTTTTCTGAGCAGTTTTTGTGAAATAATGAGTTTTTTTCCACCCAAAAGCTTGGATCTTGGGGTTTATCATATACCAGATTATTATAATTATTTACTATAGTGTAATTTATACCTATTCTGTTCCAGTGATCCATCTCTCTATTCCTTAGCCAGTACAAGATAATTTTGATAATTACTATTTATAATACAGTTTGAGATTTGGTACTGCTAGACCAACTTCTTTCACATTTTTTTCATTTATTTTCTTGATATGCTTGAGATGTTGTTTTTCCAGATGAATTTTATTATTTTTATATCTATAAAATATTTTTGATAGTTTGATTGGTATAGCACTAAATAAATAAAGTAACTTAGGTAGGCTTGTCATTTTTATTATATTGACTCTGCCTACCCATGAGCAATCAATATTTTTTCCAATTGTTTTGATCTGACTTTATTTATGTGAAAAGTGTTTTGTAGTACTGGTAATGCAGTTTCTGTGTTTGTTTTGGCAGGTAGACTTCCAAGTAATTTATGTTGGCCACAGTTATTTTAAATGGAATTTCCATTTCTATCTGTTGTTACTGGATTTTCTTGGTAATATATAGAAATGCTGATGATTTATGTGAGTTTATTTTGTATCCTTCAACTTTACTAATGTTGCTAATAATTTCAAGCAGCTTTTTAGTTGATTCTCTAGGATTTTCAAAGGATAACATCATTTCCTCTCAAAAGAATGATAATTTTGTTTCCTCGTTACCTATTCAAATTCCTTTAATTTATTTTTCTTCTCTTGTTGCTATAGCTAACATTTCACAATATTAAATAATCGAGATAATAATGGGTATCCTTGCATCACCCCTGATTGAATTTGGAAGGCTTCTAGCTAACCCCCATTACAGATAAGGCTTGCTGAGGGTTTTAGATAAATATCACTTATCATTTTAAAGTAAGCTCCATTTTTTTACCATGCCCTCTAGTGATTTTTAATAGGAATGGGTGCTGTATTTTGTCAAAGGCTTTTCTGCACTTATTGAGATAATCATATTATTTCTGTTGGTTTTGTTATTGATATGGTCAATTATACTGATACTTTTCCTACTATTGAACCAGCCCTGCAGTCCTGGTATGAATCTTACCTGGTCATAGTGTACGATCCTCGTGAGGTATTGCTATAATCGTTTTGTTAGTATTTTATTTAGAATTTTTGCATAAATATTCATTAGGAAGATTGGTCTATAGGTTTTTTTCTCTGTTTCGGCTCTTCCTGGTTTGGGTATCAGCACCATATTTGTCTCATAAAAGTAAATTAGTAGGACTCCTTCTATACCTATTTTCTCAAATAGTTTATAAAGTATCAGGATTAATTATTCCTTAAATGTTTGGTAGAACTCCCTTGTAAATCCATTGGGTCCCGGGGATTTTTTCTTAGGAAATTCACTGATTGCTCGTTCAATTTATTTTTCTAAATTTGGGTTATTTAGTATTTTATTCTTCTTCTGTCAATCTGGGTAATTTATGTTTTTGTAGATATTCATCCATTTCATTTAGATTATCAAATTTTATTGGCATATAATTGGGCAAAATTGTTCCTAACAATTGTCTTAATTTCTTCTTCACTGATGGTGAGTTCAGCACTTTCATTTTTGATACTAGTAATTTGATTTTCTTCTTGCCTCTTTTGAGCAAATTAATGAATGAGTTATCTATTATATTGTATTTCTAATAAAATCAGCTTCTAGTTTTATTTATTAATTCAATGTTTTTCTTACTTTTAGTTTTATTAATCTCATTTGATTTTCAGGGTGTTTCAAATTGGGTATTTAGTTGGGGATCTTTAGGTTTGTTTTTTTTCATTTTCTAGTGTGTTTGTTCTTAGTTTCATGTCCAATTCATTGCTCTACTTTTTTCTCTATTTTATTGATATAAGCATTTAGGGATATACATTTTCCCCTAACTACCACTTTTCATCCCATAAATTTTGATATGTTGTCTTATCATTATCATTTTCTTTAATGAAATCATAAATTGTTTCTATGATTTGTTCTTTGACCCACTTGTTTTTGAGGATCAAATTATGTATTACCAATTGATTTTTAATCTCTATTTCAATTGTCAATCATTGAATGTAACTTTTATTGCATTATGATCTGAAAATGATCTGTTTACTATTTCTCCTTTTCGGCATTTGGTTGGGAGGTGTTTGTGCCTTAATACATGGTCAATTTTTGTGCAGGTCCTATGTACTCCTGAGAAAGAGGTATATTCCTTTCTATTCTCATTCAATTTTTTCAAGAGATCAATCATATCTAACTTTACCAGAATTTCTTCTTTATTTTTTATTAGATTTATGCAATTCTGAGAGAGGAAGTTTAGGTTCCCCACTAAGATAGTTTTATTATCTATTTCATCCTATAACTCATTCAACTTCCCCTTCAAAAATTTGGATGCTATACCATTTGTTGCATATATGTTAAGTATTGATGTGACTTCATTGTCTAAGGTACCTTTCATCAAGATGGAGTTTTCTTCTTTATCTCTTTTAAATAGAGCTATCTTTGCTTTTGCTTTGCCTGAAATCATGATTACTACCCTTGCTTTCTTTGCTTCAGCTGAAGCATAATAGAGTCTGTTCCAGCCTTTACTATTACCTTCTGTGTATCTCTCTGCTTTAAATATGTTTCTTGTAAACAACATATTGTAGGATTTTAGTTTTTAATCCATTCTGCTCTCCACTATCATTTAATGGATGAGTTAATACCATTCACTTTTACAGTTATGATAACTGTATATTTCCCTACATGGTATTTTTTCTGTGTTTATCTCCCCTTCTCCTATCCCCCACCATTTTCCTCCTCACAAGTGTTTTACTCCTGATCACTGCCTTCCCCAATTTCCCTTCCCTTGTATCAGTCCTCCACACCCATCTTTTATCCCCTTCCCTTTTTTACTTCCTTATAGGATAAGATAGATTTTTATATACAACTGGGCATGTATGTTATTCCCTCTGTGAGCCAACTTTGATCAGAGTAAGTTTTAATCTTTGCCCACCCACCCCCCATCCTCTACTCCATGATAATAGTTCTTTCATCTCTATTTTGTGAGCCAGTTTACCCCATCCTATTTCCTCCTCCTTCTTCCATGCATTTTCTGTCTTACTCCTTTATTCTGTTTTTGGTGTGTTGTTCCATCCATGTCACCATATAAGCACACCCTCCATCTTCTTGTACTCCTAATTACTTTTTTTTTTTTTTATGTGGGGCAATGGGGGATAAGTGACTTGGTCGGGTCACACAGCTAGCAAGTGTCAAGTGTCTGAGGCTAGATTTGAACTCAGGTACTCCTGAATCCAGGGCCAGTGCTTTGTCCACTGTGCCATCTAGCTGCCCCCTCCTAATTACTTTTAATAAAGTTAAGACTTACAAATATCTTGTCTTATAGAAATATAAACAGTTTAACCTTATTGAATTTCTAACATTTTTTTTCTTTCTTGTTTCTTTTTTTAACTTTTTAGGTTTCCTTTGAATCTTATATTTGGGTTCATATTTTTTTTCAACTCTGCCCTTTTAATCAGAAATGATTGAAAGTCCTCAATTTCATTAAATATCTATTTTTTTTTCCTTGAAAGATTAAATTCAATTTTTCTGGGTAGGTGATTCTTGGTTTTAATCCTAACTCCTTTGCCTCCTAGGATATGACATTCTAAACTCTGTGGTTCTTTAATGCAAAAGCAGCTAAATCCTGCATAATTCTGACTGTAGTTCCATGATATTTAAATTGTTGCTTTTTGGCTGTTTGTAATAGTTTCTCCTTGATCTGTGAGCTTTGAAATTTGGCTATGGTGTTTCTGGAAGTTTTCATTTTGGGATCTCTTTCAGGCAATGATCAGTGTATTCTTTCTGTTCTATTTTCCCTGGGGTTCTAATATATCTGGGCAGTTTTCTTTGACAATTTCTTGAAAATTATTGTTAAGGCTTTTTTTTTTTTGATCATGGCTTGCAGGTAGTCCAATAATTCTTGTTATCTCTCCTGGATCAATTTTCCATGTCAGTTATTTTTCCAGTGATAAATTTCACTTTTTCTTCTATTTTTTTAACTTTTGATTTTGTTTGATCATATGTGATTATCACATAGAGTAAATAGTTTCTGTTTGTTCAATTTACTTTTAAATAATTATTTTCTTTAGTGGCTTTTTGTACTTCCTTTTAAACTTGGCTAATTCTGGTTTTTAGTGAATTATTTCTTCAGTAAATTTTGTATATCTGTCCAAGCAAACCAGGAATAGGCCTTTGGAACCACTGAAATTGACAACAGCAGCATCTCCTTCTGGAACTAAGCCCATAGAGTTTAAGGAGGTTGAACAATTGACCAGAAGATTATAGGCATCTTTTTGCTAGCACTGAGTCAAGACTCTGCTGTTTTGTCTATACTCATATCCAGGCCACAATCTTTGGTTTCGATTCCAGAAGGGGAGGAGCACTAGCATTCAGCAGCTTGTGGCCACAGTGGAGTAGGGCTTTCCTCATAGCTCCAGGGCAGAAAAGCTGGTTTGTGGTCATTTGCAGGAAAGAGCACCAGACCAGGAGAGTAATAAACATACCTCTACTTAAATCATGCCACCTAGAAGAACTAAAAATGTACAAATCCACTAGAAGAATCTTTGAAAAAGCTGGAACCCCGCCCCCCCAAAGCATGGGACAACACACCCTCAACCCTGGAAGCAGAGCCCCCTTTAATAAAGAAAAGGGAATTGTTATTAAACATAAACTGGGAGCTTATTATTATTATTATTATTATTATTATTATTATTATTATTATTATTATTATTATTATTATTATTATTATTATTATTATTTGTTCTCAAAGAGGACCATGACAATGGGGTGGTGTCATGACTTTCAGTGAATTAGATTTAAGTGAGGGATGGATGTGCAAAATTGCCAACCTCACTCTCTCCTCCAGAGTCATCTATGTTTGGTCGCAAGATATATATCAGGATGACTGAAGATGGCACCTGGTTTAAGGCAATTTGGGTTAACTTAGTTGCCCAGGGTCACACAGCTAGTAAGTACTTGAGGTCAGATTTGAACTCAGGTCCTCTTGACTTCAGGGCCAGTGATCTATCCACTTAACCACCTGGCTGCCCGTGAGTCCTTACAACTGTCAGTCTTCATTGTCACTAGCCATGTGAATAGAAGCAACTTTCTTTTTAGAGTCTTAGCTTCTTCCCCTTGTAAAATGAGGATGTTGAGCTAGCTAACCTCTAAGGACCATTTCAATGTCAAAGTTCTATGTTTATGTTCTAGAAAGTTTTCCATTAATAACTCCTAGAACATAGCAAAGGAACATACTTCCCTTTTGCTTACATTTGTGAGTATTATCAGAGAAATGTCCAGGCTGGAAAGGTCTAAGAGATGACTTTTTTTTTTTTAAATAGAGAAGGAAACAAGCCCAGAGAAGTTGTTCTTATAAGTAATTTGTGTCAGGTACAACAGGTAGGACATAAGGTATTAGAATTTATATTTCATTATTCTCAAATATTCTTTCTCTGTTTCCATTTTGCTACTCTAAAATGATTAATCTTATTCAACAATTGTGAATGAGATCTATAGTAGTTTTCTTTGGAAACTTGCCATCTACATTTGCCAGAATAGTATTAAAGGCAAATTCTTTAAGTCATCAGTTACATTCATCCTGAATCTGAATGTTCCAATTCCATCATCTTTCTTTTCTAAGTAAAAGTTTTGTGAATGCCTTTAGTATTTTTATTATCGTCATTTCTAATCATATCCCTGAGCACTTCCACAATCACTGCAAAATCACATGACACACATACATTTGATATAATATTAAGTATTTCATACCTATATTCCCCTCAATTCCAATGAAAAGAATTCTATATGTTTCTTTTATGATTTGCCCTCATTTGTTTTGTACTAAAACACTTGAACCCCAAATTTAGTGCTTTCTTGGTCTATAATAGACTACTTCACAACCATGATAGTATAGTGTTAAGTGGGAAAATAATTAGAAACTATGTATGGGGATCAATTTCATGTTAGTAAAACTCATTTTCAAACTTCCATTCTGGAAAGAAACTCAGAATGATATGAGAAATCCCATTTTATTTATTTTTTGTTTGAGTTTTTTGTTTGCTTGTTGTTTGTTTTGCTTTGTTTTGGGGGGTAGTGAGGGTTAAGTGACTTGCCCAGGGCCACATAGCTAGCAAGTTTCAGTGTCTGTGGCCTATTTTGAACTTCAAGTACTCCTTAATCTGGGGGCCGGTATTGATCTACTGTACCACCTACCTGCCCCCCACCCTCAATCCCATTTTAAATAGTGGACATGTTTCTCTTCTAATATTCTGACATTTTCCTGGTGGCCAGGTGTACTCATTGTACTTCATTAGAGCTTTGGAGGGTCAAGAACAACAACAGTGGTCAACAGTCTCCTGGAAGCTTCCCCTCAAGAAGAAAAAGGTAATGGGTATTTATTGCTTGTCCTGATTTCTGAGGGATTACCCACTTTGATCCATTTCATACCCCCAGACGTATTCAGAGCAGGCCTTCTCTGCACAGGAGTATTGCCAGGCCCTTTTAAAATAAAAATCAGAGGATTAAGAATAATAAACCTTTATATTATGCCTTCAATGTGTCAGGCATTATGCTAATCACTTTACACTTATTATCTCATTTCATCCTCACAGTAACCCTGAAAGCTAGGTAGAATTATTATCTGTATTTAACAAGATGAGGAAAATTAGACAAAGAGGGTTAGTCATTCACCCAGGGTCTCAAAGCTAATATGTGCTTGAGTCTAGATTTGAATTCAGGTCTTCCTGACTCCAGGTCAACCATTCTACCTGCTGATATATCTTGTGCATCTCTGTTTCATAATAGTCCCTTTTCCAGCCCCCCAAATACTATTATTTTTCTTAATAAGGACTATACTCCTATACTTTATGAATGAAAATAATATGTGAAAATAAAAAGAAAAAAGTATTATAGTACTCTCAGTTGGGAGATTACATCTATAAAAAAAGGAGCCTAAATCAACAAAGAAAAGTCAACTTAAAATTAACACAGAAATACCCCAAATAAACAAACAAACAAAAAATAGTTGGCATTGAATCACCCTCTTTGAACCAGGCAACTATTTTTATCCTGGTAACTGCTGCATTCTTCTTTATCATCAAGAAAAAGAGCAGGGCAGATGTTCAGCCACTTTAAAGATCATTGTAGTTAAAATGGAAGAGACCTATTAGATCATTGACTCTATCCCTCCAGCAGAGCAAGGGAGAAGTCGTAATACTACTTAGCAATTATCTAGCTTGTTAACAACCCAAATTCCTGTAATTAATCCTTTACAACATCCATTGTGTAGTATATAAGTATTATAATCTCTATGTCCCAGATGGATAAACTGAGTCAGAAATAAAACTTGGGAACAGTAGGAAAGCCACTCTCACTATCCTGATATAGCCCTAGCTCTTCTAGCTTACAGACCTGAGATTAAATATAATAATCCAAATCATTATTTGATCATAAAAGTGCTTCCAAAGATAGTGCGGCTGATAATCAGGCAAAGCATTTTCATGGCCCATTAGTTAGCAGAACTAGATTCAGAACCAAGGACACTATCTAGACAAAGAATCTATCTACAGTAAAAAAAAAAAAAGGTAGTAGATCACTCTTTGGATTTAATGGTTATATACATGTATTTCAATGCTATTTTTGATTATTATGGCAATGTTTATTAATGTGTGTGTGAATATATGTGTGAATATCATTCCTGGGGAGGGAGGAAGTAATAGACTCAAAATAAAATTATTTTAGCGTTTTTATAAAAGGAAAAAAAAAAGTAAAAATGAAGATCTAATTCCACATTCCTTGTTTCATGAAAATTTCCATTACTTTTAAAAATACTATTGAAATCAATGGGAGTGTTGCATACATAAGGAAAAAAAAAAAGAGAGGACCTGTAGTTAGATGTACTTAAATAGGGCACTTGTCAAAGTGAAATTTTACTTTCTTTTAATGTTCTTATTTCTTTAGGGCCTATTGTTAAGTACACTGTACCAGTGTCATAAAGGAACCAAGTTATTTAGTTTATCCTTTAATATAATATTTCATACTTCTAATTATAAGCTCCTTAGGGTTCCTGCATAATAACCATGACAGTAGTCTAATAAACCTTCAACCCTTGGGTTATTCCTGCCTCACATAGGACATATGTATTCATATATACATATACACATGCATATACATATACATATATATATACAATCTAACAGTGAAATATAATTTCATTTCATTATTGACTGATTTATTTCTCATTACCATTCTATAATACACAACAGATCAAAAATATAAAGGAGCAAAGAATTGATAAATGGAAGCATTAGTGTTTAAATATTCCATAGACAAGAAAGTATCTTGATATGATAGAAAAGAGGCAGAATAGGAAACAACATCTTTAAGAGTCAAGTGCTTAACTAACTGTATAAACTCAGGAAAGTACTGTAGCCTTTCTGTTTCTCTGTGTCCTCATCTATAAAATGAGTGGGCTTGGGCAGATAGGTGGCGCAGTGGATAGAGAACCGGCCCTGGATTCAGGAGGACCTGAGTTCAAATGTGGCCTCAGACACTTGACACTTACTAGCTGTGTGACCCTGGGCAAGTCACTTAACCCTCATAGCCCTGCCCCCCCCCAAAAAAATGAGTGGGCTTAATTGGTTTATATATAATACCCCTTTTAGCTCTGAAATTTTGTGAATATGGGCCTATCATACAGAGTTATGAAAAAATGAAGCAAGCATTTAGAATATTAAAAGGAATCATAGATAAAGGCCATAACAACATGTTCTGTTCATGTTAAGGTAATATTTCATCTCAAGGATCTCAATTTTCTACAAATACTTGATAGATAAGAATCTATTACAGAACAATAGTATTCTCTTAAACTAAGACTACAATCTTGGAAAGAAACAGAAGAGTAACCTATTCAAAGAGATATTGTCTTCAAGGTAAAGCCAAGAAACTCCTGAGTTACAGTAGATAATAAAAAAAAAGGTTTTGTCTTTTTTAAAATCACATTTTATTATTTTTGGAAGTTGAGCATAAGTAAAAAAAAAATGTGTATTTCTGTATAGAATTAGAAACTACAGTTATCTCTTTCACATCTTGGGAGTTAGTGGCATGGCACCCAGCAATCTGGAAAATCTGCATAAAATATTTTGGCCCTCCCCTCTTACCAGAAAAGTAGTCTTCCAGCTTCCCGGATTTCCTTCTCTTTTTTCTTGATATTATACAAAATTATACATATATTTTATGCATTTCTGAATTTCTAAACTTTTTATGTGTCATCTTCTGGCCTTTGTATTTCATCTGCAGCTTCTGTAAAACTCCCATTTACCTTCTTGTGCTGATCCACAATATATTGAAAATATGATGGGGAAAGTTGTGATGTGGAAGGAATAACTGTAAATCTTTACATCTTTCATAAGCAAAAATACTAACCCTTTAAGCTGAGTTATACTCAAGGTGTTCATTTTTCTAGTAACTTTGGGTCTGAAAGAAAAGAAAAGTAATGAAAGTGACTTAAAACTTGTTTTTACCTGTTCATTTGAGTGAGCCTTTAATTAGCTAGTAATTCAAAAGTTGCATTACATCATTTCATTTAATTCCTTAGCACTCTACATTTGTATCCTTTTGTTAGTGTAACACATACCACTTATTCCCCTAACCCAGAGTAGTCTCTATCCAAAAGGGCCAGTATTGCTTGTGCTAAGGGATTTGACTTTTAGTGAGGTTCTGTGGGGCTATGATATCGGTAGTAATTATTAAGTGGTATTTAAAATTTGATTTACATTAGGTTCCTTGAGCTACACATTTGCAGATAAACTCTTAGTGGCCCTACAGATTTAATATGCTGCCCAATACTTTCCAGGTTCTTCACTTTTATCTAGTCATATGGAATAAATTAATTTCAATAAGCAGAGCTTAGACAGCCATTTGACGTTTTTTTTAATGCATATTTCATAATCGAGGGCCCATGACTAATTTTGTCCTCCATTAAGATATGATGTTTATAAACACATTGTACTAGCCAATGTAATGAAGGATTCTAATTGATACATTCATATAAAAATATCCTATTGGTGGAGAGAATGATTAGATGAAAATGCTTGCTGGTGCATATATGAGGGGCATGATTGCTGCCAAAAGCTTGGGAAAACTGTTCTTCCTTCCTACTTCAAGAGAGAAGCCATATGTTTCTAGACCTTCTTCAGGGAGAAATATGGCTCTGGAGAACACCGGATTATTTCTGTGACCCAATGAGGCATTGAAGTAGTGCTCCCCAAAGGATATATACAAAATAACTAAAAACAAGGACAACAAACATTCTTTAATAGAATTAATCAGATTAATTAATTAACATGAGAGTAAAGAATTATGATTGGAAGTAAACCACTTATATATGCCTAACAACTCTCCTATTTATGCTCCCTTATCATTCTGTAGAATTAAGGTAAAAAGTTCCTTGATTCAGGCAAATTTCAATATACATCTATATACACACAATACACATAAGCACATATACATACACACATGTACATGCATGTGTATGCATATGCATTCATGTAGGATGCACATGTATACACTTACACATGTATGGCACATAATACATGTATAAAAACATATGCACATAGACTTACTAATGTATGCACACATATGCCTATAAGGAATACAAAAGAAATTGATTTGTCTCCTGTTGTTTCATTAATTGAAATCCATCTGGTTTCAGGAAAAAAAAAATGCAAGAGATCCACAAACTAAAAAGACATATTGAAATTGCTGTAACAATAGAAACACCTAGGGCCCTATGTTACCAGATTTGCTAATTAGTATGCTAACGAGGCTGTAAAATGTGACATATCCTCTGGTCCCCCCAAAGGCCACTACCTCCAGCAGATTTAATGAAATCATTAATGGAATGAAATCAATCTCTGATTTCCCCTCCTCCCCCCCAATATTCATTTTCCCCCTTAATTTGGTTTTTGGTAGAAAAAAAATATATCTGAATCTTAAAACCTGGTCACATTCATCAGACTTGTCTCAAAGAGGGAATAACATAAACACTCAAGTGGATATAGTAATGTATCTTGCCCTGTGGGAAAGTGGAAGGAGAAGGGGATTAGGGGGGAGGGTGAAGGAAGGGAGGGCAGATTAGGGGAGGGGCAGGCACTCAGAAGTAAAACACCTTTGAGGAAGGATAGGGTAAAAGAAGAAAGAAAATGGAATGATTATCAAGGGGAGTAAATAGGATGGAGGGAAACACAGCAATAATTACTGGGAAGAAATTTGAAGCAGAGGCAAGAGCAATGTAAGATGAGGATGGTCGGGGTGGTGGTGGTGGTACTTTGATGGGCTATTGTGAAGAAAATTCTTTTTCAGATTTAAGGTACTATATAGATGTTGGCTATTATTGTTGCAATAATCAACCTTATAGGTGTTTTGTAAGGAAATCTCACTTTAAAGTATATAAATGTACTTTAGTTAAAAAAAAACAAAAGAGGAGCAGGATGCTATCAGAAAAACCTAGAAAGACTTACATGAGCTGAAATGAAATGTACTGTATTTTGTAAGAATTATTGTGATTTGTGGGACTCCATCTCGGCTAAAATTAGAAAGCCTCAGGTGAGCCCCGCATGGCTCCCTCCACCCTGGCTGAGGCTGCTGCCCTTGGCCCTGACCCCAGCACCCAGCCAGGATATGCACAGAAAACCCGAGCACCAGCTCCCTCCGGCCAAGCCGGGGTATGCAAGGAAACCCTGTGCCCTGGCTGGCCTTGGACTCCACCCCTAGGGGTGCCAGAAAATTAGCTTGGGGTGTGTGGGTATTTGGCCCGGGTTTCCTGTGAGAGAAGGGATTTTTATTCTGGGTGGTAGAGATGAGGAGAGTAGAGAGGAGGAGATGAGGAGGAGACAAGAAGAGAAGAAAGAGAGAGAGGAGAGTTCACAGAAGCAGGTGAGAAAGCTGAACATAGACCCTCAGAGGATAGAGAGAGTTGAACGCAAAGCAGCTGAGCCCGGTGGGTGAGTCACAGGTCATATTTCCTGCTTGTATTTGTTCTTATTTCTAAATTTGTTCCCACATTAATAAATCCTGCTTTTTTTGTTATTGTTTATTTGAAAGGAGTCTTTTTAATATCGTTTCTTATCAGTCTGGGAGGAACAGTTGGGGAGGGGGCAGCTCTTCCCATATTAAATTTGGCCCATAGAGATTGGTGGTAAATATGGGGCTTAATGAACCTGGGGGAATCTTTTAAAACACCCCTTACAATTATAAGGGCAAAATTTATTATGGGGAGAGTTACTTGGGTGGCTCGCCAGAATATTGGGGTTCAGGAAATAATGGGATAGTTTCCTTTCTTCCAAACTGCCTTTTCTTTAGTTATTACTCTCAGACTGATAAGAAAGGAGATTAATAGCCTCTTTTCCACAAACAAATCAGGTTTTATTAATAGGAACAAAATTTACAACACAAGTGAAGTTAATAGAGCTAGGGACAATGAGAAAGGAGATAGACAAACTCGCCACCACCTAGAGTCTGTATTTCCAAGGAGAATCAGCTGTGCATTGTCTCTCAGCTTGGTCCCCAAATCCACCACCCCAGCATTTCTCCCACACCAAAAAACTAGAGCTCTCCTCCCGGGCTTCCTCCCTAAGCCTCCAACAAAACCGGGAACAGGGCTGTCCATGCACACACACAACCCCAAGTTAATTGGCTGGCAAATTTTGATTGACAAAGACTAATAGAATGAAGAAAGCAAAGCTATCTATTGTCACATGAAAAAATGTTCTAAATCACTATTGATTAGAGGAATCCAAATTAAAACAACTCTGAGGTACCACCTGACATCTATCAGATTGGCTAATATGACAAAAAAGGAAAATAATAGATGTTGGAGAAGTTGTAGAAAAATGTGAACACTAATGCATGGTTGGTGGAGCTGTGAGCTGATCCAATCATTTGGGAGAGCAGTTTGGAACTATGCCCAAAGGGCTATATAGCTGTACATACCCAGAAATACCACTATTAGGTCTTTTTCCAAAAGAAATTATAAAAAAGGAAAAATAAACCCACATGTACGAAAATTATTTATAGTAGCTGCTCTTTTTGTGGTGGCAAGGAATTGGAAATTGAAGGGTTGCCCATCAATTGGGGAATGGCTGACCAAGTGTGGTATGTGAAGTAATGGAATACTATTGTGCTGTAAGAAATGATGAGAAGGCAGATTTCAGAGAAATCTTCAGAGAAAGACTTGCATGAAGTGATGATGAGTGAGATGAATAGAACCAGGAGAACATCGTACATAATATCAACAACATTATGTGTTGATCAACTGTGATAGACTTGATTCTTCTTAGCAATACAATGGTCCAAGAGAGTTCCAAAGGATTCATGATGGAAAATGCTCTCCAAATCTAGAAAAAAAAAACCTGTGGAATATGGATGCTGATTGAACTATACTATTTCTATTGTTTTTGTTGTTGTTTTTCTTTTTTGAGGTTTTTCCTTTTTGCTCTAATTCTTCTTTCACACCATGACTAATGCATAAATATGTTTGACATAATTGTACATATATAACCTATATTGGTTTACTTGCTGTCTTGGGGATGGGGAGGGAGGGAGAAAAATTTGAACCTGGAAATCTTATAGAAACAAATGTTGAAAACTCTAAGTGTAACTGGAAAATAATAAAATATTTATATGGATAAAAATATTTTGCTGAGGATTAAGGGAAAGATAAATAGAAGTGATATTATGGTGAGAGATTACCACTAACCACCTAGAATATAAATAGAAATTGATGAGGCATTTAAGAGTCATCATCATCTTGGCATAAATATATAATGTGATAGTGTTGAGGTGTTGGAGCTCTATCCCTGCTTACAGTAATCAACTGACAATAATTTATTAAGTGCATACCATATGACAGGAACTATATTAGGCAATAGAAATCCAAAGGCAAAATCAAAACATTCCCTTCCCTCAAGGTACTTATATTCTAACAGGGAACAAAATGGTTACATGTAGGGTATACAAGACGTATGAAAAGTATAAAATACACTTGACTTTGTGAGATAGTATTTGCTGAAAAGATCAGAAATGGTCTCTTGTAGAGAATAACACTTGACCTAAGTCTTAGAGCAAATAGGAATTTTGAAATATGTTGATGAAAAGAAATGGCATTTTAGGGGCAGGTGATAGCCAATATATATGCACAGAGATGGAAGATAGAATTTATTGTCTGGAGAACAGCAAAAAGACCAAATTGGCTAAATTCTAGACTATGAGGAGATTAAATTATAATACAATTGGAAAGGCAGTTTGGAGAGTGGTGGTAAAGATCTTTAAATGACAAAGGAGATTATATATGGTACTAGAGGTAATAAGGAGGCATTAGAGTTTAATGAGTATGAGGGTGACAGGATGAGAACTGTACTTTAGGATAATCACTGTGAAAATTCTGGAGAAGATTGATTGGAATGGAGAGAAAGTTGAGTCAAAGAATAAAATTAGAACTCTATCAAGATATCATAGGTGATAAGGGCCTTACCTAAGATGGT
This sequence comes from Dromiciops gliroides, assembly GCF_019393635.1. Taxonomy (NCBI): domain Eukaryota; kingdom Metazoa; phylum Chordata; class Mammalia; order Microbiotheria; family Microbiotheriidae; genus Dromiciops; species Dromiciops gliroides. The sequence goes on along the minus strand of NC_057861.1, from coordinate 203,375,777 downwards.
GGCTTAGTGAGTGAGGAGAAGAGTGTGGTTGTGAGACATTGTAGAGATAAAATTTTTTTTTAATTAAAAAAAATATATTTTTCAAGAGTTTGGATATGTGGTGTAAGAGTTCAGATTTAAGGATGGCATATGGACTATGAATTTGAATTATTGGGAAGAAGTACCCTCAGCTGAAAAACAGAAGTTTGGAAGATAAGTTTATTTTGGGGAAATAATGACTTCTCAAAACCAAAATGGCTAATAAATTCTTGACTTTCCCTAATGATAATTTGTCCAAGGCAGGACTTAAACCTAGTTCTTCTTGGCTTCCAGTCTATCTATCTGTATCAGACTGGGATGTTTTAATTTTTTATTTCGTATTCTGTTATTCTGATTCTTTTTAAAATTCTTGTAAGCATTTGCATTATTTAGGTTGGGTAGGCCTCTAACTGAGTCAAATAATTTATTTCTGTCTGTTTCACTAGAATACTTCCAAAGGAAGAATCTTTTGCAAATTGTGTTGAAGGGATATGCCTGTTCATGAATAGGTCAGACTTGAGCTCTGATACTCCTTCTTAATCTGAGGTTTTCTGATTCTGTAAATTCAAATATAGTTATATAACTTATTTAATATGTTACTTAATAATATGTCAATTTTCTCATATATATATAATGATACCAACATAGTATCTATTTCTGAGATTAATTATAAGTTATTTCATGTGTATGAAATTAGGTAACATCAATTACTTTAAAATGTATAAATTTTGAGTGGGAAATAAAGGTGAAAACATGTGCTATAAAAATGAATGGAAGCTATGTTATCATAAGAAAATTACCTAGATAAACTAGGCTTTATATTAACAAGGGTGGGGGTGGACTGTGAAGAATCAATTTTTAAAAATACATGCTATATACATAAATGAAATATAGCAATATATCATTTGCTTTCTCAAAGAAATACTTTTAAGATTAGATACTCTGACTCTATCCTTACCTACCCAGAACTGAGCCATGTTATCTTGCCCATTGAACTAGGCAAGATTTTGAAAACATATAGAATAATGAATTAAAGATGAAACCTTCTAGCTCTTTCTTCTCATTTTCCTTTTTCAGATTGGTTAATAGAATAACGTTGGAAAGTATGTTATGGATCTCTAAATCAACCAGCTCCACCTTATTTTATAGATAAGGAAATGGAGACCTGGAAATTTTCATTTAGGCTACAAGCAGCAGAACCCATAATCAATTTCAGGTCTCCTGACTTCAAAGTCCCTTTCTTATACCATGACTGCTCATGGGAATCTGATCATGAAGCAATTAGGAAGACCATAGGAGAAGTGCTGAACTTGGAGTCAGAGAGACCTGAATTTAAATATAATCTCAGATACTAACTTATATGTATGACCTTGAGAAAGTCACTTAACCTCAGTCTGCTTCAGTTTCTTCTTATATAAAGTGTGGATAATATTAGCATCTACCTCCCTGAGCTGTTGTGAGGATATAATAAGATTATATTGTTAAATGCTTTGTAGATCTTTGTAAAGTGGGACATAAATAAATAATAAATGCTAGCTAATATTATCTTTGTAGCAGGTAATAGAAAGAACTAGAGACTAGTGACCAATAGACTTTGCTCAGCCAGGAATCATTTTGATTTAATTTGATTCAATAAATACTAGCACGTACTATAATTATGGTGAAATGATATTTGTAAACTGCTCTGCAAACCTTAAAATCTTATATAAATGTTAGCTATCACAATGATTATGACAGCTACTACTACTACTACCATTATTATTATTATTATTATTAATTTATTTATTACAGGGCAATGAAATGACTTGTGCAGGATCACACAGCTGATGTGTCAAGTGTCTGAGATCAAATTTGAACTCAGGTCCTCTTGAATCCAGGGCCAGTGCTTTATCCACTGTGCCACCTAGCTGCCCCTCTGGCAGCTATTATTAAAACAATATCTTTCTTGTATAAGATGAAATAAACTCTAACAAATCAATAGGCCCTTCCAAATGTTAATATTTACACTGAAAATGACTTTAGAGCCAGGAAATAAACCTGTGTGATATCATCAGAGAATGTAAGGAGATGGTGATTTGGGTGGGAGAAGACTATTTGGGAAAGGAACCAAGAAAAATATCTCTAAGAGTATATCAGAAGTTATTTTGGAAACCAGAGATCCTACTGTTGGACAAACTGGTTGAGATTTGAGGAATTTCAACAACAGAAAAAATCTGAAAAGTACTCAGAAAAGGAAAGACACAGAGAGGTGTTTTTTCCAGGAAGGAAAGAAATGAAGACAAGGAAATTTATGGAATCAGGAAAGTAGAAAATAAGATAATTTAGACTTCTAAGGAAATGAAAGTAGCAGTGTCAACTTCAAAACTAGCCTATTAAACAGTCCCTTATCACTGTTCTCTTCCTTCGCTTACATTTCACTCTAGCTTAAGCAATTCATTCTCTTTAGTAACTCTGATACTGAGTCCAAGCTGAGCTAGGGTAAACAGTAGGAAATGGAATTAGTGAAGTCTGTTAGGAGACTTATTAATGAGTAAACTTAATTTCGTAAATTTAGTAACAGATAATGAACAATTCCAATGGGAACAACTGCATTAGACAACTGTGTACTTGTTTCTGTTTCCCTTCTTTGCTTATGTAGCTGGAGAGTTGGAAAGAATGATAAGGACTTTCTTGCTGATCCAAATCTTTGGAAAAGCAAACTGAACCCTCTCCGTTAATTAATTCTAACACCCTAAAGTGGGTAAATAGACAACCTGGGGCTGAGGGAGAAAATAGCTAGAGGCATTCAGAAGCTTTAAAAAAGGCTGAAAAGTGGGGAGGATGTCTGGTGCTTGGTATTCCAACATCAAAGAAAGTGAGCCATTGAAGGATCTCAAGGTTTCTTTCCTTTGTGGTAAAAAAATATGAAAGTTTTTTAACAGTCGGTTAGGATAACTGAAAGATGCCAGTTTTTCTTTAAGGACCACCCTTTCGGGGAGGAGACCAATGGTATGAGCTACTCACACCAGTGCGCCTGCTGCGCATGTCAGACTGCCTGCTATGCACTCGACTTCCGGGGTGCGAGCTGAAAAGACAAGGAGAGAACGGAAGTGGAGCTTTTTCCTGCTCCACTGGTCTCCTGGCTGCGCTGGACAGAGAGACGCGGACTAGAGTTTGACTCGGCCCGGCTCTCGGTTAACAGCACGCGCTTGACTTGGTCTCTCTCCGCAAAAGTGGCCTTGGGTTTGGTGAGTTTTATACAGAATATAGACTAAGCCTAGACTTAGGACGATTTGTATTGTATTTCTACTTTTCTATCCTTCTAATCAACATCACCTTGTGACTACCATACAATAAAGGCTCTATCTAGAAAACCAGAAGCTTCTTCCATTTACTAGTCTGGGAGATAAATTAAGGGAAAGGTTAAGTAGGGGAGATTTATGATCTAATATCCAATTTTAATCTCACACCTTGAAACCACAAATAGTAAGAGAGATTAAAAATTCAAAACAGTTTAGATTTTAGAAAGGAATGCCACCTGGGCCATTTTTTTAAAAGGCTGTTCAATAATGAGTTTGTGTTTAAATATAATATGTAATGCTAGTGTCCATTTTTTACTGTATACAAAAATCTGTTTGTAATTAAAAAATAATTTATTTAATTTGAAGGAAGCTGCACAAAAACATATTCAGGGTTGCATTCTGGAAGCAGGTAATGAAATGCCTTGGTAGAGAGAATATCCTTATGACAGTTCACTATCCCAATGATATCACAGGTTAGAAACAAAACATATTAAAAATTAGCTAACATAGTCTTCCTTCTTTCCTTCCTTCCTTCTTTCCTTCCTTTCTCTCTCTCTTTCTCCTTCATTCCTCTATTTCTTTGGATGGTAAAGCCTATATTGTATTATACTTTTTATAATAATTTTTTCACCAGTTACACATAAACATAAATTTTAACATTTAAAAAAATTGAGTGTCAAATTCTATCCCTCCTTTTTCTTCCCCCTTCCTAAAACAGTAAGTAATCTCATATAGATTATATATGTGCAATAATGTAAAGCATATCCATATTAGTTATTTTGTGCAGTAAAGCTAAAACAAAAAGAAAGAAAATGAAAAATAGTATGTTTCAATCTATATTCAGACATTAGTTCTTTCTCTGGAGGCACTTAGCATTTTTCCTATTGAGTCCTTTGGGATTGTATTTCTGAGAATAGCTAAGTCATTCATATTTCTTCATTGTACAATATTACTGTTACTGTATACAATGTTCTCCTGGTACAGCTCACTTCACTTTGTATCACTTCAAGTCTTTCCGTGGTTTTTTTTTTTTTTTTTCCCTGATTGTTCCAAACTAGAGCATCGTCCCAAATTACTCTACAGAATATTTGGATCAGTTCACAATGCCACCATTGGTGCTTCAGTGTCCCAGTTTTCCCATATCCTCTCCAACATTTATCATTTTCCTTTTTTACTTTTTTTTGGTCATAATAGCCACTCTGAAAGGTGTGAGATGATACCTCAGAGTTGTTTTAATTTGCATTTCTCTAATCAATAGTGATTTAGAGCATTTTTTCATATAGCTACTAATAGCTTTGATTTCTTTGTCTGAAAACTGCCTGAAGTATAGGGTATGATCAGGGAAGAGTAGAACTTCTAGTGTAAGGGATGCTTGGCCCTTTTAAGGGCTGCTTTCCACTTTTGGTGTCTACCTGATCCACCTAACTCTCACTTATTGCTCCAAGAAGGATTAGCATGCACTACAGCTACACCCTGGACTAAACCAGGTTGAGGATAACCAAATGATCTCAAAACCTTTAGTGAGTTAAGGGGTCTCTACCCCAAGTATGTGAAGACTACCACTGGTGGAATGGGTAAATTTGTTCCAATGGCCATGAAGATAGCTGAAGCAAGCATTGTGGAGAGCTTAGAGCTTGGTTAGACATGGAAAACATGACGGCCATTCACTGCATCTTGAGGACATTACCAGTGACCTTGCCTCTGTCATGCTACTGGATTATGATTAACTGTAGAAGAGAGAGTAAGGTGATGACTATGGTACTATGACTTGCTTAAATCCAATTTATGCATGAATCAAAAGACATCATCATACCATTTTACCATTTTACCTATCTCAAAGTCCTATAGCTAGAGGCAAGTGAAGAAGCAGCAGGTCAGATACACTAGGTGCTGTAGTCACAACCCTGCACACAGGTGGCCCAGGCCATATGGTCCTCTCCTCACTGGAAACAACAGTGGAATTTTGCAGCCCTCTGGGTGTCTGAGCAGCCTTTTCAGGACCACACTGCTCACCAACTATGTGAGGAAAGGGCTAGAAAAGGTGCCTTAAAAATTGTCTGCTTACCTACCTTGGGCCTGTTTACCATAGCAGGCCAATGAATCCTACTTTGTAGGCAAAAAAAAGTAGAAAAACTTCTGCAAAGATGATTTAATTCAACATAAATACATGGAATGTACAGATACTTATGGAAAATTTTATCAAAATGTGGGTGCCTGGAAAAGTTTGTTATTATCTTATTTCAATTTCATTGCAGCATTCATTCCTGACTTCTAGAAAATAGATGATTCTCTTGTGCTTTCCCAGTCACAAATGGATTAAAACAAGGTTGTGTGCTTACTCCCTTGCTTTTTTAAAAAATAATAAACATTTTTATTTATAGTTTTCAGTTTCAAATTTTATCCCTCCTTCCTCCCTCCCCTCCCCACTCCCTGAGGTTGTAAGTAATCAGATAGACATTATACATGTGTAATTATGTAAAATATTACCATATTAGTCATTTTTTACAAGGAAACAAATAAAAGAAAAAAAATGAAAGAAATTGAAAAATAGTATGCTTCAGTCTGTGTTCAACCAATATTAGCTCTTTCTTTGGACATGGACAGGATGTTTCATCAATAGTCTTTTGGGGTTGTCTTAGATCATTGCATTGTTGGGAATAGTTAAACCAGTCACAGTTCTTCATCAAACAATACTGTTATCTCTGTGCACAATGTTCTCTTGCCTCTGCTCACTTCACTATACATGAGTTCATACAAGTCTTTTCAGGCCTTTCTGAAATCATGCTGGTTGTCAATTGTTATAGCACAATAATATTGCATGACCATCATATACCCCATCTTGTTAGCCATTCCTCTATTGATGGGCATTCTTTTGTTTTCCAATTCTTAGACAGCACAAAAAAATGCTGCTATCACTATTTTTATACAAATAGGTCTTTTTCTCTTTTTTGGGATGTCTTTGGGATATAAGGCTAGCAGTGGTATTGCTGGATCAAAGGCTCCCTTGCTTCTTATTTATTTTTTTTTTTTGGTGAGGCAATTGGGGTTAAGTGACTTGCTCAGGTCATCACAGCTAGTAAGTGTTAAGTGTCTGAGACCGGATTTGAACTCAGTTACTCCTGACCTCTAGAGACGGTACTCTATCCACTGTGCCACCTAGCTGCCCCTCCCCTTGCTTCTTAACATGATGTTTACAAAAATGTTGTCAGACATCTTCAATGAGGAAGAACATGGCATCAAGGTCAACTAATGCACTGATGGGAAATTACTCAACTTGACAAACCAAGACTAAAGTGGAGCAGGAGTTAGTACATGATTTTTTGTTCACAGATGACTGTGCACTCAATACAGCCTCTGAAACTGAGATGCAACAAAGTATGGATCAGTTCTCTGCTGCCTGTGCTAATTTTGGCCTAACAACACCAAGAAAATACAGGTGCTCCAACAGCCAGCACCACATCATCTATATGTGGACCCATCAATTACAGCAAATGGAAAAGATTTGAATTCTGTGGATAAGTTCCCTCACCTTGGCTGTATAATTTCTAGGGATATACACATTGACAGTGAGGTTGATGCACATATTTCGAGAGCTAGCTCTGTGTTTGAGAAGGTCTGAATGAAAGTATGGCAGAGAAGAGGTATTAGATATACTACCAAACTGAAAGTCTACAAGAGTTGTTGGGTTGACATTATTGTTGTATACATGTGAAACCTGGATAATATACTAGCACCATGCCAGGAAACAGAATCGCTTCCATTTGCATTGTCTTAGGAAGATTCTGAAGATCACCTGGCAGATAAGGTGGCAGACACTGAGCTCCTTTCTTGAATGAAGCTACCAAGCATTCAAATTGTACCTGCAGAGAGCACAACTCTGATGGACTAGACACATTGTTCAAATGCCAAGCTTAAAAAGGCTATTTTTATGTAGAACTCACACAGGAAAGCACTCACATGGTAGTCAGATGAAGTGAAACAAGGACATTCCAAAAAGGTCTCTCTAAAGAACTTTGGAATTGATTTGTGACATGATAGACATTGGCACAGGACGCCTAGTATTGCATACACTCATTAAAGAAGGTATTGTGCTTTAGGAGAAAAGCAGAACTGAAGTATCTCAAAAAGAAACATGAGGTGTACAAATTTAGAGAATCCACCCCAAATGTTCACATGACCTATTTGTGCTTGAACTGTGGTAGAGATATTCTGAGCTTTTATTGGTCTGCTCAGCCACAGTCTGACCTACTGGAACTTGACTCTAACATAGAGATGTCATTTTGGTACTCTTCAAGAACAAAGGACAACAACCAACCACTCAAGTCTGCTGATATGTCCTTTGATCATTTATCAATTGGGGAATAACTTGGATTCCTATAAATTTGACTCAGTGCTCTCTATATTTGAGAAATGAGTCATTTATCAGAGATTCTTGCTCCAAAAATCCCCTCTATCCCCCATTATTCTGCTTTCCTTCTGATTTTGGAAGCATTAGTTTTGTTTGTACAAATGTGTTTTAATATAATACATACACAATTATTCATTTTTTCATTTTGTAATACTTTCTATCTCTTGTTTGGTCATGAATTCTTCCTTTCTCCATAGATCTAACAGGTAAACTATTCTATGCTCTCCTGATTTGCTTATATGTATCACCCTTTATATGTAAATCATGAACACATTTTGATGTTATCTTGGTAAATATTGTAAGATGTTGGTATATACCTAGTTTCTGCCATAATGTTTTCTTAGTAGTTTTCATCAGACAATGAGTTTTTGTCCCCAAAGCTTAGATCTTTGGATTTATCACACACTAGATTACTATGGTCATTTATTATTATATATAGCAATACATATATAGAGTATATAGTTATATAGTTACACTATATATAACTATATAGTTATATAAAGAGTGATGACTCTATTTCTTAGCCAGTGCCAGATTGTTTCAATAATCACTGCTTTATAATACAATTTGAGACTGGTACAGGAGATCTATTCTCATTCAGTTTTCACTTCAGGGGTATATACTATATAATTTTTCCATAACTATATTCACATTCTTAATTTCATTTTTGTTTTGTTAATTTTTATTAGATTTATCTAGTTCTGAAACAGAAATTTTAGCTTTCCCACTAGTATTGTTTTGTTGTCTTTTTTCCTTCTGTGACTTATTCATTTCTCCTTCAAAAAATTAGATGCTATATTTTAGTGTGTATATTTTTAGTTTTTATATTAATTCATTATCTATGGTACCTTTCAGCAAGGTATAGTTTCCTTTTTTAACTTTTAAAATTAGATCTATTTTATTTTTGCTTTTTGCTTTATCTAAGATCATAATCACTACCCCTAAATTCTTTGCTTCACTGAAGCATAATGGATTGTGCTATGGCCCCTTACCTTTATTCTGTGTAAATCTCTATTTCAAATGGGTTTCTTGTAAGCAATGTATTTAGGATTCTTATTTTTCATCCTTTTTTTTATCTGATTCCATTGTATAGGTGAGTTACATGCCATTCACATTATAGTTATGATAAATAAACTGTAGTCCTTTCCATACTATTTTCCCTTGTTTGTCCTTCTCTCTCTCTCTCTCAGTCTTCTCACAATATTTTACTTCTTATTTACTGCCTCTTTCAATAAGATGTGCCTTCTATCTGTGCCCTACCCTCCTCCTTTCTCCATCACCTTTTTATTTATAAGGGTAAGATTAGAGCTCTATATCCAATTGAGTGTGTATGTGATTCCTTCTTTGAGACAGTTTCTGAGAGTAAGGTTCAAACTTTGCCCTGACCTCCCTCCATCTTTTCCATCTTTCCATCCACTGTAATAGCTTTATAATCCCTCTTTATATGCGAGAAAATTTACTTCATTCTATCTCCCTACTAACCTTTCTCCCATCTCAATATTCTTTCTCATCCCTTATATTTTTTTTTTTTGGTATCATCCCATCATATTCATCTCTCACCTATACCCACTGTCTATGTGTACTCCTAATTACCCTTAGAGTTATACAATTCCTAAAAAATTACAAATATATCTTGTCATGTAGGAATATAAACAGCTTAACCTTATTTACTCTTTTATGTATTCTCTTTCGTTTTTTTTTTACCATTTTATGTTTCTTGAGTCTTGTATTTGAAGTTTATTTTTTCTTCACCTCCAGTTGTTTTTTTTAAATTACAAATGCTATGAAAGTCTTCCATTTCATTAAAATCTGTCTCTCCCTCCCACCCCAAGAGGATTATACTGTTTTTCTATGTAGTTGATTCTTGGTTGTAATTGTAAATGTTTTGCTTCTGGAATATCATAAAAGCCCTCCAATTCTTTAATACAGAAGCTGCTAAGTCCAGTGTAATCCTTACTGTAGCCTATATAGTTATTTTTTAAATTCTGTTTACACTATTTGCTCCTTTACCTAGGATCTCTTGAATTTGGCTATAATATTCCTGGGAGTTTTCATTTTGGCATATCTTTCAGGTGGTGATCAGGGAATTGTTTAAATTTCCCCTTTTGACATTTTGTTCTAGGATATCAGAGTGGTTTTTCTTTGATAGTTTCTTACAAATAATGTTATCTAGGATGTTTTTGTTGTTGTTGTTTCATAGCTTTCAGGTAGTTCAATGATTCTTAAATTATCTCTTGATTCTATTTTCAAGGTTGTTGCTGTTCTTTTTTTAAATGACAATTTCGAATTTTTAAATTTTTAAATTTTTGTTTTATCATACATTGATATCTCATGGAGTCATTAGATTCCCCTTTTCCAATTCTAATTTTTAAGGAATTGTTTTCTTCATGGGCTCTTGTACTTTCTTTTCCATTTGGACAATTCTATTTCTTAAGGAGTTATTTTTTTATTCAGTGAATTTTTGTAAGTATCTTTTTTTTTTTATTTTGTGTCTTTCTTTTACAAAGCCATTGACTATTTTTGTCATGATTCTTTTTTGCATTACTCTTATTATTTTTCCAATTCCTTTTGAAGTTCTTCAAGGAATTATTTTCTTGGCCTCAGACCAAATTACACTTTTCTTTGAGGCATCTCATGGAGCATTTCGATAGTGTTGTCCTCTTCTAATTTGTAGCCTTCATCCTTTTTGTCAACAGAGTAACTCTATATTTAAGTTCTTTTTTGTTGTTTATTTTTTGACTTTTTACTTCTAAGTGAGAGTTCAGACTATGCACCTACACTGTCTCAAGCTTCTTTTGTTGGTTCTCAAGATTGTGCTGATGGGTTCCACCTCAAGACCTCCCTCCTGGCCTGTCCTGGGTGAGGGGTTTTGCTGCTGCCCTACCCCAGATACAGCACATGGGTTTCTGGCTTGCTATGGAGACAGGAGACTCTCTGCTGGCCAGTCTCAGGGTCTGTGTCTAGCTTCTGGTCAGCCCTGGGGGACAGGGTCTAACACATACTGGTCAGTAATGTGAATGGGCCTTACTGGACTGCATGCTCTGGGGAATCAGGGTCATCATGGTATTTCTTTTCCAGGACTGCTGGGGCTTGCTCCAGGATGTTTGCTTCCACAGGAGTGGGGCTTTGCTGGTGGTTTGCAGACCTCCTACTGTGAGACTTGCCACTACTGTTTATTTACTGGACACTGCTCCCACCCCTGAGAGACAGACCATTCCTTCAATACTGGTAAGTGATATCCAGTTCCTAAAATTGTTTCTGGGGTGCTTTTCAACATTGTTGGATGTGAATTTGGGAGGATTCCAAGGAATTCCTTCTTACCTTACCACCTTGGTAGACTCAATCCTTTATCTCCTCTACTAAAGGATACCATAACTGTGAAACCATACAAATAGTCTGAACTGTGTTTTGTTATGAAAAACCTGGCCCCTAAGGAAAAAGCTAAATTCCTTTTTTTTTACATTTGTTAGTTTATTATACCCCCTACCATGGTACCACAAGAAAAACAAATGCTTAAGGCTTAGGTGTTGGATCATGTCTAAGGGTCTCTCCAAAACATGTGACTAGAAGTTACTCAATGTGCATTATAAATCAGATATAGTGCTGGGATGAATTTCCTACACATGAAATAATTGCAAATACAAAACACAAACAGGAATTGACAGAAAAGAAAAACTTATTAGGATTTAGTCATTTTGCTTTCTTGAAAGGTTGATACTAAAACTTCATTAGAACATAAAACACCTTGTGAGACTAGCGAAAAAGTATTCCATATCTTACCTTTATTTCATACCATCTATATTTCTGACATTTTTTTTACTAATTATATCTAGGATTTGCCCTGAATAATGTTGCTAGTTCTGGGGTTCTTGGGATTACCCGCCTAATAGTGGCAGTTGGTTGGTGACTGGCCATGGTGATGACAAGTAATTTCCAACAAGGGTTGCTTTCATTGATGATGATTATGAGGACAAGTAAAATAAAACCAAAATTATTAGAGGGGGAATATTCCTTTCTGGGACTCTTGAGTTTATTTGGGACCAGTCCATCATAGTTGGGTCAGTGGTTAATGTCATTATTTGCTTCAATGATGAAAACCTTCTTTATGAGGGTTCTAGAATAGCTGTTGAAAAAGCACTGCTGATAGTTTTTCAGTCATTTTGGTCATGTTCAATTCTGTTTTACTCCTTTTTGGATTTCTTGGCAAAGATACTGGAGTAGTTTTGCCATTTTCCTTATCCAGCTCATTTTATAAATAGGGAAACCTTGAGGCAGCAGATTTAAGTGACTTAACCAGGGTCACCCAGCTAGCAAGTTTCTGAGGCCACCTTTGAACTCATGTGTTCCTAACTCCAGGTGAGGAACTCTATCGACTGTACCACATAATGGCACTCTTCTGTAGTATATGAAACACTGCTATTCTTGGAGTTCTTAAGTTCAGCATCCTAAAGTAATTCCAGTAGTGTCTGAAGAGAAGTGATAGTCAAAGTAGTTTAAATCCACTCCAGGCAGAAACTCTCTCCTTTTTTACTGGGCCTGAAACCCTAACCCTCCAGCCCATTTCATTGGGAAGGAAGTCTAAATAAAGTTCACCCCAGAGTTTCTTTACATTACACAAAAGTTCCAAGAACTTTCATCCACAACCACCATATGGCTGGAAACAGCCAGGAACTTAGTCATCTCTGAAGTGCTCAAGTGCTGAATCTCCCATGCCAGCTGGCAGGAAGGAGGAAGTTCTGCACATTCACTGTGCAATCCATATATATATATAATATATATATCTATATATAATCTATACAAAATTAATAAAAGTAGCTTTTGAGAGGGCGTAGACTTGTAGCTGACGTGATCAAATTTCATGTAGAGGGTAGCACTTGGTCTGAATCTTGAAAGGAACCAGAGATCACAAGAAGTGGAGATGAGGAAGGAGTGCATTCCAAAAATATGTGACAGAATATACAAAGAATATACATGGAGAGAGAAGATGGCACATTGTATGTAATTCAATAAGTTGTCATAGATAGTTATTATCAACAGAGAGACATGTACACAGTAATAGCACATTTTAAAATTTTGTTTTTAATTTTAGAATAAACAAGCATTTCCATAATGTAGTACAATGAAAAATGATAGCACACAAAACTGCAAATCTACTATGTACAACTTGCTAAACCTTTCAAATATACAACAAAATTATTATGTAATTTTTTTACTTCCTTCCACCTGCCCTATAGATGGCTACAATTAGACTAAAATAGTTGTATATAGACATATATACACATAAACAATGCATATGCATATATGTATATAAATATATGTATGCATATATACATACAGTTGTGTATATGCATATAAATTTTATATACATATAGATACATGCATACATACATACACATATACAATTGTTCTACACATACTTTTTATTTATATGTTCTTTCTCTGGATATAGATAGCATCTTTCTTCAATCTTTCTTTTCTACAAACTGTTGAAAAATAACTTTGAGTGAATAAGTGCATTATTATAAATACTCAAATTAGTATAAAGACATTTAAGAATGACATCTGCATCCAGAGAAAGAACTGATAAACAGATGTATAGAACAATTTTATATTTGCACATATGTAAATATGCATATGTGTGTATATACACACACACACATATACCTATTTGTGTCTAATGGTATGCATCTCTAGGGCGGGGGGGGAAGGAAGAAAAAAAGAAATCTACATGATAATTTTATCATATATTTGAAAGGAATAGCAAGTTGTACATACTAGATTTGGCAGTTTTGTGTGCAATCATCTTTTTATTGTACTATGTTATAAAAAGTCTTACTATTTCATAAGTTAAAAAAAAGAAAAAGAAAATACATGGGGATTAGAGGTATAATGTCAACTTTGAGAAACAGAAAATGTCCAGTTTCTTTGAAACATAGAGTAGAAGAACAATGTATTACAAAATGCATCTAGCATTGTAAGTTGAAGAGAGACCAAGGAGAACTTTTAATTCCTAGGTAAATAGTTTTGATTTTCCTAGACGATATAAGGAACCACTGAATGCTATATGTAGCAGGAAGGTAACTATAATAAATCCATTCCTGGTAGCAACTTAAACTACTGCTATTTTTTTCTCTCTTTTTCTTTCTTGCAGGGCAATAAGGGTTAAGTGACTTGCCCATGGTCACACATCTAGTAAGTGTCAAGTATCTGAGGTCAGATTTGAACTCAGGTCCTCCTGAATCCAGGGCCAGTGCTTTATTCACTGTGCCACCTAGCTGCCCCCTATTTTTCTACGTTCAAACAATTACTTATTAAAAGAATAGAGTATTTAATCAAGTTTTCCTATTTTGTTTCCTACAATTGATGCCAAATTCCTCTTCAAATGAGTGATTCTATGATAAATTGGTAACTATACTAGTAGGGAAAAAGAAAGTGTCCCACACATAACTTGGTCATTCAAATGAAATTTATTGAAGTCTATTGGGTATATTGGGTGTTCAATGGTGACTAGCATCTTTGGTATGAGGGCTTTCAGCACTTTTTTCAGGAGTACTCATCCACCTTTGGTGTCCATCTTTATCCAACTCTCACTCAGGGCCCAAAGAAAACTCTATCATGTGTAATGGCCACACCCTGGTAAAATCATAGCAAATGGGTTACAGCAGGTTGAGGGTAAGTGATAGGCCTCAAATCTCTTGGGGAATTAGAGCTATGTCTACCCCAAGCATGTGAAGACTTGCCCCAGTGGAAAAGGCAAATAAGAACAATTTGTTCCAGTGGAGAAGTAGGCCTTGTGGAATGCTTAGATATTGGCTAGAAATCAAAGACACCATGGCCATCCACTATATCCCTGGCCATTGTCAGTTATTTTGACTTTTGTTTTGCCTCTGGACTTTCTGACTCTGGAAGAGAGAGTGAGGATGACAACTCTGTGAAATCCAATTGATCATGTGGTGATATTGGTTCTCTTCAAAATTAAGGACAAACAACATTGAAATCTATGTATAGCCCATGGCACTCCAAGAGGGCTATAGATTGGAGTGCTATTGGTCTCCAAGTCTTCATCTTGTGCAATTAAAAGGAAAGGAGGGATAAACAGAAGATTCTAAAATATCCTTTGTGCTTTCCTTTTTTTTTTTTTTTTTTGTACAGGAAAGGTTCCATTTCTGTTTTGTGTTATTTCCCATGCTTCTTAGGGACTGTTATTCCAGTGACTGCTGGAAGAGACCAAACATCTTATGCAATATGTACACTCCAAAATATGTCTTGATATATTTGAATACTAATCAGTTGATAGTGAAGAAGAAAGAAAGAGAGGTGAGTAGAGTTTGAATCATCCCAAGGATGATTTGATGCATATTGATAGAAATAGTGGCCCACTCTTTAAAAGCATGGTTGGGTTATAGAAAAAGTTTCCAGAACCCAAGTATACAAAGACAAAGGTGCCAAAATCTGTTCACTGCCTAAATGTATAACAACTCTTAACTCTCAACATTGGGCACAGTGGATAAGAATGCCAGGCCTGGAGTTAGGAAGAATCCTCTTCCTGAATTCAGATCTGACCTCAGACACTCACTAGCCATGTGACCCTGGGAATAAAAAAGGAAAAAACAGATACATGATAACTTTATTATTTATTTAAAAGGCCTAACAAGTAGTATATAACAGATGTTCAGTTTCATGTGCAATCATCATCATTACTGTACTATGTTTGTAGAATTGCTTGTTTTATTCTCTAATTTAAAAATTTTAGGTATGTGTGTGTTTTAAAATCACTCGGTCAGTATGTGGCACAGGTGGGATTTGAATCCAGACCTTCTCTTTAAGGCTGAATCTGTAGAAATTATGCCACACTGCTAGTAAACAAACAAAAAGAAACACCTCCCCCCCAAAAATCAATACTTTCAGTTGATGCGTCATATATTGGTGTTATTTATACCTATGAGATGGGTAAGCAGACAATTTCCATGGACTAGAATAGGTAATAAGAGAATGAAATTGAAATGTGCTTCAGGAAGAATGTTTTGATAACTGTAGGGAGAGAATTGGTGAGAGGGATAGACAAAAGTCAAAGAGACTATTATGAAGGGGATAGTTTTTTCCAAAAATCAATGTATTTACAAGCAACATTATATATTATTTCAATCATTCTCAATAACAGCAAAGCTTTTTCCTGATGTAGAATACTTTTTTTTTTCAGGGCAATGGAGTTTAAGTGACTTGCCCAGGGTCACACAGCTAGTAAGTGTCTAGTGTCTGAGGCTGGATTTGAACTCAGGTCCTCCTGAATCCAGGACCGGTGCTTTATTCACTGCACCACCTAGCTGCCCCCTAAAATACTTTTTTAAAATCACTATGAAATGGCATATGGTTGTTTTACAAGGATGGTTAGCTAATTAATAACTCTTAGGGGAATAATTTACAATTACATTCATTCATAAATTATATGGTATTTTACAACACCATTAAACATTTTATGGATTAACCCCTTTTGAAAGAAACTTATGAAAAGAATAAGAAATGCTTAGAGAAAAAGATGGCTGTTAATCTTAATTTAATGACTACCAATGATTAGGTCTATATCTCATAATTTTGATCCTATTAAGTGACGAATAATAATAATTTTCCTTTACAAATGTCTTAATCATATTAATTTTAATGACAGTGTCTGGGACATTATTGCCATCATACATGTGAAGATTTTTGAGTTGAATATTGAAGAGTATGCATATTTCATTTCTGTTCCCCAAATTGGGATATGCTACCACCAGGTAAATAATTGAACCTTTTTCCTCATTTTTTTTAAAATGAAAAGTTAGGCTTTACATACATGTGGTTAAGTAAGCTAGAGATTCCTTTCTATCAATGTTTTCAATAGCCAAAAAGAGGTCTTTATTATGTAAGATATCTTCAGCACAAAAATTAAAGAATAAATAGTACAACCTAAAGATAATTTTGATAGGTATATAGAAATTATGGAGAAAGAGAGACTATAATTAAGTGGGACCAATTAGGAAGTCATTAATAATCATGCCGGAGAGAGATGATAAGGCCTTTTCAAAAAAATCATTTATTTATAATAGTACCACATATCATTTCACTAAAATCTCAATAACGACCAAGTTACTTAAGAGCAGATTTTTAATACAAACATTAGTTAAAAGTGATGGTATTGAAATTTATGCTGTCAGTCCAAGTGAAACTCTCATTTCCAGTCTTGTTTGTCTTCCAGGTATATTCCAGGAAGTCTGTAGGGAGAGGCAACATGTACTTTGATCCCATATCTTTGTCCTTCTCAGTACCCAGAAATTGATGACTTTGCACATCTCTGCTTCACTTAAATCCAATCCACTTGCAAGTCAAGATGTAATCCTTAATATGGCATTGATCCTCAGAGAAAGCAGGAAGAACAGCAAACTCGTGCTATATGCACTTTCATCCCATCTCCTTATCTCTAATCTCATTCCCTATGTTGCAGAAATAAGGGAGAACCTGAGAGACTCTAGTCCATCCCATTTTCAAAATGTATGAAAGTCAGAATTATCTTTCCTTTATAACAAAGAGCACAGTGTCAATTTGGTGCCCAGGTACTTTCAATGTCTTGTTGCCTTGGGATGCTTAATAAACTTTAAAAAAATCCCTACTTGTGTTTGGTTCATTATTGAGGGCAAGTTCGAAATATGGGTTAAAAAAAACACGCAACAATTTGGGGAGTTCAGCCAATGAGACATTTTGCCTATAAGGGGAATTCTAGTCTCATTCCAGGAGTGAGCTTGGGGAGCTAAAGGAATAGATACCCCAGGTGATCAGTTAGCCATAAAGTGTTTGGAAAACTTAACTCCATATACTCAGGTAGGATAAGAATAATTAAGTGCTAAATACAAATTTTGATTTTTTCCCCCATTTATTTGTGCATGAAGAACAGAAGTAGAGCATCTGTTGAAAAGGTTGTATAATAAAAGTCTTGCAAGTGGGTGTCTCCCATTTGTAAGGGAATACCATAGTAATTATGAGTTAACTGGGAAGGGCTAGCTGGTAAATCTTAGGCAAGAGAACTCTACTGGGCTTCAAAATTAAGGATATGTTGGAAGTACGGGGGGTGAGAATTCAGTGAGACAAAAATAATGGGATCTTGGATGATAGTCAGTCAGGTATTCACACTAAAACACGCTTTAAATATCAATAGTCGGGGGAGGGATATGAATTTTTTAAAATGAGATTTTGAAGGACTTTGAAACCCAAATTATTAATATAATTAAAAATTAATGAGGGGCAGCTAGGTGGCACAGTGGATAAAACACCAGCCCTAGATTCAGGAAGACCTGAGTTCAAATCTGGCCTCAGATATGTGACACTTACTAGCTGTGTGACCCTGGGCAAGTCACTTGAGCCCTGTTGCCCTGCACAATAAATAAATAAATAAATAAATTTTGGTGTAGCTAAGTAGTGCAGTGGATAGAGCACCAACCCTGGATACAGGAGGACCTGAGTCCAAATCCAGCCTCAGACACTTAACACTTACTAGCTGTGTGACCCTGGGCAAGTCACTTAAGCCCAATTGCCGCATAAAAAAAAAAGAAGAATTAATAGGGGGCAGAGCCAAGATGGCAGAGAAGAATCAACAAGTTGCCTGAGCTCTTCTTCTGTTCCCTCAAAAAGAAAATTAAATCAAGCCTCTAAATGAATCCTGAAACTACAGAAACTGCAAAGAGACAGAGAGACACAGACTTCTGACCAGAGATAATTTAGAAGACTTCAGGAAAGGTCAGTCTGTCTTGGGCAAAAGGGAGGCACAGCACAGGGCCACAGTGCAGCACTGAGGAGATCGGGACAAGTCAGCAGGAAGCTGTGGGCCACAGCTGAGCAACTGAGGCCCCTGGATCCTGGCTCAAAAACCTGATGGCCCAGCAAGACAGTGGAAAAACCCACATGCACTAGCCGAGAGAGCAGGTTGCCAGCTGGAGGGTCACACACAGGACAGGTGCAACCAGGTCTACTGCCCCCAGATTGCTCTGACAGGAAGTCCAGGGTGGGGGAAAAATCTACAAGCCATAGAAGCCTCAGTGTAGAAAGTCAATGACAAAGCCCCTGTACCCTAATACAAGAAGCATGAAACAGGGACCCTGGTGCCCCCAGAGCAGACCTCAACTTTAAATAAATAAAAAAATAAACAAACAAACAAACAAATAGATAGATAGATAAATAAATAAATAAATAAATGTGCTGCAGTATGAGTAAGAAAAAAAAATAGCTCTCACCTTTGAGAGCTTCTGTATCAACAGGGAAGAGGCAAACATAAACTTAGATGAGAACAATACTCTCAAATTGCCTACATGTGAAGCCTCAAGAGGGAAGATGAATTGGTCTCAAGAACAAAAAAGCCTTCTTGGAAAAGCTCAAAAAGGATTTTAAAAACCAATTGAGAGACAGAAGAAAAAATGTGGAGAGAGCTCAAAAAGGATTTCCAAAGTCAATTGAGAGAGGTAGAAGAAAAAATGGGGAGAGAAATGAAAATAAAATAAAAAAAATTATGAAAAAAGAATCAGCAGCTTGGAAAAGGAAGCACAAAGATTGACTGAAGAAAACAGTTTCTTAAAAAAGTCATCTTGCCAAATGGAAAAAAAGGTGCATAATCTCACTGAAGAAAACAATGCCTTAAAATTAGAATTGGACAGTTGGAAGATAATGTCTCCATGAGACACCAAGAATCAGTCAAAAAGAATTTTAAAAAATGAAAAAATAGAAGAAAATGTGAAATAATATATTGGAAAGAAAACTGACCTGGAAAACAGATCCAAGAGAGATAATTTGAAAATTATTGGACTACCTGAAAGCCATGATCAGAAAAAGAGTCTAGACACCATATTCCAGGAAATTATTAAGGAAAACTTCCCTGATATTATAGAATCAAAGGATAAAATCATCATTGAAAGAATCCACGGATCACCTCCTGAAATAGACCCCCAAAAGGAAAACTCCAAAGAATATTGTAGCTAAATTCAAGAATTATCAGGTGAAATAGAAAATACTCTAAACATGCAGAAAGAAACAATTTAAAAATCATAGAGTCATGGTCGAGATTCGTCAGGACCTGCCAGCTTCAATATTAAAGGATTATAAGGCTTGGAATACAATATTCCAGAAGGCAAATGAACTTGGATTGCATCCAAGAATCTATTAACCAGAAAAACTGAATGTTCTTTTTCAGGGGAAAAGATGGACATTCAATGAGATAGGGGACTTTCAAGGTTTCCTGATGAAAAGACCAGAACTGAATAGAAAATTTGATCCTAATATACAAGACTCAAGAGAAGTTTAAAGAGGCAAACAGGGGGGAAAAAGTTAATCAATTAGGTTAAACTATTTACATCCCTACATGGGAAGATAATATTTATAACTCTTGAAAACTGTATATTTATTTGGGCAGATAGAAGGATTATATACAGAGGGTATAAAAATAAATTGTCTTTGATGTGATGACATAAAGAAAATTAAGGGGTTAAAAAGGGAGTTTATGGGGAGAAGAGGAAAGGGGAGGTGTAATGGGGTGAATTACATCATATGAAGAGGTGAAAAAAAAAACCTATTACAATAGAGGGAAAGAAGGGAGTGGTGAACATTGTTTCAACACTACTTTCATTAGATTTGATTCAAAGAGGGAATAACATATATGTTCATTTGGATAAAGAAAATTAGCTTATTCTTTTTTTTATTATTGAATAGAATTTTATTTTCCAAAATATATGTAAAAACAAATTTTAACATCAATTTTTTAAAAAAAATGTGTTCCAACTTCTCTTCCTCCTCCATTCCCACCCCCCCACCTACTAGAACTCAAGCATTTCAAAATAAGTTATACCTGAGTAGTCATGGAAAACATTCACACATTAGCTAGGTTGTGAGAGAAAACAGTCAAAAAACTCCCAAAACTTCAGACTGAGGAATTGTCAAAGAGGAAAAAAAAAATTTTTTAAATGTGCTTCCAGGGGCAGCTAGGTGGCGCAGTGGACAGAGCACCGGCCCTGGAACCAGGAGCACCTGACCGGCCCCAGACACCCAACACCCACCAGCTGCATGAACCCAGGCAAGCCACCCAACCCCAATTTCCTCACCAAAAAAAAAAAAGAAAAGAAAAGAAAAAAAATGTGTTTCCATCTATTTTTAGATACTATCATTTCTTTCTCTGTAGATGGGTTGCCATTTTCATAAGTCCTTCAGGGTTATATTGGACCATTGCCTTGCTGAAAATAACCACGTGCTTCCCAGCAGATCATCTTACACTATTGCTGTTATTTTGTATACAGCACATTTCACTCTGCTTCAGTTCATGTAGGTCTTTCCAGGTTTTTCTGATAGTATCCTGTTCATCATAACCTAAATAAAGTACCTTAAACTTGACAAAGAATTTTCTTCATATTAGTCCATCAAAGTAGGTACCATATGTTTTGCCATTATATTCAATCATCATAACTATTTCCCTCCATTTTATTCCCTTCCCATAATATTTACTCTATTTTCTATCTTCTTTTAAACTATTCCTCCTCAAAAGTGTTTTACTTCCAACTGTCCCCCTCCCCTACGCTGCACTCCCCTTTTTTTTTTCCACCCTTCTTTCCTTATCCTCTTCCCCTCAGACTTTCCTGTAGGGTTAAATAGATTACTCCTCCCAACTGGGTGTGAATGTTATTCCCTCCATGAGCCAACTCTGATGAGTTTAAGGTCTTTGAGCTAATTTTATGTTCCAAATTTTCTTCTTCCCTCTCTCCTCATCCCTCCATATGAAATCAAGCAATTCAATATGTCATACTTGTGCTGTTATGCCAAACATCTTTACCTTCCTTGAAAGTATTTTGCTTTTTATTACTCCTCCTCCCCAATCTGCCCTTCCCTCCTTCGCCTCTCCCCACCCTTATCTCCCTCCCCTCCCTCAGGGCAAAAATATATTACTATACCCACTTGAGTATGTATGTTAGTCCTTCTTTGAGTCAATTCTGATGATATTAAGGTTCACTCACTCCTCAATTCCTTCCCCCTCTTCCCCTCCCCTCCATAAGCATTTTTCTTGTTTCCTTCATGTGAACAACCTCTCCCCAGACCATCTCTCCCCTTCCCCCTCCCCCAGTCTATTTCTTCTATAACTCAACCCTATTTTAAAGATGTCATTATGGGTTAGTTAGGTGGCACAGTGGACAATGCACCAGCCCTGGACCCAGGAGGCCCCAAGCACAAATCCGGCCCCAGACATAAGACATCCCACAAAGAACTAAACATAACATCCCTTCGTATTCAGTTCAGACCTGTGTCCTCTGTTAAATCCTTACTGAGACAGTTCTTATGAGTTTGAAGTATTATCTTCCCATGTAGGAATATAAATAGTTTGATCTTTAATATCCCTCATGAAGTCTTTTTCCTGTTTATCTTTTTATGCTTCTCCAGGGTCTTGTATTTGAAAGTCAAATTTTCTATTCAGTTCAGGTCTTTTCATAACAAATGCCTGAAAATCTTCCTTCTCATTGAAATTCCATATTTTCCTCTGAAAGATGAAGCTTAGTTTTGCTGGGTACATTATTTTTGGCTGTAGTCCCAGTTCGTTTGCCCTCTGTAATATCATATTCCATGCCCTCCGGTCCTTTAATGTAGAAGCTGCTAGATCTTGCTTTATCCTTATTGGAGCTCCACAGTATTTAAATTCCTTTTTTCTAGCTGCTTGCTGTATTTTCTCCTTGACCTGGGAGTTCTGGAATTTGGCTATAATATTCCTGGAGGTTTTCCTTTTGGGATCTCTTTCAGGAGGTGATTGGTGGATTCTTTCAATTTCTATTTTAGTTTCTGCTTCTAGAATATCCGGGCAATTTTCCCTCACAATCTCTTGGAGGACGGTGTCTAAGTTCTTGTTTTGGTCATGGTTTTCAGGTAGTCCAATGATTTTCAAATTTTCTCTCCTAGATTTATTTTCTAGGTCAGCTGTTTTTCCAAGGAGATATTTCACATTGCCCTCTATTTTTTCATTCAATTGGATTTGCTTTACTGTGTCTTGGTTTCTCATAAGGTCACTAGCTTCCATTTGTTCAATCCTAATTCTTAGGCAATTATTTTCAGCAGACAGTTTTTTAATCTCCTTTTCCATTTGGCTTTTCAAACTGTTGACTTTTTTCTCATGACTTTCCTGCATTGCTCTCATTTCTCTTTCCATTCCTTCCTCTCTTTCTCAACATCTTCATTCTATCTCTCCTACTTTCTCTTCAAAGTCCCTTTTGAGAGCTTCCATGACCTGAGACCAGTTCATATTTTTCTTGGAAGTTTTGGATGTTGGAGCTTTGACCCTATTATTATCTTCTTCTTCTGAGGATGTATTGTGGTCTACCTTTCCCCCAAAGAAGTTTTCCATGGTCTTCTGATTTCTCTGCCTACTCATTCTGGCTTACTATTTCTTGGCTTTTTACTCCTTAAAGTGTAGCGCTGTGTGGCCCAGGGGGTGATTGGGCTTCTTCTCAGCCTGCTTGGCTTGTGAGTAATCACAGCCATTTTCTCTTTGACCCAGAAACAGAAGTCTGATTGAACTCTGATTCTCTATGGTCGGAAGCTTGGCATGCTTTTACCCCTCCGCCACTGAGCCACCACCACTGGATTCAGCCCACTGGTTTAGACCCAGGGTGCTTTGCCCCAACTCCAGTAGATACTGCCTCCACTTCACCCCAGCCTACCGCTGAACCCCCTCACCAGTCCGTGATCGGAGCCTCAGAAGCTGCTGGCGCTGAAGACTCTGACATGCGCTGGAAGCAGTGTCCCTGGCTGGGTCCGGACTGGGCGCTGAGCTTTTCAGCCTGATCAGTAGGTAATCAGAATTGCCCTCTTTTGTGGAGAAATAGTCTCACTCTGTTCTTATGTGCATTAGGCTGTTCTGGGTTTTGATTTTTACCGCATTATTTGGGCATGAATGGATAGGTTTATCTGGAGCTTGTTGGAGTCACAGCCTCTCCTCTGCCATCTTGGATCCGCCTCTTAGCTTATTCCTTAGGGAAGTAAAAGGGGAAGGGGAAGGGGGTGACTGATAGAAGGGAGTACAAAAGCAAGGGAGAGAAGGGTAAAGAAAAGGGAGGAGATAATAAAACGGGAGGGCAGATTGGGGGAGGCAGGGGTAAGAAGCAAAACGGTGAGGAGGAATAGGGGGAAAATTACAAAGGGGGTAAATAAAATGGAGGGGAATAGACAGTAATAATAACTGTGAATGTGAATGGGATGAACTCTGCTATAAAACAGAAGTGAATTGCATAGTGAATTAAAACGCAGAATCCTACAAAATGCTGTTTTCAAGAACCACATGTGAAGCAGAGAGATACGCACAGAGTAAAGGTAAAAGGCTGGAGCAGAAGATATTATGCTTCAGCTAAAGTAAAAAAAAGCAGGGGTAGCAATCCTTATCTCAGACAAAGCACAGGCAAAAATAGATCTCATTAAAAGATATAAGGAAGGAAACTACATCTTGCTAAATGGTACTATAGATAATGAAGTAATATCAATAAGAAATATATATGCGCCAAGTGGTATAGCATCCAAATTCTTGGAGGAGAAGTTAAATGAGTTACAAGAGGAATTAGATGATAACACTATACTAGTGGGGGATCTGAATCTTCCCCTCTCAGAATTAGATAAAACTAGCCACAAAATAAGAAGGTGAAAGAGGTGAATAGAATACTAGAAATGTTAGACATGATAGATGTCTGGAGAAAATTGAATGGGGATAAAAAGGAATATTCCTTTTTCTCAGCAGTACATGGCCCTTTTTAAAAAAATTGACCATCTATTAGGGCACAAAAACATCACAGTCAAATGTAGAAAGGCAGAAATAGTAAATGCATCCTTCTCAGATCATGATGCAATAAAAATTACATGAAAGAAAGAGCCAGGGAAAAGTAGAATGAAAATCAATTGGAAACTAAATAATTTCATTCGCTCTAAATGCTTACATGAATAAAAAAGAGAAAGAGGAGAGCAATGAATTTGGAATGCAACTTAAAAAGCTAGAAAAAGAACAAATTAGCAATCCCCAAGTAGATACTAAACTAGAAATCCTGAAAATTAAAGGAGAAATTAATAAAATTGAAAGCAAGAAAACTATATAATTAATCAATAAAACTAAGATCTGATTGTATGAAAAAAAAGAAAATAGATAAAATATTGGTTAATTTAATTTAAAGAAAGTAGAAAACCAAATTACTAGTATCAAAAATGAAAGGGGTGATGTTAACACCAATGAAGTAGAAATTAAATAAATAATTAGGAATTATTTTGCCCAACTCAATGCCAATATATTTGACAATCTCAATGAAATGGATAAATACTTGCAAAAATACAAACTGCCCAGGTTAACTGAAGAGGAAATCAAATCCTTAAATAAGCCCATATTAGAAAAAGAAATTGAACAAGGCATTAATGAACTCCCTAAGTAAAAATCCCCAGGGCCAGATGGTTTTACAGGTGAATTTTACCAAACATTTAAAGAACAATTAATTCCAATATTATACAGATTATTTGGAAAAATAGGTGAAGAAAGAGTTCTAAAAAATTCATTTTCTGACACAAATATTGTGGTGATACCAAAACCAGGCAGAGCTAAAACAGAGAAAGAAAATTATAGACCAATTTCCCTAATGAATATTGATGCTAAAAATCTTAAATAAGATATTAGCAAAGAGATTACAGCAAGTGATAACCAGGATTATACACTATGATCAGGTGGGATTTATACCAGGAATGCAGGGCTGGTTCAACATTAGGAAAACTATTAACATATTCAGCCCCATTAATAAGAAAACTAACCAAAATCATATGATTATCTCAACAGATGCAGAGAAAGCTATTGACAAAATACAGCACTCATTCATAATAAAAACACTAGAGAGTTTAGGAATAGGTGGAGCTTTCCTTAAAATAATAAGCAGTATCTACCTAAAACCATCAGCACATATTATATGGAATGGAGATAAGTTAGAGGCCTTCCCAGTAAGATCATGGGTGAAACAGGGATGTCCATTATCACATCTATTATTTAATATTGTACTAGAAATGTTAGCCTTAGCAATTAGAGAAGAAAAAGGAATTAAGAGAATTAGAATGGCAAGGAGGAAACAAAACTATCACTCTTTGCAGATGATATGATGGTATACTTAGAGAATCCTAGAGAATCAACTCACAAATTACTTGAAACAATTAATAACTTTAGCAAAGTAGCAGGATATAAAATAAGTCCACATAAATCATCAGCATTTCTAGACATGACCAACAAAGTCCAGCAGCAAGAGATAGAGAAATTCCATTTAAAGTAATGGTAGGTAATATAAAATACTTGGGAGTCTACTTGCCAAGATAAACCCAGGAACTCTATGAACACAATTACAAAACACTTTTCACACAAATCAAATTAGATCTAAATAATTGGAAAGATATCAATTGTTCATGGATAGGCAGAGCTAATATAGTAAAAATTACAATTCTGCCTAAATTAATTTACTTATTCAGTGCCATACCAATCAGACTACCTAAAAATTATTGTATAGAGCTAGAAAAAATAATAACAAAATTCATCTGGACAAAAAAAAAAGTCAAGAATATCAAGGGAAATAATGAAAAGAATTCACAGGAAGGTGGGTTAGTGGTACCAAACCTGGAGCTTTACTATAAGGCAGCAAGGAAGGTGGGTTAGCTGTACCAAATCTGGAGCTTTACTTTAAAGTGGCAGTCATCAAAACTATCTGGTACTGACTAAGAAATAGAGTGGAGGATCAATGGAGTAGGATAGGCATTGGTGACACAGCAGTAAATCACATTAGTAATGTAGTGTTTGACAAACCCAAAGACTGCAGCTTCTGGGATAGGAACTCAGTATTTGACAAAAACTTCTGGGAAAACTGGAAGAAAATATGGCACAAATTAGGCATAGACCAACATCTGACACCTTATACTAAAATAAGGTCAAAATGGGTACATGATTTAGACATAATAGGTGATACCACAGGTAAATTAGGAGAGAAAGGAATAGTCTACCTTTCAGATCTTTGTAAAGGACAGCAGTTTATGAAAAAACAAGAGATAGAGAATATTATTAAATGCAAAATGGATGATTTTGATTACATTAAATTTAAAAATTTGTGTATCAACAGAAGCAATGCGTCCAAAATTAGAAGGGATGCAGAAAGCTGGGAAACAATTTTTGTGGCTAGTACTTCTGATAAAGGCCTCATTTCTAACATATATAGGGAACTAAATCAAATTTATAAAAATTCAAGTCAATTTCCCAATTGAAAAATGATCAAAGTATATGAACAGGCAGTTTTCTGATGAAGAAATCAAAGCTATCTATTCCCATATGAAAAAATGCTCTAAATCACTTGATTAGAGAGATGCAAATCAAAACAACTCTGAGGTACCACCTGACACGTATCAGATTGGGCATATGACAAAAAAGGAAAATAATAAATGTTGTAGAATCTGTGGGAAAATTGGGACACTAATCCATTGTTGGTGGAGCTTTGAACTGATCCAACCATTCTGGAGAGCACTTTGGAATTATGCCGAAAGGGGTATAAACCTCTGCATATGCTTTGACCCAACAATACCACTTTTGGTTCTTTTTCCCAAGGAAATCTTAGAAAAGGGAAAAGGAGCCACATGTTCAAAAATATTTATAGCTGCTCTTTTTGTGGTGGCAAGGAATTGGAAACTGAGGGGTTGCCCATGAGTTGGGGAATGGCTGAACTAGTTGTGGTATATGAATATAATGGAATTCTATTGTGGTGTAAGAAATGATGAGCAGGAGGTGTTCAGAGAAACCTGGAAGTTCTTGCATGAATTGATGATGAGTGAGATGAGCAGAACCAGAAGAACATTGTACACAGTATCATCAACATTATATGTTGATCAATTGTGATAGGATTGATTCTTCTCAGCAATAGAATGGTACAAGAAAGCTCCAGGGGACCCATGATGGAAAAAGCTCTCCAAATCCAGAAAAAAAAAAAAAAAAAGAACCGGGGAGTATGGATACTGATTGAACCATACTATTTCTTTTGTTTTTTTGTGCTGTTGTTTTTCTATTTTGAGGTTTTTCCTTATTGCTCTGATTCTTCTCTTATATCATGACTTATGCAGAAATATGTTTAATGTTGTTATGTACATGTATATTTGTATATGTGTGTGTATATATGTGTATGTATACAGACATACATATACATATTTATACATATATACACCTATATACATATATCCACACACACAGATATGCATATATATATATATAAAACACCTATATCAGATTGCCTGCCTGGGGGGGGGGGCGGTGAGGGGAGGGAAGGAGAAAAATGTGAAATTGGAAATCTTATATAAACAGATGCTGAAAACTAAAAAAAAAAAGAATTAATGAGGGCACACCATGCTGGGAGATCCTGTGTAAGTATCTCTCATATCATGTAATCATTACCAAAATTTTAGAGAGACCTTGGCAATCACTTTAAAAATTATGAAATCATACCTGTTAACAAGTAGCATATTTTGGAGTCGCATCTTTCATCTAAGTTGGTAACAATAGACCTTAGGGTTAAAGAAATCATTTTGACTTGGGAGTAAACAGGACAGACAAGTTGGAGGCTTGCTGTAGTTAACATTTTTTCTCCTGGGATTTGAAGCAAACCATCATGTATTCACTTTATCTGTGAAACTCCATATTGTAATTATTCTTACAATATGAAAAAGTAAATAAGGTGTTCTTATATGTGCTCATTGTTAACTATTATTACATGAGAAACAAAATTTAGCCCTAAGCAATGATTGGTGTTAATTTGCTGTTTGAGGCAAATTCTTGTAACGATTGGAATAACGCCACCTGCTGGATACTTACTGTAGAAGAGTTCTGCCCATGAAGGGAAGGTCTTTGAGGGCAAGACCAGGAGTCAGGAAGTGACGCGGGCTAGTGGGAGGAGGAAGGAAGAGACTGGCGCTCAGTCTCGCTCTCTTTCCTCTGGACTCTGGTGGAGAGCGGAGCTAGAAATGTGCTCTCCCTTTAATAGATAGGAATCTAGGCCTTTTTCTCTCTCTTTACCAAATTCTTATTCTCCTTAATAAATGCTTAAAAGTCTAACTCTTGCTAAAGCTTATAATTTATTGGCGACCACTCATTAGATATTTTAGACAGTTTAGCTAGAATTTTAGCCCTTAACAGATGGCGACCACTCATTAGATATTTTAGACAGACTAGCTAGAATTTTAACCCTTAACAGATGGCTGACCACGAAGAGGAAAGCTGAACCTCACTTCTGATCTTCCGATTGGGTAAGAAATTTCCCCTACCCTTTAAACTGCTAAGTACTGGCGCACTGGCTGTGTTTTCCCTTTAAATTTTTTCGAATGGACCTTTTAAACTCCCTAATTACCCTATTTTTGATTTTAGTCTGTTTAACCAGACAAATGGGAGATAAGATCATGTTAATGCTTTGTTTTTGTGGATTTTCTATTTTTCTTTTTATTTTTGTTAAAAGAGCCAGCAACTTACTCACACAAGGAAATATCTCTCCCTCTCCCAACCATGCTTTTTCAGAGAAACCTGAAGAGATTCCTGCAGCTTTTCCCAATTCTAACACTAATTGTTGCTCTAATTTTGCATGCCTGGAGGCAATGACCCACCCTCTAGAAGCTTTTAATCCCCTAGCACCTGGAGGCAAAGTGGGGGAAGAGGAATCCAGGCCTGAGTTCAAAATCAAGTCTCATTCAAATTGCTCTAGTCCCTCCCCTCCTCTCCAGACCCCACCCTCTACTCCTCCTATGGCCAAGCCCATAGCTTCCCCTGCCTGGGAAGTCCAGAGATCTGATGCACATGCTCAACTTTTTCTACCTGCATTTGCAGCTTCAGGCTCAGCCCTTCCCTGGCCTGGCTGTGCTTTTGAGACAATCTTAGAAAACCCTTTAAATTCCAGATATGCTCGATTTGTTCATAATTTTGCTAACCTGCTTTTGTCTTTAATTAGTAATCTTATAAAGCATTTGTATGGTGAAAAGACTGACAGACAATATAGAGGGGTTAAAGAAGAAAAACTTAAGCTGAATAAGAATGACAATCATCAACATAGTTCAAGACTCTGCTTTTGCCATGGAAGGGTATATATTTTACAGAAATGTAGAAGTAAGCAGCAAGGTATTGATATGAGTATTGGGGATTTTAGATATCGGAATCAAGAGTGTTCTGAATTCACTCAGATTATTAACAGTATCAGTTCAGAGGTTACATAGGATTTCTATGCTATTACATATACATTTTGAAATTAATGGTATGGGTTTATTTTCATAGAGATTTTCATGCTTTTGAGGTTGTGTTTTATACTTAGTTTTTAAAACAAGGAGAATATTTGTAAAAGTTTTTTATAGTCATGTGATCAAGTTTATATTTTATAATACTCTTATTAAGTTCATATTCATTTATATTTCCTTAGTTTGAATTTCATTGTCTTTTATTGTTCCATGTGTATTTTCTTCTATTCATTTATCTATCTAATTTTGAAACATTGCAAGATGGTTTTGTTTTTATTATACAATGTTAATTCTAGGAGTATTGTGCTCCCATACTCTTTGAAGCATTTCCCTGGCAAATTGGTTGCCATGGCAAGTGTAAAGAAGTATTATTTTTGATAAGCATATTCAAAAAAAAAAAGAGGGGAACATTTGTAAAAGTTTTCTTTTTTCAAAAAAAAAAGTTTTCTTTGAGATTCTGTTGTGCTTTAACTTGTATTTAAATATGTTCAGATTTTTCACAAAAGTAATTGTATACTAAGTAAAAAAAAATGGGTATTATTTGAAATTGTTGCGTAATTATATATTGTGTTCTGAGTCAAGATGTATTCACATTTTTTGCAATCATTTATTATCCTCAATTTTAAATCCATATGAGACTTGGATTATGGGAACTTATCATTTAAGACATTAATTGCCTTTATTCTGAGTTATCAGATGCCAGTTGGCCAAGATGCCATCCAATCACAAGAGGAATACATGCAAGAGCAGACACTGAACTGTCACATGAGGGGAGACATGCATGAAGTCAAGGTATGGCCGAGGGAACGGCTTTTGACAAATGTTGAGGTTGGATTCTCTTGGTTTAATATTTTATTCTCTTTTTCCCCACGATATTGTACAGATGGCTGGAAGTATTCATCCCACCCATCTCACTTCTACACCTGGCTTCTATGCTCCCTCCTATATGCCTGATGCCATGGACATCTCAATCCCATGCATCTGATTAAGTCTGACTCAGTTTCTTCCAATATGTTCGGTGGCATGGACATATATTCCATCCACCTATTTTAAGCCTGGCATACTGTATGGGCAGTACATATTGCTCAAGTGTGGGAATGCTCATATCCCATCATTTCTCTGTTCTTTTATGGTAACCCCCATAATTATCTCAGATGTCATGATAAATACAGTGTTGAATTTGGCCTTGACACCTGTTACCAATTATATTAGATTTTTAAATTTCTCATAATGGCATGAGGATAATTAGGCAGATGATGCAAAAAGTGATAAAACAAAGATAAAAATTATTTTTATTAATTAATATTGCAGCAATTGTCTTCTCAATTACCCTCCATGAGGGGGGACTATAGTAAGATTATAATTTTAAAGAATGTTTCAATTTTTGTTTTATTATATGTTTCATGTGTAACAACTAAGATTCTGAATTCCCTTAGACATGTTTTTGAGAACTTTCATTGTTTGATTTGATTATTGACAAAGCTATTTTAAAGTTGTGTTAAGCTCAATTTTGTAGGAAATTTTCCTGGCTGATTACCAGCATCCACACATCAACCCCTGAAAAGACTTCCATTCCAGGACTACACCTAGAGGACATCTGAGAAAAGACTTTCAGAGACTTTAAATGAACAGTTTTGATTTGTTGTTTTTGTTGTTTTTTTTTCTCTTTCTGTTATAATATACACCATCTGTAACATGTATTCTCTGCAGAGGCCCTCCCTTTGCAAGACTAATGTCAAAGCGTCGGTTCATGAGGACAAAAAAAAAAAAAATCGCCCCTCTGAACAAAACTTTCCTCTCTTCCTTTTCTATATTGTTGTTCACATATTATTAGTTAGCAATAGTTATTATATTCTTTTTACTGTTCCGTCAAGGAAACATTTTGTTTCTTGAGGAACAACAGGGGGGACTGTAACGATTGGAATAATGCCATCTGCTGGATACTTACTGTAGAAGAGTTCTGCCCATGAAGGGAAGGTCTTTGAGGGCAAGACCAGGAGTCTTTTCTTCAGGATTCAGGAAGTGACGCGGACTAGTGGGAGGAGGAAGGAAGAGACTGGCGCTCAGTCTGGGGCTCTTTCCTCTGGACTCGGGTGGAGAGCGGAGCTAGAAATGTGCTCTCCCTTTAATAGATAGAAATCTAGGCCTTTTTCTCTCTCTTTACCAAATTCTTATTCTCCTTAATAAATGCTTAAAAGTCTAACTCTTGCTAAAGCTTATAATTTATTGGCGACCACTCATTAGATATTTTAGACAGTTTAGCTAGAATTTTAGCCCTTAACATTCTCCTAGAATTGTGATTTGATATAGTATTCTAAGTTTTTATTTTAGTTATGACTATTTGCATTGTTAAGCCAATAGTTGACTATTCAAGAGAATAATCATGTGCTGACCAAAGGGAGTGCACTCTGAGAATTGCTATAGGAAGATGTCTGTATTTGGAAAAGTTGAAGGGATGACTTCACATAGCATAATGAGGAAACTAAGTCTAGAGGATCCTATCTTTGGCTATTTCCTTTCTGAACAAGCTTTTCCACATGGTTACTTCTGAGACTGGTTTTGATACCTTATGAATAATGTGGAAACTTTTTTGCATGGCTGTCTGATTTAAAAATGACATGCCTGGAATCAAATTGTGCTAAGGCAGTTTTCCCCTATTATGACTCATCTTTTTCCTTTCATAACGAATTTCTATTATCAGGGTAGGTGTACAGTAACAGTTTTGTTTTTGTAATCCAAAATCTATGAAATAGCATATTAATACAAAAACATCTGAGATACTATAATAAAATGTGTGAATGGAAGATTTTACTTCTTTAATCTGTATTCAACTTCATATTCTAAGTGATTAAGTAAATGAATTCTTGGGCTTGCCATCAATTTGCTAATGGTTACATATTCATATATTACATTAAGACTTTTATGTATCTCATTCTTTCAGAATGATATGAGGCTAGAATATATCCCCCAAAAGATGTGTAGGAAAAATATTAAAGTTTTGGGGATTTTTTATTTTTTATTTTTTAATACAGTACTAAATTTTGATGAAGTATGAAGTTTAAATATGTTGGAAATCTTAGTAGGATATATGAGTGATTGGCTTGTAAATGTTTCCAAATAACAAATATAGGCTTTGGGTATGTTTATGAATAATTTAAAAAATATATGGATTAAGGTTTTTACATGTAAAAGAACATTAATAAGTATAGAGATTTTAAATAATGACTTTTCCTGTTCAAAAATCTCTCTTGTAATTTTAAGAAACAGAACTGCTCATTTTTTAAGTTAGGACCTCCTGGTTCCCTCTTAAAAATAGAAGTAGATCAATCAGGTCTGAAAGGGTTTTACCACATGAACTAATTACTGAATCCTGATCCATACATAGCTGCTTGAGAAATAGGAAGAATTGTGTTTTCCAGACCCCTCAAGAGCATGGATGATTTTAAAGGCCTTGACATCCCTAAACCTAAGACTATGTTGTGTTTCATTACTCACTTATTGTAACTGTACTTGCTATATTAGTCCTGTGCATGTTATAGGTCTATTCCCTATTCTTAAAGTGCTTATTATTTCTTCTTGGACTGATGGCAATGTATGAATAAGGGCCCTTGTACTGCATGATTGCTGGTCATGGATTGTCTGCAGTCTTCATGCAAAATCCCTTCATGTGGTCTATAGCTGCCTTTTTTGTAAAGAGTCTAACTCTTCATGAAAGAAAACTATACTAAAGGTGTGTGTGTGTGAGAGAGAGACAGACAAACAGACAGACAGACAAAGTGGGCATTCTACCATTTGAAAACTCACAGAGTGATTATATTGAACTCTCAGAGTCTATGGGCTATAGATATGTTTGGCAGCATAGAACTTTTCATTGGCCAAAGTATCTGTTTTCACTTATGTGTTCTCAGAAGAATTGTGTGCTGCTTATGGTGTAAGGAACTGATTCTTCAAGGTAAGTACAGCAAGGAACTGATTCCTCAAGGTAAGTCCCACATTTATAGGCAAAAGAGATTGGGATGAGGCACTTGGGGATAAAAATGAATATAGCACCAATTGTGTTCTACACCATAAATATGTTAGCACTACACTGGGGAATTACTGAATTTTGTGCTGAGTCAATCCAAGTGACCCCATTCTTTCCAGTCTTATTCATTTTCTATGTGAGTGCCAGATAGGCTTTAGGGAAAGGTGTCTTATACTTTGATCTCATTTCCTTATCCTTTTCAGTACCTGCTAGTAGGTACTTAGATTTATTCAGTTTCATCATATCTCCTTATCTCAAATCTCATTTGAGACACTAGCCCATCCCCTTTTAGAAATGTGCACCTATTAGAATTTTTTCCCCCTCATTACAAAATAAAAAATGGCTGATTTGAATTTGATGCCTGTCTGTTCTCAACTCCTTGTTACCATGAGATTCTTATTAAAGTCCTTTTAATTTTCTTTACCTGAGTTTGGTTTAGTATTGAGGTCAAGGCTTGAAGAAAGATCTTTAACTAATCATTCACTATTATCAATCTGCTATAATTTTTATACTTAATTCCAAAACCCCAAAATCCTAGTGTGTGGAGTGCTCTAAAACTCTGGTAGCTTATATATATATATATATGTGTGTGTGTGTGTGTGTGTGTACATAAATGTAAATATATATATATATATATATATATATATATATAGACACATACATATATATGATATGTATTTCATGCAAATAGTTTTTCACATCTATTTATAGCCACAATGGTCTACCTCATATTGATCATTTTGCTAGAGCTTAAAGGTATTGCCTTGAAATTATTTTTTTTTCCTTTTCATTGTTATTTCTCTGATCTACTTTCTTCTTTCCCAAAACCATGAGAATGTGGGGGACAGTAAATTCTAATCCATGTCATACCTGATTTTTTTTTGCTTCATTTTCAGTATGACCCCTAAGACTCTGACCTAATTAATTTTCTTTCTTCTTTATGTTCTTTCCTTTGGTGATTGTTTCTGCTCCCAGGGGTTATTATCCCCATCTATGACTCTTACACTAAAATCAATATATTTTGGGCAGCTAGGTGGAACAATGGATAAAGCACCAGCCCTGGATTCAGGAGAACCTGAGTTCAAATCCCGCCTCAGACTCTTGACACTTAACTGGCTGTGTGACCCTGGGCAAGTCATTTAACCTTCATTGCCTTGCAAAACAAAAACAAAACAAAATCCCCCAAATCAATATATTCACCTGTAATTTGTCTTTAATCAGTAATATAGCATCTTTAATTGTCTACCAAACATTTCCTGGATGCCAAAATGTCACCTCAAATTCAAGATATTCATAAATAAACTAATCTTTTCCCCAAATCTACCCATGCTTCTAAGTTTTCTATTTCTTATAGCTTTCATTTATGGAGACTCAAGGCATTGGAGTCAACCTTGATTCCTCTCTCCTTCAAGAACTACATTCAGTAAACTCTCAAGCTCTGTTCATTTCACCTCCATAACATTCCTTATATCTCTAATTATATCAACAGCATCTTAGTTCAGGCCATCATCATCTTTCATATGGATTCATTAAGTAGACTCCCTTACTCCCATCTCACCCCTACCTAATATAATCTCAATAGAGCTAATCATGACATTTACTTTTTCAAAAACTTTCAGTGGCTTTTATTGCCTATAAGACAAAAAGCAAATTGTGAGGTTTGACATTCAATACCTTAATCTAAATATTCAATCTTACTTCTTTTCACATGTTTGTTACAGCCAAACTCAAACTATTCCTTAAACTTGACATGCTTCTTTATGTCTTAATCTAAGTGTATAAGCTGTCTATCATTCCCCCCATTTGCTCCTTGCTCATTTCTGCCTGTAAAAATCCTACAATGTTTAGCTCATGTGCTTTAATTTCCATGAAATATTCCTGACACCCTTACCTGAAAATATGGCTTCCCTGACTTCTCAAAATTCTCTATTTAATTTTAGATCTTTAATTTGTTATCATAAGTCAAACTTTTAAGATATTTACCTGTGCATATTCCTTTCCCCTCAATTTGAACTCCCTCAGCATAGTGACTGTGGCATCTTTAATCTTTGCATTTCATGGGTGAAACAGGAATAACCAGATGCCAGAGTATTCAACTTTTCTTGGGGTTTATTAATTCTCCAGCAATAAAGGAGAACAATCCACAATGGCAGGCTCCTCCAAGGAACAACAACAAACAACAAAAACAAAACAAAACAAAATAAAAATACATGCTTAAACCACAAAGGAGATTGGAAGGGGGTGTTGTAAGATCTGGCTAATTAGATAAGATACCCTGACCTGTATGACCAAGGAGATTCCTGAAATCACAGAAGCATTGAAGTCTCCATGAACAGATGTTATCACAGGATATTCTTGTGGTGAGGTCAGTGGGATGGGGAGCATGGCAAAGAAGTTCTTTAATTGGGAAGCGAATCCTTAACACAAGATGGAGAGAGTTGTTGTGCTCAGTTTGTGATACACAGTTCTCATTGTATAGAATATTTATTTGCACATAGTGGGCATTTAAAAGTGTTTTTTAATAGTTCTATGAAGAAGGATCTCCATGATCTGAGACAAAGAATGAGCAGCCCTGTATCTTCTTACTATTAGCATAATTGATTGTATCTTTAAAACAGTTTTTTAAAATTTCAATATCAATTAACAGTCATGTTTATACATTCATATATTGTTATTTTCTCTTCTCAACATCCCATGCTATGTTTACTGTGTCCATAAAAGAAAATAAAGTTGTCTTGCTTTTCTTCCCCTAAGCCCAGTGAAAGAATCATTATTCTCTGCCTTGCCTCTAAGGTCAGCTAAAGATCCAGGATGCCTACTTTTCATTCCTCCTTGCTTTCTTCACTATGTATTTCAATAAAGAGATTGTTTGAATGCATAGTGATAGGTGGAAGTTGTCAATCAACTTATTCCTCTCTTCCATGATTTGTAGAAACAGTAAAACTTTTTATATCTGCTATGTATCCTAGACTTGTAACCTGTGGTCATTTTACTATAACAAGAATCATGTATTTTCATTCTTTAGGGAGCTATACTGAGGCAGGTAGGATAAGCCAAGGAGAGTTCCCCTTCCTGCTATGATCTGACTATTTCACTATTGCTGTTTGAATACTGAGAATAAAAACTACCATGAAAGATAAGTTTAATCAACAAATAAGTGATCAAGAAAAAGTGATGATATTGGACACCTTTTGTTGCAACCCTTCCTGCTCCACATCACCAATAACCATCCACCACCACCATAACTATTTCCACAACCTGTATTTGTTGAAGGGGGAAAAAAACAACTCCTCTTTTCTAAAAGTCTTTGCGAAACATCTTGCAAAAGGAGATGGGAGGTTTGCCTTATAGTTTTATGGCTTTCAAATATCTTCATCTCTATTCTCTTCAGCAAAATCCTCATCCTGGAACATGTAGTTGTCATTTATGACTTTCTAGAACTACCTGATTCTACTTCTACTTCTTCTCCATCTCCTGTCATGGCTAGAGAAGCATACCTTCCATTACAATTTTAGCCTCCAGATAACTACCCACTTTGTTGTGGGACAGATTGAAAACATTTTAGAAGAGTAATGTTTCCAAGTCCACATACTAAAACAATCTATGAATAAAATGTTATTAATTAAAAAGATCTTTATTTTTTAACTAGGATAACATGATTTATTCTTCATTTTTATAATGCCCTCTCCCACAAGAAGTGAACCTGTGTATGTCATCAATGTAAATTCAAAGATCCAAATGTGCTTGAGAATCCTAATTTGAATAGCATTGAAATGGCCAACCTATTAAGTACATCATTAATAGCTGAAAGCCCTTCATATAATAAAGGAAGTAGATAAATGGAGTAATACAATTCTAATGCCTGAAAGCTACACTTACAGTTTGCCACACAATACTGATTCTTTCCTCGCTGGAATAGTTTCACTTCTTACCATCATTCCATGATTATGAGCTGCTTCACAAACCCATCTCAAACTCTGGCTTCTAACAAGAAAATCTACATTGCCCTTATTATATCCACATGATTTTTAGCTGAGTACTTCCAGAATCTATGCATTGAACTTATACTTGCAATAAATATAAATTAATGAAAACAAACAAAAAAACAAGAGATCATTAAGTTCTGATTATATGCTAGGTACTGTGAGGTATTGACATTCTTTGTAATAATTTCTTGGAGGCAGCATAGTACAAAATGCTAAATTAGAAGTACTATAACTGAGTTCAAATTCTGAATATTCTTACTTTGGGTAAACCTTGCCTAAGTAATTTCCTTTCTCTAGGTATCAGTTTCCCTTCATTATAAAATGAAGGGGATGGAATAAATAAAATCTGAAGTCTCTTTCAGTTAAAAAAAATCTATGATCCTATCTATACTCAGTAAGATTTCCTCAATTTTTACCTATGGTGCTTTGCAGAGAATTGTGTCTTTTGGAAGACAAGGATAATTCCTTTTTCCCCTTATATATTTTTCTCAGTAGCAAAGACCCTAGAGATGATTAGCAAGTTTTCACTCACCAGAAAGCACTCTTTTGGCTTGTAACCTTTTAGGACTTCCTGATCAGCAGTCAAGACAGAGTGGTACTTAGAAATACCTGCTGGGAGCCAAAGTAAATGGTGGAATGAAACCTAGTAATGGAGAGCAAATAAGAAAATTTCAAATCATTACCCAATATAATCTGAAGCTGAGAAGTTAGATTATTTGGATGAGTGGTTTCTTACTCCCTTGTTTAAGTTTTGCTTCCCTTTTGAGGGCAACTAGGTGGCACAGTGGATAGAGCTCTGGGCCTGGAGTCAGGAGGATCTGAGTTCAAATCTAGATTTGGACACTTGCCACTTACTAGCTGTGTGACTCTGGACAAGTCACATAACCCAGATTGTCTCATACATCTGGAGCCATCTCCAATGGTCTTGATCAAGATCTTGACCCTGGACCCAAATGGCTCTGGAGGAGAGAGTGAGGCTGATGACTTTGCACAGCCCTCCCTTACTTAAATCTTATTTAACTACAAGTCATGACATTAGCTCCTGATGTCATGGTCTTCTTTGAGAATAAAGAAAAAAAAACAATAATGTTTAAAAGAAAAGTACATTTTTATATGACCTTCATTTGCAAATAAATCACTCCCCTACTCTATTGCCCAACTCAGTGAATCATGGCTTGATGAACAAGAAATAGAACAGGAGAAATAGCCATTCCAAAGTTAGCTGACCAATCAAGTCAGAAAGAATATGTAATATTTGACTCCCATAGGCTTCCACCTCTGCAAAGAAATAAGGGAGGTACAGTTTCTCAACTCTTCTTTGGAGATAAGCCTGGTCAATATAATTTTGCATCATTTAGTTCTTCTTGAATCTCATTAATGTTTTGTTCTTTCTGTTTTTTATTTCTGAAGATATTTTATATGCAGTTTTTTTAAAATATGGTTCTGCTTATTCTGTGTTAATTTGTATGCTTCTCTAACTTTTTCATATTTATCATTTTATGCTAGAGAATACTCCTTTGCATTCATGTCCCATATTACTAATACATAATTGGTAGTTAGGTAATTTTTTTTTTCTGTGCAATGAGGGTTAAGTGAATTGCTCAGGGTCATAAAACTAGTAAAGTGTCAAGTGTCTGAGGCTGGATTTGAACTAATGTCCTCCTGAATCCAGGGCTGGTGCTTTATCCACTGCATCACCTAGCTGTCCCCAGGTAGGTGAATTTGTGCAAATACTTTGGGAACTAATTTGAAATGATGCTTTAAAATAAGAATGGCATTGTCCATACAACCGTGACCCTGATATCCCACTGTCAATGGGAATCAACTTTTTCCCTGAAATTCTTTAATCTACACTAACTGCTACTATAGATATTTCAATGGATATGATGTCTTTCTTTCCCTCTTTCATCTATTTGAGGTTTTGAGGGCATATGAAAATTCAGATGTGGTTTGCCTAGGGTAGAGTACAGTAAATTCATCACCACCATTTTCTTGGGCAATATGCCTCCATTACTGCAACTAACATACTTTTGTGTTAGTTCCCTTGGCTACCATAGCACACTTTTCACTAATTTGGTTCTTACATTCTACTAAAACAGCTATTATTTTTCACCCAGCCTACTACAATCTAGCCATACTTCATTTAGAACTTTAAATTAAAAAAAAAATGCTGCTTCTTTTTTATTTGACATTTTATTTCCCCCAAATACATGCACACCCATATATGTATACATATGAATGCATACATACATATTAAAATTATTTTTTTAAATGAGTTCCTAATTCTCTCCCCACCCTCCACCTTAAGAAAGCAACCATTTTTATATAGGCTATGCATGTGAATATTTTCATATTAGTCATATTGTGGGAGAAAAAACAGACCAAAAAAAGAAAGAAAGAAAAAGAAAGTTAAAAAAACATGCTTGGGTATGCATTCTGACTCCATTAGCTCTTTCTCTGGAGATGGATAGTATTCTTCATCATAAATCCTTCAAAATTGTCTTAGATTATTGAATTGTTGAGAAATAATTGAACATCATCTAATATTGCTGTTTTGTACAATGTTTTCCTGGTTCTGCTCAT
Source organism: Dromiciops gliroides (assembly GCF_019393635.1). Taxonomy (NCBI): domain Eukaryota; kingdom Metazoa; phylum Chordata; class Mammalia; order Microbiotheria; family Microbiotheriidae; genus Dromiciops; species Dromiciops gliroides. Next base: position 203,335,181 of record NC_057861.1, on the reverse strand, counting down.
TTTTTTAAATAAACCATAAAATTTAGTAAACACAATAAAATTGGTAATGTGCAAAACATGTTTTTTCTCTCACAAGTACTTTCTTCCTTTTCTTTTACATCACTTTAGGCCAGTAGCAGTCAAAGACATTACAGGATGAAGATTATCTAATACCTTTTTCCCATTAAGTTACATCACAGGCTTTACATGAATGGGTTTAGAGCCCCCCCCAAAAAAAAAACCTTTATCAAAGCTTTGAGGACATAATTGAATCACAAACTTGAGTTTTAAGGGCAAACAATGAAACTATACAACAAATGCACAGGGAATTCTTTATAAGAGTAGGGTGAACAATACCAGTGAACAACTTTATGTAGGATACCAGCTGCTCCACAAACTTGCACACACATCACACCTCTCATTTTTTTCTCTACTATGCATAACCATGAATGTGCAGATGCCAATGCAAGAGTGAAAATGAGGTTACTAATAAAATCATACAAATGCTTGAAGTCACAAAAGTTAAATGCATAAATGTTGAAATTTGACTATATATTCATACAGTAATATTCTAAAACACACATACATAGATGTACATACATATATACATATATACATATACACACATGTGTATATATGTGTGTGTGTGTGTGTGTATATATATATATATATATATATATATATATATATATATATATCTGTGCATGTGTGTATATCGCTGGAATAAAATCTCCAAAACCGCAGAGTATTGTTCTGTTCATTTCACTCTGAATCAGTTCATGTCAATCTCTCCAAGGTTTTTGACAGCATCTTGTTATCATTTCTTATAGCACAAAAAATTATATATATATATATATATATATATCCTGGGCCTGTATAGTCACATGTTGTTATGTGTATAACATTGTTGAAAATGTAAAAGCACCAAGGCTGATTTTGTCTCTCTACCTTTTTAATCAAAGGGATACTATTTCTAAGATGATTTCCTTATCTACCTCCAATATTAGAAGAATTAAGTAGGATAGGCAATAATTTTGATAAGAAACTTTATTGAACACTTAGCAAGTTTATCTATATTAGATGAGCAAAATTCTGAGAGGCAGGAGGTATCAAAAGGAAACTAGAGATACCCATTTTCAGTTGTATCATGGCCAAAGCTAGACCTTGGCAAGAGTATGATTTGTATAGTTCAAGGTCTATATCAAGTGCCTTTAGTACCTCTCTTCCTTTTTATTAAGCCCCCTCATATTCATAAAAACTAAGACTTTTCCATGACTTTCCACCTCATCATCCCCACAAAACATCCACATGCTCTGTGACATAGACTTTCAAAGTCTGGATTGCACACTAAGTAGTTAATGGAAAGAACATTGAATCTGGGGGAAAAGATTTAGAATCTGGCCCATTCTCCATCAGATATTAGGCATTTGACCTTAGACAAGTCACTTAACTTCTGTAAACCTTAAATTCCTCATATAAAAAATAAGAATAATAATTCTTCTTTGAAGGTATGGATCCACCCACACCCCACTTAATTTCAGAAGGCCAGGGCAATCAACTAAGTATGATACACCCTTAATTAATTGGAAAGGATTAAGAGAGGATTATTTTTCCCTCATATAAATACCTAATTATTGAATTAGGAATAAGATTTTTCCCATTTTCTACTTCCTCATCCAGAAATCAACCTGTGTGGGAAATCTTGCTCAAAAACATACCCAGGCTATGTTCTAGCCAAAAGACAGTAAAATAAATTGTACATTTTGGCCAGTGAGTAGATTCTTGCTCATCGTGTTTATTTAGACAGGCTTGGGAAAATGTGGTTTCTCCCTTTTTTTCAGAGAAATTATATGGAAATTGATTTCTCTTTGACCAAGACTTGGGTGATCCAGGTCACATGCCCTCAAGATCATCATTAGAATGGGCCTACATACCATTATAATATTAATTTTCTCATTAATTTTTAAACAATCAGCATTGATTCATACCCTCAGGAACACCTGATCTTCCAAGGGCATATAAATCATGAGCTCACTGCCATGAGGGGTCTTTGCCATCAAGAGTGCCACTGACCTCTTTTTATTAATAAACATGCTAGTTTTTTTTTTAATAAAATGATTAAATTACAAAGAAAATATGTCTCTCAAGCTTTTTAAAAGTTACAGGATTATAAGAAGGGATTTAAGGTCATTGCATGTAAATCACAGAGAAAGTGTCTTTGTAACTGGTTGAAATAAATAAGTTATGCTTCTTCGAACTTTGTATAAGATGAACAGTCTAGGCCAGAGCTACTTAATCTAGTGGCATTTGAATCAAATGTTGGAAGAACCTTGATATGACATTGGGAAATTGAAGGAGGGTGAGTTTCTCTCCCTCCCCCATTGATTGATTGATGGCCTTGGGAAATATCAGATGACCAACAAACCACATCAAAAAAGAGCTTCAGTGTCCTGAGAGCAACAGTTACTAACAGCTGCCTCCACCTCAAGAGCAAAGAAACATAAGGAAAACATAGACACAACAAAGAAAGGTAGCGTAAGGACTTTATAAGGGTACTTATGACCCTAGGAGCCAAGGAGACATCTAAAGGGATCTTTATAAGGACTTTACGAAGGCAGAAAAGTTCTTCCAGTAACCAAGAGCTATAGGCTACCATTTTTGTCACATGGGTTTACTACATGTGTGACACATTACCATTTTACTATAAGATTGAGTTTACCCTTCCCAGTGATCTTGCTTAGTAAACAATCTAACAGCTAATTCTCAATCTAACAATTAATGGGCAGCATGACAGTGGGGGTTAATTATTATTGTTATTTGGCCTTCACTTTTGAAGAGTTTTGAAGAACTTTATCATAGATGATGTCTTGATTTCTATATGTATTTGATTTAAGTGAGGCAGAGTTGAACAAAATCTTCAGCCTCACTCTCCCTTCCTGCATCATTGAAACCCAGTGGCAGGACAAAAGTCAAGCCAATTGACGATGGATGGCCTGGAATGCAGTGGATGATCTTAGTATCTTCAATGTCTTACCAATCTCTAAGAGATTCACAGTGCCTGCTTCAGACTCATTCATGACCATTGGAAAAAAAAATGTCTTATCTGCCCTACTGATGGGGAAAGTTTTCACATGCTTGAGGTAGACATCACTTTTATTGACTTGAGGACTCTTGGTTACCCTCAAGGTAGTTTAGCCCCTCTACTATATGGCATCTAAAATGGTTCAGAGACATAGACTTGAGGTAATTATTTTATTAATCATGCTAGCAGAATGTTAATAAAAGAGATTGGTGGCACTCTTGAATGCCAAAGGCCTGTCATGGAACCCACTCAACACTTATATGCCCTTAGAAGAGTGAGAGTTCCTGAGGGTGGTAATTAATTTTGGTTGTTAACAATTAATGAGAAGAATGGATATTATAATGAGAGACAGACCTATTCTAATGAGGGGCTAGAGAATGTGACTTTGATTATGCCATTTACTTCCAGAATACCCCCAGCCTTGGGCAATCTAGACAAAGGATCTATCCCCACCCAAGCCTAATAGAATACAAAAGACCAGAATTCATTTTAGAACAATTTTTTTTTTTGCAGGGCAATGGTGGTTAAGTGACTTGCCCAAGGTCACACAGCTAGTAAGTGTCAAGTGTCTGAGGCCGGATTTGAACTCAGGAACTCCTTAATCCAGGGCCGGTGCTTTATCCACTGTGCCACCTAGCCGCCCCTAGACCAATTTTTTAAAGGTTCTCTAGTTAGGTGGAGTAACAACTCCATTTAGACAAGATAGTTTAAGTGGGGTGGATTTTGGAGCAAGGACAGAGAGTCCCTTAAGAAGGAAATAACCTAAATCTCCCAAATAATGAGCTATTTAATAATCATTTTCCTCAGTGAAGGCAGTTTACTGAGATGTGGCTGCTTTGTATGCTAGAGCTTCTTGCAGCTACTGGTGAGATTTGCATGAATAAGGTGGATGAGCAGCCATGGAAATGGTTCAGCAAGCCCACAGACCAGAGCTGCTAGATGTTGTAAAGATCCCATACACAATAAATGGGGGCTCATTATTAGCCATTTCCAGTAAACTCCAGCCTCTCACACTTACTTCAGTATCCCAATGAGAGAAACAATCAGTTTTGTTTTGGAAATCCAGATGTTCACTTAAGATGGGGACTGGGAAATTATCCTTGACCTATTTCATTTTTTTGTTTGTTTTTTGTTTATTGCAGCGCAATGAGGGTTAAGTGACTTACCCAGGGCCACACAGCTAGTGACGTGTCAAGTGTCTGAGTCTGGATTTGAACTCAGGTCCTCCTGAATCCAAGGTCAGTGCTTTATCCACTGCACCACCTAGCTGCCCATCCTTGACCTAATTCAAAGGGTCATTGTGAAGTTCAAAGGAGATTACTTGTCTAAAGGATTTTGTATTTAAACACACACACACACACACACACACACACACATACACACAGTAAATATTAATCAATATTGTCTTAAGTTGTCAAAGACCGATAATATTTTAGGATTTTACCCTCCCAAATGCCTTGATCTTGTTGTTGCTCATTTCAGTACTGACTCTTTGTGACCCCACTTGGGGTTTTCTTGGCAATGATACTACAGTGGACTGCCATTTCCTTTTCTAGTATTTTACAGATGAGGAAACTGAGGCAAACATGGTTAAGTAACTTGCCCAGGGTCACACAGCTTGTAAGTATCTGGGGCCAGATTTGAATTCAGCTTTTACTGACTTCAGGTTTGGCACTCTATATACTGCTTCACCTGGATTCCCCTTCCACCTCTAAAATTGAACTAATCTTTCCCCCCCAAATTCTCCTTTCTTCTTAACTTCTATATTGCTGTCAAGGGCACTACCATCTTCCCAATAACCCAGTACCTAACCTTCATAACATCTTTCCTCTAATACTGCCATTGCTTTATGTATCGTTTCATTTGTTATTGCTGTTGTTCAGTTGTTCTCTTTGACTCTTTATGACACTGTGGACCATACTGTCAGTAGGATTTTCTTGGCAAAGATAATGGTGTAGTTTGCCATCTATTTCTCCAGTGAACTAAGGCAAAAATAGCTTAAGCGACTTGCCCAGGGTTACACAGCTATTAAGTTTCTGAGACCAAATTTGTACTTAGGTCTTTCTGACTCCAGGCTCAGCACCTTATATATTGAGCTATCTATCTGCCTCCTAGATACACAGTTTAAGTGACTTGCCCATGGTCACATATTTAACAAGGATCTGAGGCCACATTTGAACTAAGGTCCTCCTGACTCCAGGCCTGAAAGTCTATTCACTGTACCATGTTGTGGCATTAGAAAGTGGGAGAAATCTTTATGGAGATAAAAACAAAACATTGCTTTTCAATTTGCATTGTTTAATGTGTGTGTGTGTGTTTGTGCTTCAGAAGAAATCTGATAACAGAATACAGTATGACTATGACTTCAAATTAATACTAGGTAAAAGAGATACTAGAAAAAAATCTAGTGTAAAGAATAATGAATTCTCAGTCTCAAGGGATGCGGGCTATAGAGTAAAATGCCATTAACTCTTTATTACCTTGGGCAAACCGATTCATCTCCCTTCAATTTCAGTAGTTATAAAGGGAAGACATTGGTCTACTTGGATAACCTCTTGGTTCCTTTTATCCCTAAAATTCTATGATTCAGGATACTGGAACTGAAGCAGATGCCTTTTATCATCTGCTTTTCTCTTTTAGGAAAATAACAATATTTTTGAGCATAAGTTTCTTCATATGTAAAATGGGGACAAGAGTAACAATCTCTATAATTATTGTGAGAAAGAACATAGAATGAAAAAGGTTCTACAACAGTCATTAAAATGCTATACAAATTTCCATTGTTATTTTTACATTTTGGATGATTTGTTTTGAAATGTGTATTTGTTGATCATCTTAAATCTACCTGTCAATGATTTAGGTTTACCTTTCTAAATTTTACTGATGTGGGCAAAGCAAGGAATTAGCTAGAGTAGAAGAGAATGAGACTGATAAATACAGGTGGGACCAATACCATTTTGTGCATTGTATGGATTTTTTCCTTGGCCTGAGGATTTTGAAAGCAGTGTTCATGGCTTATATAAAGATAATTTAGTTTGATTCACAAAATAGTAGATCTTTCAAAAACAGAAGCTGTCATATCCATGGGAAGAGGAAATTTCTAATTTGGATAAAGCAAAATTGGACATCTTTTAGAAAGTGAAGTTGAATTCAAAAGATGGAAAATATATTAAAACAGTCACTCAGTGAAAATCAGTAGATCGGGGGATGTTAGGGTAGATCAGAATTAACAAGCTTGTTGAAAGAGAAAGTATTGAGAGGAAATGAGGGAGCTATTTCTGCCTACATATAAGAAGCAATATTTAACTGGTAATGTAAATGACTATTTCTGTGAGAAAGTGATGAAACATCTCATATGTGTTCCTGATTTCAGGAAAGCTGCCATCAAATTAAACATCATTCAGAATGGAAGAAGATTAAGAAAAAACAAGGAATTGATTTTTGATAGTCTCTTTAAGAGAATTAAATTATACAATATAATTTTTTCTAAGTAAGGTCCAAAGAGTTAGAACAACTAATGCCCTGTATATTTCTGAAATACGTATGGATTGAGGAAAAAAAAAAACAACATGTTAATAGTTGATCCAAGAAAGATATATGGTGATGTGTTCCACACACAGAGGTGTTACATATGTGTTTGTGTGCATGTATATACATATACACATGTATATATTTATTAAGGGTGATAACATCTTAAGGGAATGAAATGAAATATGGTATTTATTTCATTTTAGTCTGAGCTTTCTTAGGATACAGCACATCAGGATAGTTCTCATTGCCTTACATGGAAGATTTCATATTTACATATGTATATACATGTATGCGTACATATGTATACATTATATACACACCTCATCTATATAGTGTGTATAATGCATATATGTACTTGTGCATATGTATGTGCATATCTAGACACATGTGTGTGTCCAGACATATATGTGTGCATGTGTGAAGCTAAAAGTGGATAATTTTCCTGTTTCAATTAATTTTATTTCATTCATTTTAGACATACACACACACAGAGCTCCCTTCATCTTTAATTTAGCCTCATTAAACCTTTCCATATTTAGCTTTACCAAGGTAAATTATCAGATTAGAAAGCATGTTTTTTAATTTAAAATTGACCCTGATGTTTGTTTTAACCTGATTAAATAAATACATCAAAAACCTTTGATTGTTATATTATGGAAACTCCTTCTTATAACCATTTATAGGTTAGTCTTAAGGAGAGTTGCCTAAGGCACAGGGAAGGTAAATTAGTTGCCTAGGACCACACAGCTAGTGTGTATCAGAGGCATGATTTGAACCTGTCTTTTTCATTTCACATCTATAAAGCTGTTGAGGGTTATGGGGTGGGGAGATGAATTTAAGGGGAAACATATTATGATTAACTCAAGAATGACCCTGATTTTAGCTTATCAGATTTTTAAAAAATCATAGGTGAATTTTTTTCCCAATAAGATGCACTAAGGACTTTGTCCTTCTGGTATTCTAGACTGATATCACAAAAATACTTGGTCCTTCTAGCATTCTAGCTTGATATCACAAGAGCAGTATTTCAATGGAACAGGTAGATCCAGTACTAAGATTTATTACTTGAGGTGCCAGGAAAATCACAATTTTTGTTCTAAAACACTAATACTTTTTTACACTGTATGTTTCCAATTTATCTCAGCTGATCTTTGCAAAGGACTGAAAATGTTTTCTCTCAGGGAAGAATGGTTAACTCTAGCCCTAAAGCCATTGGTATAGAACTCTATCTTTATTGGTGTATATCAATGTCATGTACCTGCATTAGGGGAATTTATTCACTATTTTTCTGGTATGTATTCTTCCATGTATACTTTCTTTGAATTATGTTTTGCTTTTACTTGGATAAATGAGTTTCTTGGCTAAAAAAGAAAAAAAAAAGTTCATTTTAGGTTTAAAAGTCTTTACTCTGTTACCTCATCACACTCTAGAGGTGAATTTGAATTCTGATAAGGTTATCTCAGGACATTGTAAACTCTGGTAGATGTTACCTCATAACCACCAAAATGATGAAGAGGAAAGAAGCAGCCAGTTGCAATGGGAAGAACACTAGCTTTCAGTGTACTTCCTGGCTGACTTCAGATTTTCCTCATCTCTAAAATGAGTTAGTTGGACTAGATGGTCTATGGGTTTCCATCCAACTCTAAATATATAATCCTATGGTCTACAAAGGTACAGAAATGATAGCAGAAGTAGTGTTCGCACTGAAAAATAGGTCTTCTGAGCAGTGAAATAGTTTATTAAGCTTCTTAGTACAAATGCTCTAGAAGAGGATTTCTTATGGAACTAGGAACAATATTGATGTCTCATATATAACTGGACAACTTAATTGTTTAAATAAGTATTATTTTCTTGTGGATTATATTTAGAGGCCATGTGATATAATGAGAAGAGAGCTGGCCTCAGTTAGGAAGACATAGGTTCTGATACATTCTGGCTATAGGACCCTGCAAAATTTCCCAGAAAATTGTCCAATAAGATAAATTACAAACCAGGTGCATTGCTGCATTAGTGCATGGTTGGTGCTTAACAAATGCTCACTAATTGATGGGTTGACAGAGGGTGATTCACTCCTGGGAGGTATACAATAACAGGCTCAATTTTTAAGCTAATTAAACTAAAGGGGGAAATGGTCCCTATTGACTTCTTTAAAAAAACTTTAATTGAAATCCCAAATGTAAAGATTTAAAGGCAACTTTGGCACTATGGATAGACAACATACCATTGGGAAAGGAGACAGGTGCAAGCTCTAACTCTGACCCATATTGGTTGGGTTACCCTGGATAAATCACATAATCTCTAAGTGCCCCAGACAACTTTCTAAGACAATAAGTTGCAATGAAGGAAGTGTCCTCCTTGGAGTTCTCTATATCAATAGAATCAGAAGGCCAGTCATCTTCCTAATATTCACCCTACTACCACACATGCACTGCTTCCCCATCACCACCACCGCACTCACAGTAAAGGTTAGGTTACTGGCAAAGGTATTATGATCAGGGACTTTCATTTTAAGTAAAGCATGATAATATAATACTATAAATTTTATGAATTTATTTTACAGAGAAATAAAGAACTTAAAAATTGCTATGTTTTACTTCCAAATCATTCTTAAAATCTAGACAAGTGGGCTCCTTCTGCCTGTACGACAACTTATTTTTTCCTTTAAAAATACTTTGAATAATTAATTTCTTCCAATCCTGTTATAAGAATCTAACATTTTATAGATTAGAGTGAAAAATCTTGGTTTGAACCTTTGATCATTTTCTTTATCTCCATCTGAGTCTTTGGATGGAAGGGAATGCCATAATTTTCTCTCCCTTATTATGCTTAACCTCTAATCATCATCTGTAAACTGTGTACTTAAGCTCCTCTGGTGACTTAGAATTCAATTGGTATTTAATTGATAAGATACATTATAGTTCCTCTGCCACTTAGCAGGGGGCCTTAAAAACTGATTCTTGGTCTTATTACCTAATTGGCCACAACCCAAAATAATGGAAATAATGGTCATACTATAAACACTTCCTAACACTATTCTACAAACTAATTAAAGTCTCTAATGTGGCACTGAAGTGAGAACAAATTAATATTACTCAATTCCATGAAGGGAAGGCCATCTAACTAGAAGAAAGGGTGAGGGAGAGATGGTGGTAATTCCCCAGACTACTCGGAAAAATAAATAGCTTTTGCCATATTATGCCTTTCTTAACAGTGATATTATTGATTACTGCTGTGAATAAAATTAAAAATAAATAAAGGCAGAAGTCACAAGGACCTCAATAATATCCTTAGGAATCTCCTTAGCTCTAATATTATTTAAAATAACTCACATCAGATCATAGTAAGGAGTGATTTTTTGGGGGTGGGTCAATGAGGGTTAAGTGACTTGCCCAGGGTCAAACAGCTAGTAAGTTCCAAGTATCTGAGAGTGTATTTGAACTCAGGTCCTCCTGAATCCAGGGCCAGTGCTTTATCCACTGTACCACCTAGCTGCCCCATGTCAGATCATAGTAAAGGAAAAGTTATAGTTTATTAATAATGAAGTAGAGAATAAATTAAAGGTGGGGCTGCAAATTAAATATAGCAGAAACAGTTGTAAATGCGTTTACCCAGTGAGAATGTTCTAGAGTAGAGGGGCGCCACATTCATATTTTTCCAATGTGGAACTTTTGTAAAAGTGTATTCAAGACAAATAAAAAAGGTGGATCTGGAAAAGAAAGTTTTAAAATGGCCTTGGAGTTCATTCAATAGTCGAGATGGTATCTAGCCTGAAACTTCAGAAAAAAACACTTTGGACCAGCTATGCAGCAACTATCACTAGAAAGGTGAATTCATAAAACAGAAATACCATAGAGTTGGGAAAACCTCATGAATTAACACCACACAATTGTAATACTTGGAGTCCTGATTCTGTGTCCTCACCATGCACTAGACATAGCCAATAAAAGGAAAGAAGGGTGCTTGTGCTTCGATATTTAGCTATGAGTATCTCTGCTTGGTTGCCCTGAACCCTTCCCCAACTAAAAACATTCATTCATTCACTCACTCACACACACACACACACACACACACACACACACACACACACACACACACCAAAGCAGTTACTAGAATTGAACCTCCTATTCCCTCAAAGGGGTGACAGATATTGATTCTGCCAAAACATGGTCAAGGTTAAGGTAGACTCAATATCTGCCAATAAGGTAACACTGGCCATGGAATCAGAAAGATGTCAGTTCCAATTCAGCCTCAGACATTTACTGACTGTTTGACTCAGTATGTCATTTAACTAGGTCTCTTTAAGTTGGTCAGTTTCTTCATCTCAAAACATGGAGATAATAGTAACGCTTCCCTGCCAGAGTTGTTGTGAGGATAAAATGAACTAATATTTGTAAAGTTTTTAAAAATCTTAAATGGTAGTTTTTAGTTACTATTAGAATAATCATAGCATGGGTAAATAGAAAATTTAGCAGTGAAGAGATCAGTCAAGAGGAAATAGTTACTCTTGGAGGGAAAATCAATTTGAATTTATACTCTCCCCATATAGTTTATTTTGCAAAGGCACTTGAGACAAGTCTGTACCGCTAAAGCTAGGAGGCTGTGGATTAGTAGCTTCTGGATTCTGTGCATAGATCGAAGGGCAAAGTATTAAAAAAAATGTGAAGAGACATCAGAAACAAGAGACCAGGAATATGAGAAAGGTCAAAAGATAAAAACGTTCAAGAAAAAAAAAGACTAAAAAACCCAAAAAACCCTAAGCTCTCAGGTGAGAATAAAAGAAGGAAGAAGAGGAGGAGGAGGAGGGAGAGGAGAAAGAGGAGTAATTGAAAACAATATGCACAATGATAACAATTTAAATGGAGGGAAAATGAATGCTATATAATTATAATTGTCAAGCTTGGTGCCCAAGGAAGAACTGAGAACACAAAACAAAACAAAAAACCAAAAAAACTGTTTTGTTTTTCTTCATTATAGAAAGGGAGCATGCTGAGAGGACCTGATATTGCATATTTTATTAGATAATGAAGAATATCTTGGTTAATCTTGCTGAACTTTCTTGTTCTCTTTTAATATCTTTGTTAGAAGAGGAGGGAATAGATATTTTTAAATGGATGTGATGTAAAAAAGTAATGAAAATAGGAAAAAGGTAATGTACATAGAAAAAGGAAAAAAGGGGTGTTAATATACATTTCCTATGCCTTACTATTTATTTCCTTTTAAAATGTTGACATATTTTGCTTTTAATAAGTTTTACTCTAAATATTCCTCCCCACAACCATCTATAGGTATCTTTGAAAATAAAATGTAAAAAAGAAAAATATCTTTTGTTTAAATCAGCAAAACCAATCAACATTCAATCAAGTGTGAAAGTATAGGCAGTGTCACATCCATAGTTCCTCACCTTTGCAAAGAAGGGAAAAGATACATTTCAATATCTCTCCTTCAGAACCAATATTATACATAATGATTATATGGCATTTAGTTTTTGTGAAAGGTACCATAGGCAATGAAATAATATCAGTACTTAACATATATGCATCAAATGGTATAGTATCCACATTTTTGAAGGAGTTTAATGAGTTACAGGAGGAAATAGACAATAAACCTATATTAATGGGGGACTTTAACCTCCTCCTATCATATTTGTATTAATATAAACAAAAATTTAAACAAAAAAGAATCTAAGGAAGAGAATAAAATTCTTGAAAAGTTAGATATAATAGATCTCTGGAGAAACTTGAATGGGAATAGAAAGAAATACACCTTCTCCTCAGCAGTACATGGCACATACACAAAAATTGGCTTTATATTAGAACATAAAAACCTAAAAACCAAATGCAGAAAATTAGAAATAGTAAACACATCCTTTTCAGATCATAATGTAATAAAAGTTATATTTAATAATGGATATTTGAAAGAGATAAAAATTAATTGGAAATTAAATAATCTGATCTTAAAAAAAACAAATGGGTCAAAAACCAAATCATAAAAATAATAATTTCATAAAAGAAAATTACAACAATAAGGTGACATATCTAAATTTATGAGATGCAGCCAAAGCAGTACTTAGGGAAAAATTTATATCGCTAAGTGCTTACCTCAATAAAATAGAGAAAAAAACAGATGAATGAATTGGGCATGCAACTAAAAAAAATAGAAAATGAACAAATTAAAAATACTTGAACACCAAGTTGCAAATCTTGAAAATCAAAGTAGAGATCAATATAATTGAAAGTAAGAAAACCACTGAACTAAAAAATAAAATTAGAAATCAGTTTCATGGCAAAAAAGAAAAGAAAAACATTGGTTAATTTGATCTTTTAAAAAAGGAGAGAAGAAAATTAAATTCCTAGTATCAAAAATGAAAGAGCTGAACTCACCACAGAAATTAAAACAATTATTAGGAACTATTCTGTCCAATTGTATGCCAATATATTTGACAATCTAAATGAAATTCAGGAATATCTAGAAATATATACATTTCTCAGATTAACAGAAGAAATAAAATAATTAACCCAATTTTAGAAAAAAAGAAATTGAATAAGCCATCAGTGAATTTCCTAAGAAAAAATCCCCAGGGCCAGTGGGATTCACAAGTAAATTCTACTGAACATTTAAGAACAATTAATCACAATACAATATAAACTTTTTAAGAAAATAGGTGAAGAAGGAATCCTACCAAAGTCTTTTTATGAGACAAATATGGTGCTTATAACAAAACCAAAAAGAATCAAAACAGAGAATTATAAATCAATTCCCCTAATAAATATCAATGCAAAACTTTTAAATAAAATACTACCAAAGAGATTACAGCAATATATCACAAGTATCATGCTCTATGACCAGGTGGGATTTTTACTAGGAATGCAGGGCTAGTTCAATATTAGGAAAACTATCACCATAATTGACCATATCAATAACAAAACAAACAAAAGTCATATGATTATCTCAATAGATGCAGAAAAAGACTTTGACAAAATATACCACCCATTTCTATTAAAAAACACCAGGGATCAAAGGAATAAATGAATCTTACCTTAAAATGGTAAGTAGTATTTATCTAAAACCATCAGTGAACATTATCTGTAATGGAGATAAGCTTGAAGCATTACTGATACAATCAGGGGTGAAGCAAGGGTATCCATTATCACGTCTATTTTTCAATATTGTACTAGGAATGTTAGCCATAATAATATGAGAAAAAGAAATTAAAGGAATTAAAATAGTTAATGAAGAAACCAAACTATTACTCTTTGCATATGATATGACATTATACTTAAAAAAATTCTTGAGATTCAGCTAAAAGGCTACTTGAAATTATTAGCAACTTTAGCAAAGTTGCAGGATACAAAAATAAACCCACATCAATCATCACTATATATATATATATATATATATATATATATATATATATATACACACAAAATAATTTCAGCAACAATAGATAGAAATGCAAATTCCATTTAAAATAACTGTAGGCCATATAAATCCTTAGGTGTCTACCTGACAAAGTTAATCCAGGAACAATATGAACATGACTATAAAACACTTTTTCCACAAATAAAGTCAATGAAAACAACTAAAAAATACATTAATTGCTCATGGCTATGCTGAACAAATATGATAAAAATGACAATCTTGCCTAATTTAATCTATGTATTTAGTGCCATATAAATCAAACTATAAAAATATTTTATAGAACTAGAAAAAATAATAACAAAGTTCATCTGGAAGAACAAAAGCTCAAGGATATCAAGGGAATCAATAAAAAATGTGACAAAAGGTGGTCTAGCATTACCAGATCTCAACCTGTATTATAAAACAGTAATTATCAAAATAATCTGGTACTAGCTAAGACATAGAGTGATGCACAAATGCAATATAATAGGTGTAAATTACACTGTAGTAAATGACTATAGTAATCTAGTGTATGATAAACCCAAAGATCCAAGCTTTGGGAACAAAAATTCACTGTTGACAAAAACTGCGGGAAAAACTGGAAAAGAGCATGGCAGAAAATCAGTATAGCTCAACATAACATACCATATAGTAAAATAAGGTCAAAATGTATACATGACTTACATATAGAGGATGATACCATAAGCAAATTAAGAGAGCATGGAATAGATTATCTGTCAGGTTTATGGACGATGGAAGAATTTAGGACCAAAGAAGATATAGGGAGCATTATGAAATATTAAATAGATAATTTTAATTATTTAAAATTTATAACCTTTATAAAAACAAATCTAAAGTAACAAAGATTACAAGGGAAGTAGAAAACTGGGAAAGAATTTTTCAACAAGTATCAATGTTAAAGGTTTCATTTATTAAATATATATACAACTGTGTCAAGTCAATAAAAATATGGGTTATCCCCCAATTGATAAATGGTCAAAGGATATGAACAGGCATTTTTCAGACAAAGAAATCAAAGCTCTCTGTAGTCATATAAAAAATGCTCTAGATCACTAGTGAACAGATAATTGCCAATTAAAATCTGTGAGGTACCACATACTGGCATGCTAATCCACTGCTGGTGGAGTTGTGAACTGATGCAACCATTTCGAGGAGAAATTTAAAACTGCACAAAGGTTTATAAAACTGTGCATACCCTTTTATGAAGCAATACTACTTCTAGATTTATATACCAAAGACAACCCTCCAAAAAAGAAAAAGACCTATTTATACAAAAATATAGTAGCTCTTTTTTTGGTGGCTAAGAATTGGAAATCAAGGCAATGCCTATCAATCAAGGAATAGCTAAACAAGCTGTGGGACATGATTGTAATGGAATATTATTGTGCTATAGGAAATGACAAGCAAGATGATTTCAGAAAGGCCTGGAATTGATGTATAGTGAAGTGAGGAGAAGCTGGTAAACTTTGTGCATAGTGACAGTAATATTGTTTGATGATGAACTGCAAATGGGTGAACTACTCTCAGCAATGCAATGATCTGTAATGATTGGAATGACACCACCTGCTGAAGACTTACTGTAGAAAAGCTACGCCATGAAAGGAAGGTCTTTGAGGGCAAGACCATGCATCTTTACTTTGGCGTCAGGAAGTGACATTTGCTGGTGGGAGGAGGAAGAGGGAGCTGGGCACTCTGTCTTGCTCTCTTTTCCTGAGGACACTGGTGGAGAAGCGCCGGTCCATGAGGACAAAAAACCGCCCCTCTGGACAAAATTTTCCTCTCTCCCTTGTCTATATTGTTATTAACATATTGTTAGTTATCATAGGCTATTATATAATGTTATTTTTGACTGTTTCATCAAGGAAATGCCCCATTTCTTGAAGAAACAAAGTGGGGACTGTAATGATTGGAATGACGCCACCTGCTGGAGACTTACTGTAGAAAATCTCCTCCATGAAAGGAAAGTCTTTGAGGGCAAGACCATGCATCTTTTCTTTGGTGTCAGGAAGTGATGTTTGCTGGTGGGAGCAGGAAGAGGGAGACGGGCGTTCTGTCTCGCTCTTTTCCTGTGGACGCTGGTGGAGAAGGGAGCTAGAAATGCACTCTCCCTTTAATAGATAGGAATCTAGGCTTTTTCTTCTCTCTTTACCAAATTCTTATTCTCCTTAATAAATGCTAAAAAGCCTAATTCTTGGTAAAGCTTATAATTTATTGGCGACCACTCAGATATTTTAGACAGAGTAGCTAGAATTTTAGCCTTTAACAGATGCAAGACAATCTGAAAGGACTAATGTTGAAGAATTCTAACCAACTCCAAAGAAAGAACGGATATTGATTGAATATAGTCATTGAAACATGTTATTTTTTCACTTTATTTCATTTTTTCTTTTATTTGTTTTCTTATACCAAAGGCCTAAAATGGTAATTTTTAAAATTGCATATGTTTAACCTATATCTGTTTGCTTATCACCTCAGGGAAGGTGGTGGGGGGGAGATGGAGGGAAACAGGGATAGATAATTTTTTTTAAAAAAGATAGATGACACACATCTCCAAATCTTTTCAGAGAGAAGTCCATGAAAGGAAAAGAGAGATTCTGAGAAGAAGCCAACATGCAGAGGCAGTAACACCTTGATGATCTTCTTGTTTCCAGCTTACCACAGTACAGACTGATATATTTCTCCTTAGAACAGATCTGGGACTGTCTCTTGATTTAGTTGACAAATTTCCCTCCCAAGTAGAGAGTTTAATTGTTCTATACATCTGTATCACTTGTCTAATTCATGTTGGCTATAGGTTCAGATAAATAAATTTATTTGCTATTCACAATGTGTGCTCTTTGCATAACTGACATCTGGTGGGAAGAAAGTCAAACCTTGGTTGAATAGCTTGAGACACTCATTCCCCTTTATGGCTGAATTTCTTTAAAATTCAGTTCAAATCTTACCTTCTTTAGGATAACTTTCCCAACTATCCCAAGTATTAATGACTTCCTCTCTCAGATTATTGTTTATCTATTCTGTATATATCTTATACATATCTCATACCTATCCACATATAGTCCCATCAATTAGAATGTAAAGTTCTTGAGAGCAGGTATTTTTTTTTACTATCCCTAGTGCTTAGCACAGTGCCTGACATATTAAATTATTTTTTATTGACATTGTAGTAGAATGATTGAATAGAAATATTCTGACTAAAAGAAACAAATTTAAGGCATTATTGTATACAATTATTGTTTTGAATAATTTTAGTGAAAATATGGGTAATGCAAAACTTATGACAATTGGAATGACCTCTAGGCTAGGTCTTTAAAACAGCTCTAACTTAGATGCATCACTCACTTCCCAGGGTCAATTTCCTTATTTAAAAACAAAGTCATTGGACAAGATGGTCATCTCTACCATGCTTTCCAACTTGAACATTCTATGATTTTATGTAAGGATTATCTTGTAATTTTTCTTGGCTTAAAAACGTAATGATTTTAGTACACAGTTCTTATGATGCTTGGCTTCCTCTTATAGACATCAGTATAATATATTTACTTTAAAATACAATCTCCCAACCTCATAAAACTCAAATAATAAAACCATGTATTATTGATAAAAATAATTTATCCCAGATAGATGTTGCATGTATATTAACACTTCAAAAAAAAAGTAGTACTGTAATCTTCACTAAGAAATTTGGGGCATCTTCTACAACAGTTATGAGAATGAGCCACATGCCCAGAAATTAAAATAAATTCAAAGTCTGTAGTTTTTTAAACCAAACTTGAGGATTCATATTGATCTTTTCATCTGTTGTGCCAAAGTGTTACTTGTGGTTGTTTTCACAGTAATACATGAGATGGATCACAGGAACCCTGGAAGAGTCACATGAATCCCATCTGATAGGTTTAGTTGTAGTTTGTTTTAGGCAACCCTAGCACCATATATCTATTTAAAAAGAAAATAACCATTTTTAATCACAAGAAAGCTCCTTTTTGGTTGGTGATAACAATTCACTGGTAGTGTTATAGATACTCTCTGGGGAGATTGTAGAAGAAAGGGATGAACTTTAAGATTTATTAGCTGAATGAAAATTATTTAAGTGTTGGACACTGAGTTAGAGGCTATGGACAGAAATATAAATGTGAGATAATTCCTGCCCTTAAGATGTTTAGATTCTAATGGGGAGAGATTAAGCACATAGTGGTCTGGTGACTACAAATGGAGTTGTAGCCTGTGGAGTGAAAGGAATATTGAATGGAACCATTGAGTAGTGGAGAATGCCTCTCCTAAAGAACTCACAGAGTATGATCCATGGTGTTTACACATTTAAAATTTCACCATCATCACACCCTAACCCTTACTATGTTCTGTTATTTGAGGTGGTGGTGTGGAATACTTCCTCTTCTCTACTCCCCAACACTTTACTATTTATTCAATTATTTTTTCCTAGAGCAGAAGGCAGAGCAAGGCAAAAGAAAGACAATATATATATATATATATATATATATATATATATAAGCTTCTGATGGCAGGTCATATGACAAACTGACCAGGACACATGGATTAGGAGCATACATGTTAGGGTTTAAGGCTCAAAAGATATAATGGGTTCAATGAGTTTGCATTCATTCATTCACTAGTCAAGACTATTTGCCTGTAGGCTTAAGGCTTGTGGCAGTATTTTTTTTAACCTATCAATACCCCCTTCAAAGAGCTTCCCTGATAGAGTTTTTCATATGTATCTATCAAGGCAAGTCATTAAACAATTAGGCTAAAAATTTATGGAACCTAGAAAAGAAGTGGGGAGGGGATACTGGTTAAATCTGTTTGATTAATTTTATAATATAATGCCATTTCTTTTTAATGAAAATGTTTTGAATGTCTTACCTAACAAATCACTGGGCAGATTATTATTTCCCCTGACAAAAGGTTTTGAGCCTCCCTTATACATGTAGCATATATGCATCTGATTTAAGTAACTTGTAACATTAGTAAAAAGAAAGTTTAAAAGACTATCTGGAAGTGGTAAAGTAAGATGAAAAGAGGAACAAGGGAAATGCTATCCCTTGCAGGATTATTAGTATTCTAACGAACTCTACAAATTATAAATGTTAACATCATGAAGAGAATTTATTTCTACCTGGCAGTATATATAAGATGGGTTTATACTATCATCTCTTAAAGGCATTGACCCATGTATCTAAGCACTTTTCATTTCACCTTTCCATTTTGACAATTATAATCTTTTCATACACATTATCTCATGATTCATCATCATCTGAATAACTTAATCAGCATGTTCAGGATGATCCATAATGTTAATAATACATATAAAGAAATATGGTCTGTGCTTTAGTCAATACTATAATGTGCAAATTTGCTGGAAGGAAATGAGGCTTTACAACATTTTAGTTTCATGAACTCTATACATTTAGTTTTGCTTCTAGCAGGACAATTTCTCAGTATAATCAAGTTAGAGTTCAATAATAGCAAATCTTTAAAAAAAATTAAAATGGACATAATTTTGATTTATCATACTAGTTACATGTTTATATTTTGTTCATATTCTTATAATTTAAATTTAAAATATTTCCATATCAATATTTAATAAACTTTATCTAATTAAACAAAACCTTTTAAATTAAAGGCATTGCCATTTCCCACATTTTATGTCAATGATCATTCTATGAACACCTCAAATTATCAACATCATTATTATGTTCAATAGCAATAATAATGACAACAACAATAATCTCAAAGTTATATAGTGATTTACGCAGCACGTTCATCTTAACAAAAATAAAGCATAGGCTCCCTAAGGGTAAGGAATATTGTGCTTTTGTCTTTATATCCTCAGTGTCTAACATAGTTTCTGTTAAGAATGTAGGTGCTCAAATATTGTTGACTTCAATAACTCTTTGATATATTTATTAAATGATATAATTTAAATCAAAAGCTCACTAAAAGAATTGCATTAGATACAAAAATAATTCCAAGAGCTTTTTTTCAAGTGCTACACACACACACACACACACACACACACACACCCCTCAGATTTTAAGTATCTAAAGATTATAGATTCTTTCCTTATTCCAGGACCAACAGTCATTATTTCCTTGAAATTTTCATTTCCAAACTTAGAATATGAATTAAGAATGGAAGGTCATATAGCACCCTTAATTCATAATATAATGTTGAGTAGGTATTCAAGTCAAAATAACAGTCTAAAGTATCAGCTTTATCTTTAATTTCTTATATTCAAGCATCTGTGTGGCACGCTTCCATGCCACTCAAAAATACACGTATTGACTAAATGCATTATAATGTTGGCTCTACCTAAAACATGTTTTTTTAGTCCAAAGGCCAAAGTTGCTTTGAAATGAACCATTCTTATGTTTTTTCTAAAAGCAATATATTATGAATAAAGATTACTCTCCAACTGAACAATTGCAGCTGTTTCCAAAAATCTTCAGAGAATGAAATTTATAAGTGGAAGCTTTAACTTACTTCCTGAAGTATTACTCAGGTAATAACTTGTGCTTGTTTGACAGGAATTTTATAATTGGTTGAAATTGCTTAAAGTAGGAAAGGCAATAGTCATTGCCTTTAATCTTGGATTTGTATAAAGGATGCTTTCTTAAATACTTAATATAGTAGCTGGCAAGCTTTCCCCTGGATAAAATAAAACTAATATTATTAACAGAAAATAAAATCATTTATAATTATATCTTTTTGCACTGTTGGTATGATATTCTTTTAAACTCTTGCATATCTTTCCTGAAAGCAGATGAAGTTGTCCATCTCTTCTGGATATTACATCTCCAAACAATGCATTAATTTTTATACATTGGAAATATAACTATGTAGCAGATACCACACATCATGGAGGGGATTTCATTATAGTAAATACAGGCATTTTTCTGGGTGATGATTCAAAGAAATAAGGAAGCAGAAATGTAATATAAAATCAACAATAAAAATGAAATGAGGTAATTTGATGTTATATTAATGTTCTTTTTTGTGGGGTTGGTAATTATTCTGCAATCAAGAAGTAATTGTTTTTAAATAAAGAAGAAACTAAAGTATAAGTAATTAGGAGAAAGAACACCAGATTTTAAAATTTGGAAAACATGACTTAAATTCACATTTCCAATGTTTATTAAATCATCTTGGATAAGTCACTTACCATCACTTACCCTCAGTTCTCTTATCAGCAAAACAGTGATATTCCTTTTTGTTGTTGTTTTCCCATGTCATAGAGTTGTTTCTGATGATTAAATGATATAATTCATGAAAAGTACTTTGTAACCTTAAAATATGAAGGCATTAATAATAATAATAATTATTATTGTTATTACAGACCACAATATCAGAGCATGGAATAGAACACAAGGGCAATGAATTGTTTGCTCTGCTGAACCATGTGGTATTTGTTACATCTCAGCAAAATCAGGGAATATTTGGATTTCCAAAGATATCCTTATCATTAAAATATATGCTATAGGGGCAGCTAGGTGGCACAGTGGATAGAATACCAGCGCTGGACTCAGGAGGACCTGAGTTCAAATGCAGCCTCAGACACTTAACACTTACTAGCTGTGTGACTCTGGGCAAGTCACTTAACCCCAATTGCCTCACCAAAATATATACATACATACATACATACATACATACATACATACATACATACATACATATATGTATATGTATGTATATGTATGTGTATATATGTATATGTATGTGTGTGTATATATATGTATGTATGTATGTATATGTGTGTGTGTATATATATATATATATGTGCTATAAAGTATATGTAAAGGTGGGAGAATGTATTTGAATATCAGTGATTCAATTACATATATATATGAAAGCTTAAAACTACACTAAGGAGGCAGCGAGGTGGTGCAGTGGATAAAGCACCAGCCCTGGATTCAGGAGTACCTGAGTTCAAATCTGACCTCAGACACTTGACACTTACTAGCTGTGTGACCCTGGGCAAATCGCTTAACCCCCACCACCTTACCAAAAAAAAAAAAAAACTACACTAAGAATTTTTTAATACCCTCTATAAAATTTAAAACATGGGTCAAGTAAAGAACAGCAGACCTAATATTAATTATAGATTTCTGGTATCCCATAAGGACAAATCAGACCTATGCCTCCTACTGGGTGATCAAATAGATATTACAGAATCTCAGACTTTTAACCTTGGAACTCAGCAACCATCTTGTCCAATTCATACTGAAGAAAAAATTCTCGACTACTTAGTCATCCAAATGCTGCTTGAAGATCTTTCCCCAAGAAGAGGAACTCTAAAATTTCTGGAGACAAGCCATTATAATTTGGGATACCTTGAGACGATAGATAGTTTTTTTCCTCCCAAAATGCAAAACTGACCTTTTCCTCATCTACATTGGTACTACTGTATTGACTGTCTCTTCCTTATTTTTCAAAATGCTTGTGGATATTCACAAGCCACCTCTTTATCTCTTTTAGATATTTACATTTTATCCTTTGTTAATTCTTCCTCACCACACCCAAATTCTTTTTTTCTCTCAAAAAAAAATCTACAGCCTCTTTTTCTAATTTTTACTTCTCACAATTTTTAAAAATTATCTTTGCTTTGCATACCTTTTGTTATGTACCTTGTCCTGGCAACTACCTTTGTCTTCTTGGATATTTATTGTCAAATGATCTTTCATTATTTCTTTTAGAATGGTTTCTTTATATTGAACTCTTCTTCAGTTGTTCTTCATCTTTCCCTCAAGGTCTTCTAAATTTCTACTAAAAAGTCAACATCAGACTTCCTTTAGAAGACCAAAGCCCTTCAAGTCACCTTCAAAATTTTCTGCTCCTTTCTATACAGCTCAAATCTCCTTTTCTTTTGATTTTCCTCCAATCAAAGTTTAAAGAAGAATCATTCTTTTAATAATTATTTTCACAGTACTTGATCAATTTTTGGTAGGTCTTATTCAATTAGCTACTATTTATGTCAGTTAACTAAAGAAAATGTATACAAAAAGGAAAGATGTTTGGTGGACATAAACAGATCACATCATGATGCAAGATTACTTCCTGTCACTAGAAAGTTAAGGGATGTTAACAGGACATGTCTGAGT
The DNA here is from genome assembly GCF_019393635.1 of Dromiciops gliroides. Classification (NCBI taxonomy): domain Eukaryota; kingdom Metazoa; phylum Chordata; class Mammalia; order Microbiotheria; family Microbiotheriidae; genus Dromiciops; species Dromiciops gliroides. Next base: position 203,312,057 of record NC_057861.1, on the reverse strand, counting down.
AAAAAACAAACAAACAAAAGGTCAGCTAGATGGCGTAATGGACAAAACACCGGCCCTGGATTCAGGAGTACCTGAGTTCAAATCTGGCCTCAGACACTTGACACTTACTAGCTGTGTGACCCTGGGCAAGTCACTTAACCCTCATTGTCCTGCAAAAAACCAAACAAACAAAAAATGGGAGGCATCATGTAGTAAGGACCAATACGTTAGAAGAAAAGTCTGAATACTAAAGTATTGTTACCTATTAAGGAACTACAAGAACCAGAGGAAGACTTCTGATATAGAACTTTAGAAACATCATGGAGAATTTATGGGAAAACTTGGACAAAAATGAGCAGGTTTAAAAAGAATGCAATATTATTTAATAAAGGGACTATTCACACATAAACATTCAGAGATCCTTCAAGTAATCAAAGTAATTTGCATGTGACAATCTGGTGAGAGATATAATTTCTTTTAGAAATGAATGTAGGATAAGGTAAGGATAAGGATGTAAGGATAAAAATAAACATTGTTATAAATTTATTTCTTTCAATAAGAAAAAAATTATTTAGGCAAGGATCTATTGTCATTATTCTCTAGAGGTAATGGACTATACTTCTGTTTGTTTTCCATGTTGACTTGGGTTTGTTATTCTGTAGTCAAATTGTTCATTATTGACATTAAAATTTATGATGGAGTTTAAGGATTCTAAGGCCCTGGACAAGAATACTGACAAACTATCTTTGTAAGACTCACTGTGTGATGTTTAAAATATAAATTGTGTGATCGCCTTAAATTAAAAAACTTCAGTACCAGTCTTTGGGCATTAAACATTTATTAAAAGCATACAGGTATTCACATGGAGTTCAGAAAGTTAAGAAAAAGAAAGCCTACCTAGTCTAGAGTTCCAGCCTGGTCTGGTTCCTCTTCAAGTCCTCTGCCACCAGCCTGCTTCAACCACGAACTCACTAGCAAACTGATTGTGGAAGCTTTTTCTAGGTCTGGAACAGAGGCGGTCCTTACATACTGCTTCAAGCTGATTGGTTGGAGTCCTCCAAATCCATTGGTTCACTGAACTTGAAGGTGTTCTCAAGTTAATTTCAAAGTCGAGCTTCTGAGAATAATACCTTCTTAAGGGCTAGCCAGGTGTGATTACAATCTAGTTAACTTTGAAGTAGACTAATCAGTAGTCAATCACTCTCACTTGATACAATCAGTTTAGATTAATCTCCATGTGGGTCTTTGAGTATCTGCTAAATCCCATTATTTTATCACAACTGAAAACTGGAAAAATTCAGACATTGCCAAATATTTTATTAAGGAGTTTTCTTGAAAGTATATTTTAAATGACTTTTAATAATCTCATTATGTAATACTGATCCAGATGTATTTACTGCTATGAAAGTCATTGATATTATGTTAACCAATATTTTATTGCATTTCTAATGTATTATTGGTACTTTTGTAGTGGAATTGATGTTTAATCTGCTCATTTTGAAAAATTTAAATTAGAAACAGAAAATTATCAAATCTAGAAGAAAAATGATAAAAGATTGGGAAGGCAGGGGATAGCCTTTTATAGAGAACTGGTAAACCAAGTAACAAAGAGATCTTTCAACTGAAATCTTCATCAACTAAAGCATGCATAAATTACCTGAGTAATGTTTCTTTCTTTTTTTTTTTCATCTCCAAGTTTTCCTTATACTTACTACAGCTCACCTTGGTATAGTCTATTGTCATTTACAGAACACTTTCCTAACAACAAACCTACAAGGAAGCAGTGTAGACATTATTATTATATTTTACAAATTACTTATCAACTTAAATGTTAGAAAGGCCAAGTACCTTGACTTTTAAGCATCTGGAAAATAGCAGAACCCTAGTCTTTTAAGGCCAAATATACTTGTCTTTCAACTAACTCACATTACCTTTCAATAGTGTCTATGATTAATAACATCATAGTTTGGTTAGTCATATAAATTTATGTCATCATAAATTTGAATCCCCTATTTTTAAAAAATCAATAAGACTACTGTTAAATAATATTGCCATGCTTTAGACTTGAACATAATTCATAGAATTCAGTTAGGAATAAAGGTAATAATGCCAAACCAGATATTATCTGCATGTTTGTGAATCTAGGTAAAACTAAAATTATATTTGTTTCTCAACAGAAGGCTGTCTCAATTTATATTCTCTTGTCTTCCATATTTAATCATGCCCAGAGGTCAGAAACATGCTGAGGCAGGTTTATTGAATTTAAATTTCTGCTTTGAAGAAAAGACTGTTATATTAGCCAGAAGTTTATAATTGGAAATCTTTGATCAACTACTTCTATAGGTGAGAATAATTTAAATAGATTTTCTTCATTATTTCTTAGCCACAACAATCAGATCATCTAAGTATTAGGACAAATACAAAAATAACATCAAATGAGAAGAATAAGTAAAGATTTGGAAAAGATATATCAAATTATTATAAATATATAATCTTACCAAGTCAAAAAGACTAAATATTGGATAGGAAAAAAGAAAAGTACATCAACATAAGCTAACATCATTTAATAAAGAAATTTAACACATACATACACATATATGACATGTATATATGTACATCTATGTGTGTATATATATATGTACATCTATGTGTGTATATATATATATACATAGATATGTGTATACGTATATATATTCAAATGAGGAAATTAAAAGAGCCTAAAATCATTTTTGTCAGCAATCTCCTTTCCAAACAGAAAATCATGACAGCTAAATATAATGGTAGTATACACTATAAACTTGTTTGCAAAAAAAATGATGATGACAAAGTTGTGGAGGAAAATAGTATAAGAGTATGAACAGTATTAATTCCTAAAAACCAGAGAATCAGTAGAGGGAAAAATGAGTTCACACAAGGAATGTTATAATATCATTTAAGACCACTCATCTCCAAAGTATTTAGAGGTAGAGTGAAAGTATGCAGAGAAATTAAAAGAAATAGTGAAATAGATTTGTGAGGATTTCTATAAAAAATCTTTTCACCATAAATGAAAGTGAAAATTTTCTATTTACATTCTATCATCTCAGTTTTTTAATGTTCTTTAGGAAATGGAAATGAAAATAAAGACAAAGTATACCAAGAAGATGATGCTGTAGGTGGTATAACTTTGAAGGTATTTTTAGAAAGACATCTCACTGAATGATTGGAAAATAGTTATGGAAAATGAATTTCTTTTCAGTCACCTATTTAAAAGTAAATGATTCCACAATGTTCTCATTTGTTGATTATTTTTTAAACAATAACAACAAGCAACACTATTGGATGGAGTATAACAAATGCAGTTTTAAGGACCCTACCTAGCTAGTTACATCTCATGCATAATCTATGATCAAATAAAATTCCCTTATAGGTGTAAAACAGATAACTTTTAGAAGACATTAATATTAAGTGATAAATAAAACAGGGAGATAGGTTTTTGTTTTATTTTTTGTTTTTGTTTTTTTAGTGAGGCAATTGTGGTTAAGTGACTTGCCCAGGGTCACACAGCTAGTAAGTGTTAAGTGTCTGAGAAGAGATTTGTACTCAGGTACTCCTGAACAGGGCCGGTGCTCTATCCACTGTGCCACCTAGCTGCCCTGGAGATAGGTCTGCGACAATGGTATTGTTGAATATATGTCATAGAATCCAAATGAAAGAGGAATTCCTTATAAATACATAGAGGTCTTCAATATATAAAGCTTTAATTGCTTTGCAATGCATTGCAATTTTGGGGACATCTTGCATTTCTGTTTGTTTATGACATTGTATTGATTTTACCATGGCTCTGGAGGGCCTCTACAATGAGATATCAAACTTCTTAAAGAGTTTGACCTAATATACATAAAGTATAGGAAAAATAGCAAAAAATAAATAAAACAAATGTAAGGAAAATGCCTATTGTCCATTCCATGATATGTAATTGAATGTACAGAACAATGAGCTGGTCCTTCAGGATGCATGTCTCAGACAAATTCTTCAAATGGTCATTCAGTTGGACCCATAATTGAACATGAAGAGTAGAACAAATTTTGTTATATTTGGGGAATTACGTTGTGCTTTTGGTTACTCCAAGTTGTTCCCTAAAAGAAGATCTTAATACATCATTCTTTTCATAATGCTATATGATTCAATTCATAGAATTAATCTACAAAGAATCAAAATTATAGATTACAGAAAGGGAAATTTGAATTCTTATGGTTCTATCATGTTAACAACAACACAAAGTTGAAAATTTTCTAGAATTAGAGGACCTGAGTTCAAATCTCATATCTTATACAACTATGTAGCCTTGGGCAACTTATTCAATATCCTCTGTTTTGTTTTTAAATCTGTAAAATGAGAGAATTGGACTACAGTGCTTCTAAGGTTTCTTCCAAGTCCACATGTATGTGCTTATTATATTGAATAAAATTGTATGATTAGGGAAGGAAATACAAGATCATTTAATGAGAGTGAGGGAAAAGAAATTGTTGCTTTGGTATCCATGTAATATTTTAAAGGTTTTTTGTTTGTTTGTTTGTTTTTTTGCAGGGCAATGGGGGTTTAAGTGACTTACCCAGGGTCACAAAGCTAGTTAGTGACAAGTGTCTGAGGTTGTATTTGAACTCAGGTACTCCTGAGTCCAGGGCTAGTGCTTTATCTACTGCACCACCTAGCTGCCCCTTATTCATGTAATTTTAAAAGGTGTGGAGGGGGCAGTTAGGTGGCGCAGTGGATAAAGCACCGGCCCTGGATTCACGAATACCTGAGTTCAAATCCAGCCTCACACACTTGACACTTAATAGCTGTGTGACCCTGGGCAAGTCACTTAACCCTCATTATCCTGAATAAAAGACTTGTAAGAAGGCCTTTAACTTATAGGGATGATATCTTTTAGGGGATTTATGAAAGTATCTGGACAGAAGTCATAGTGGTAGAGGTGTGAATAGTTTGCAATCATCCATGCTGGAAAGAATAACTACATAGATAAGATCATGACCCTGTTCTAACATTAAAGTATCACTCAGACTTTATGTTTTTAATATAAAATAAGCATCAAAAATATAGTTATTAATTCATTCTGATAGCTAATTATAGATTGCAGAATTTCTAACTTTAAGAACTAAATCAATCAAAGCTAGAATAGTCCCATAATTCATATCTACATTTGCCCTCAATGTTAGCAGTTTCCAACTCTTATAATCTGATAATTTACAAATTTGTAATTCAAGGAAGAAAAAACAGTTAATTCTTACATTTTGACCATTTTCTACAGCACCCATACTACTGGTAAGTATTCCAGATTGTTTTGTTTTGTTTTGTTTCTATACTGGAGAAAAAGGAGGCTCAAAGAAAGAACGGGAGATTTGTTTTCATTGGTTGGGATGATGATAATTTATAACAGAAGGAAGCAGAGCTGCTTAACTTATTTTGTTTGTTTTCTCTTTGTCAAGGAAAATGTTCAAGAAATGAAAAATAAAATGACCAAAAGGGAGTTGATACCCAAAGTAAGTAAAGATACAAGAAGAGAGTACCAGAGTGTCCTTAAGGAATTCAAGTCAACTGGATCAGATGAACCATATTCTTTGATCCTAAAGGAATTGTCAAATGCACTTATCTGCCTGTCTGCCATTCTTTCTATCTTATTCATTCATTCATTTGTTCAATTAATTTATCTATTATACTGCCAATGATATTGGCATGATCTTAGAGAAAAAAGGGAACTATTACAAGCTCAGAGAAAGAAGAATGTTGTCTTGAGGGTCTGCAAATGATATAATTCACTCAGATTTCTCACTGAATTATAGAATATATCACTATAAAGATGCTTGGTAAAAATCTGGAACAGGAAGTGATGATGACAAAGAGCCAACCTCACCAAGAATGAGGCATGGCAGACTAACATTTCCTTCTATTTATTTTTTTTGGCAGGATATTTAAATTACTAACATGAGCATTTGTATAGTACCTTGAACTTTGGAAAGCACTTTAGAAATATCTCATTTCATCCTCAAAACAAGCCTGAGAGCTAGGTGTTATTATTATCCCAGTTTTAGAGTTGAGAAAACCAAAACAGATAGAGCTTAAGTGACTTGCTCAGAGTTTAAGTGACTGGGCAGCTAGGTGGCACAGTATATAGGATACTGTGCCTAGAGACAAGAAAACTTCTATTCCTAAGTTCAAATCTGGCTTCAGATACTAGCTCTGTGACCTTGGGCAAGTCATTTAACCCCATATATCTCAATTTCCTCATCTACAAATGAGCTGGAAAAGGATATGGCAAACAAGTCCAATATGTTTGCCAAGAAAAACCCAAATTAGATCCATGAATACTTGGGCACAATTGAAACAACTCAACCACAAAAAGCCTCTGAGGCCATATTTGGACTCAAAGCCTTCCTCCTGACTCAAGGTATACTATTCCTTTATCCATCATGCCACCTAGCTGATTCTAGATCATAACTAGGGGTTTAAAAGAATGCTATGGACAGAATCTTAGATTTTAGCAAAACTTTTGATAAAGTATCCTATATTATTCTTATGAAGAATAATTACATTAAATAATTATTAAATAATCAACTAGATTCAAAACTGATTGGACAGATTGATTTGAGTTAATTGTTCAGTGTTGGGTGGGATATGGAAGAGAATCCTGCTTGGTTAACTGCCTAGGGCTGAACCCAGAACCATGAGCAGAACTTGCAAAGAAGTAAATTTGGGATTGGTGTCAGAAGGAAAAAAAAAAGAAACAAAAAATGCATTATCCTATCCTAATAATGAGTGGAATGGACAACCTTGAGAAGTGGTAGGTTCCTCCTGCTTTGAAATCTTCAAGCAGAGACTGGATGACCACTTGTCAGGCATGTTAGAGTTAGCATGCCTTTCATGTATGGGTTGGACTAAATTACTACTGAAGTGCCTTCTAACTTTTAAATTCTGTGATTTTGTGATCTTTCCTATAAAGCTTACCAATCAAATCGATGCATTGGAGAAACCACTTGGCCCTGAACTCCCTCCCACCATGTGTTTTCATCTTAAGGCTGTTAACTTTCCATTTTATTGCCATGTGAATTTCCCTTCCTCCTCCTTTTTTTTCTCCCTTTTTCTGTAAGAACTATTGTCAAGTCATTGCATCTGTTAAATGCTTTATGCTAATAGACTTCTCTATTGTTCTACTCAATTTCTTAGTGACATCTATGAAGCACAGAACTCCAGGCAATTTTATTCTCCATTTGAGATGTCCCCCCTACAGGGATAAAAGATCCTGGAGGGCAGGGAGTATCTGGATTTTGTATTTGCACCATGCTCAGTGCTTAGCAGAGTGCTTGGTAAATATTTAAATTAGTTTCATTCATTCCTTTGTTAATTCATAAATATATCTGTAGCATTTCCTCTGGACTCATTCATTGGAACTTGGAAGTTGGGTCTGCAGAGAGATGGCTACTACCTTGACTACTAGGGGCAACTCTGAACATAACTACTCCTAAAACTACATCTCAGAAGTCATTACCATTGTGGTTCCCCATAAAAATCCACAAGTAGACTCAAGTATCTTTTTTAAAGCATTTATTACAAGGCATGGCAAAACTAGTAGTTACAAAACAACCCCCCCCAAATATCTGAGGTACACTCTCTCACAAATATACATAAAGTCTATAGGGGTGTGGGACAGTGGGCATGAACTTAAAGTACAATTATATTGAGGTAATAAGTTAGGAAATATGCATGGTCAAGGAAACCAAAAACTGAAACATCAGGACCTCAATGCCCTCTTTTTCTCTGGAGTCTTCCTGAATTGCACAATAGTCTAGGCTGGTGCCTCACAGGGCTCAGCATTTTCAGTGCATAGTTGGCTAATTTGAGCTTCTTTTTTAAATGATGCATTACATCAATTTAACAGGCTGTTTTACTTCTGGCTAGACTTGGTAAGTTGTTTGGACACTGGACATGACTGTTACAAGACTGGGTCAAGCAGAACACTTAAGCGGCATATCATGTCTATTGGAAGGGTCAAACTGTTGGATGGATTCCCTGGACTCACTCTTTCATTGCTAGTTGCAGACCCTTCTACTTTCAGCCTCTGAATCAGTGTGGAGCAAGAGTATTACAGCACTCTTTTCAACTGGAATACTATTGTGTTCCTTCAACAAGGGTAGTGGAGCTTAGTCTATTGATTCTCTCAGTGCCTTGTCTTTGAGGTTTGTCACTTTTAGTCCAAGAGGTAGCAAAATTCTAGCTAGCTTTTCTTGAAAATTGTTCCTTGTTCAGAGTTAGTTACCCTAGTGAGTAACTCCACACATTTATCCTGACAGTACACCTTCATTTCCCACACTGGTACTGATATTTTGTGCAAATGCATAGTTGAGAACAAAGGTACAGAGGTAGTCTATGCTATAGGACAATATCATTGCCCTTACTGACTTTATTATATGCAGTTAAACTATTAAATCTCAGCCCCCATGCAAGGCTTTAAATGATCCCTTTACTTCTGGAGAGACTTTCATTTACATTTCAATTTCTTTGTCCTTGATTACCTTCAACTTTGTTTGAAATATAAATGCACCATGCCCAGGCATCTTGATTTATAGTTTGTAGATAAAATGAAAGAAATATAATTTAAAATAGATAAACATGTTTCCCAAGTACTATATTTACATATGGTGCATTATAATTATAGGCTATGCAAATTAACATAATAATTTTATTAGTATATTAAATTAGTACTTCAATTAATTGACTAATATATTCTACATATATTATAAATATTATACATATATATGTGTGTATAGATACATATTTATTATATTTCTCCTGAGTTATCATACCAAAAGCATCAAACCTTTTGGTGGGTGGATTTATTCATGTGGATTATGATACTGAAAAATAGGTGGTGGAGATTTCAGGTACAAAGACATTTTTCTTTTTGTTGTGTCTTGAAATGTTTTCTGTTGTCACTTTCACAATGTTTTCTGGACCAATGCAAACACTGAAAACTTCTCATTGAATCTCAAGAAAAGAGTTTAATTTTAGAAAAAAGTTTTTTAACTACTGAAAAGTGACACCTTTCCTTCCTCTTATCTAAAAATAGAGGAGAAAGCAATCTTATTTGTTTCTATTCCAAAGGGAGAAGTTGGGGAAAACTTGAATTTGCTAAGTGAACAAATTTGTCATGCTTGAAGGTATCTTCTCTACAGTTATTTGAAAATTTGTCCAAAGAAATAACTTCCTGTTTTTTATCTTGAATACTTTTCAATAAGGTTGGAACCAGTACTTGAAGCTTAATTCTAATGCTTAAGAAATATGCTGAGAAGTTCAGATTTCTTTGAATAAGATAATCAATTATCAGAATCCAATAAGTATGCTTAAGAAACTTCAGTCCATGTTCACACTCAGAGATCTGTAGATACTATTCTTCACAAACTAATATATACATAAATATTTACCAATCCTGTGGAAAATATATACATAAATATTTACCAATCCTGTGGAAAAATATTATTATTCAAGAGGCAATTTTATCCTCAGATTATGAAGAAATAAGAGAAGATACTCATTTTTTGTGGGGATATATTTTTATCTAGAATTGCTGATTATTCATATGAGTTAAAAATGAAAGATAATGTGCTATTTTATTATTTTCTCTTTTTATTATACAAATTTTATGTGTGATAAATAGACTATTAGTATTATATATTTATTTGTTGACATATGTAACTAGCATAATTTTACAGATAGTTATACTCGAATGCTGTACATTTGAAGGCACATGAGGTAAACAGATTTCTTCTTGCCCACAAATGCACTGCACACTCTCTCTATAATCTTTGTCCATGTTGTTCAATATCCCAGAAATACCCTTCCTCTCACCCTCTTCTTGAATTCCTATCCACCAGTTAAAGTTAAACTCAGATACCATTTCTTTAATAAGACCTTCCCTAATTCCTTTTCTCATGCAAATTAGCAATAACCTTCCCTCTGAGAATTCACAGAGCATTTTAATTTACAATTCTCTAATCTACTAATCTAGGTAATATTGCAGATTGTTGTTAACAATGCATGTGTCTTATCCTTGTATTTGACTGTGAGATTCATGCAGGCAAAATATTTTTATGTGAATTTTGTACTTCTTACAAGCCTTGGCATGGTACTCTTTATACAGTACAAGCTTAATATTTGAAGAGGAATTGTATAATTTCAGAACATAGAATATGACTCCATTTTATTTTTCTATGACAACTAATAACCAAGGATATACATGATTTCCATGAAGGTGTTTAAAACTTACTTTAGTCATTTCTGATTCTTTTATTTTTTCTGTCCCTTAATTTTTTTGGAGGGATGTAGACTCATTTATGTTTCTATAAATCAAAGTATTAAGAAATATTTTCCTCCCTCTCCCTCCATTCCCTTCTTTCCCTAAGGGATTTGTTTGTACACATTCTGTATAACTCAACAGAAAAGATATTAAAAAAAGATGGAAAGGAGGGAGGGATAGGTAGGAAGGAAAGAAGGAAGGAAGGAAGGAAGGAAGAAAGAAAGAAGGAAAGGAGGGGAGGGAGCACAGAAGGGAGGAAGAATGTTGTGTTAAACACTGTAGGAAGGAGGGGAGGGGATGAGAGAGATGGAAAATTGAAAGATCCAGGGGCATCTCTCTCTCTCTCTCTCTCTCTCTCTCTCTCTCTCTCTCTCTCTCTCTCTCTCTCTCTCTATATATATATATATATATATATATATATATATATATATATATATATATATATATATGTTCGTGAAGATGTTCTCAGAAGCTCTTCTAAATATTTAAGAATTTTTTAGTTCATATAAATTTTCCTGCTCTAGGTAGTCATGAGCATATAAGAACATAGGGCCTCATAGCTAAGAAGCTGCATGGTATAATGGAAAGGGCATTCTAGAGTCAAAGGACATGATTTTAAAATACCCCTACTGTACCTCCCTACTTGTGTGATCTTTGACAAGTCACAATCTCCTTGTCCTTGGTTTCCTCATCTGGTAAGTGAGGAGATTGGACTAAATGACTTGTGAGGTCACCCCTAGTTACAAATCTGTTACCCTAGAGTATAAATCTAATCTGGCAGGGTCAAATAAATATAAATTTCTTGATATGTAAGGGAAGCTGAAACTGCACCAAAATGTGATAAGTATATTGATGGCTTCTCTTGGAAAGGCCCAGGAAACATCTGAAACAAATCAAAAAAGATTCTGCTTATTTGAATATTAAATATCATTACTTTCACCCAAAAAATGACAAAGGCATTTTTACAGACATTTTACTGTTTTCATAATACTATTTAACATTTTAAAAAGCTTTATTATCCATTATAATTTCTGTTGTTGTGTTTTTGGTTTTTGTGGCAGGGCAATGGGGGTTAAGTGACTCGCCCAGGGTCACAAAGGACCTGGGCAAGTCATAAAGCTAGCAAGTGCCAAGTGTCTGAGGCTGGATTTGAACTCAGGTCCTCCTGAATCCAGGGCCAGTGCTTTATCCACTGAACCAACTAGCTGTCCCCCATTATGATTTCTAAAAAAGAGAAATCCAAGGTTAAATAGTGACAACTTCTCTATTCATTTTTTGTAGTTGTCATTGCTTATTTTCTTCTTAGTGAATGAAAAAAAAAATGTGCTTTCCCTTTTCCTAAGAAATGAGGATTCAAATAGAAAAGCAAAGTCCTTGCCCCTTGTGTGTAAGGAGCTTACATTCTTGTTGAGGTTGACAATACACAAGGAGAGACACTTTGGTCTGGAAAGGTACAGGGATAGTGAGTGCACTCATAGCTAAGTAGTTTGACACATCCCTTCCAGAGGTGTGAGATGAGAATAACTGTGGGGACAAGTTGATGAGAAAATGGCCACAGAGTAGGGAATGAAATGAAAGATGCTTGGGGCAGGTGGGGCAGTTACTAATCAATACAGCATGTAATAGTATTAAAGGAATGGTGCTACAATTAGGGTTATTCAGCCACTGCTATTTGTCTAGAATGAGGGACAAAGCCAGGTGGCTTTTCTGGAATAAATGTCCTCCACCCTGGGGTGTAGTATCAAAAAAATCTGTAATTCCTTTTATTTTTTCATTAACTCCAAGTCCTCAGGCTCACAGGACAATACTCCTAGCAAAATATTTCAGTGTCAGAATTTTCTCTTTGGGTTTTTCTCCCTCAGTTGCTTCAACCAAGTGCTATGTAAGTTTTTCCCAACTAGCAATTTCCTGTGTTTACCACTGTTTATGAGTATAAAGTAAATGTCTGAAATAAAGAAAGATAAAGCTACTTCAACTACATTTCCAGAGGAAAAGACGTTAGGGTCCCATGAAGGAATTTAAATGGAGTAAGAAGATAGAGGAATATTTTCTTGGTACTGTAGATGGGAGATTCTTTCAGCAACACAGTTTATATATATATATATATATATATATATATATATATATATATATATATACATCATTTTTTTTTTTTTAGTGAGGCAATTGGGGTTAAGTGACTTGCCCAGGGTCACACAGTTAGTAAGTGTTAAGTGTATGAGGCCGGATTTGAACTCAGGTAGTCCTGACTCCAGGGCTGGTGCTGTATCCCCTGCGCCACCTAGCTGCCCCTATACATATATATATCTTGACATCAATTAGTCAAGTAGCCAAGCAAAGTCCTGTCTCCATTGTTTATGGAAGTTGCCCTGTCTACATTTCCACTCTCTCTGCTCCATGTTGCTTTTAAATTTGACTTTTCTTCAGCCCATGGGGCTTCCTATGGCTTCCCTTTCTCCAGTACTGAACTTCTATTTGTCCCATTAGAGATGAGTTCCATAGTCAAGAGACTATGTTTCTTGAATTCCACGAAATGTTTTTTGTTTTGTTTTGTTTTGTTTTGTTTTGTTTTGTTTTGTTTGTTTTTGGTGAGGCAATTGGGGTTGAGTGACTTGCCTAGGGTCACACAGCTAGTAAGTGTAAATTTTCTAAGGCTGGATTTGAACTCAGGTCTTCCTGAATCAAGGGCCAGTGCTCTATCCACTGCACCACCTAGTTGTCCCCCATGAAATGGTTTTTAAAGGTAACTGTGAGGCATGGCCTTTCATTCTTGTTTTTATGTTTTTTTTTTTTGGTGAGGCAATAGGGGTTAAGTGACTTTCCCAGGTCACACAGCTAGTAAGTGTTAAGTGTGTGAGGTCGGATTTGAACTCAGGTCCTCCTGAATCCAGGGCTAGTGCTTTATCCACTGTGCCACCTAGCTGCCCCTATGGCCTTTCATTCTTTATCCTATCATGTTGTTTCCATTATGATTCATTCAAGGAACTTACCTTCACTCCATGAAGAAATTACCTGTAGTGACCATATCTTTTAGATTTATTTTGATGACTTGTCAGCTTGTTTTCTGTCATTAGGCCCTAACCTTCCAAGGACAACTTGGATGCAGTCTCTCCTCATGCAAACATTTACTGTCCCAAACAAATCAATTAACATGTATTTGGGACTATTGTCTACAGTCCCAATTTTTTGATAGGTTTTTTTTTTTCTTTTTAAGTGATGACAGGTCAAAATTGCATATAGACAACAATATATATCCATGTTGTTACAACTGTATATACATATGCATAATGGTAAATATAAATGAAAAGAAATACAATAACACCATCAGCAGGCTTATATAATAATTGAATAAGCATAAACAGCAATGTTTATACATATAAATGAAAAGAAAAATATATGCATATGTAAAAAAGAAATGAAATGTATTTATGTACCCCTTTTGTACTAGGGAGTAGACTTGTGATCTCATTAGCCTAAGAAACTTCCAAATGAGAATATTCTACCCCTGCCACTGCAAGCCAATATTTTTTTTTGTAATTTTTTGTTTTGGAGACATTCTTAGAGTAGCAGTGTCAAATTCAAATAGAAATGGACTACTAACCACAAAGATTCCTACGGGTTTCATGTTGATATAGAAAACCACTTACAACATTATCTATGCCCTGTGATATTTTAAATTTTATTTTCTTTAATATTTCCCAACTGAACTTTAATCTTGTTTGGGTCACACCACCTAGTCTTATAGCATGTAGGCCATATGTTTAACACCTCTGGGCTACAGCACTGAAAGGTCAATTGACTCAACCCATTAATGTTAGAAGTGAAACTTGAACTCAAGTATTCCTGACTCAGAGATCAACCCTCCATTCATTATCTCATGCCATTTATCATGATGTTTTGATATATAGTAATTACAAGAAAAAACTTTGTGGCATGGTGGATAGAGTCCTGGACTGAGAGTAAGAAAGACTTAAATTCACATCTAGCCTTAGACACTTAGATGTTTGATACTGGATAAGTCACTTTATCTCTCTCATTTTGTTCATCTGTAAAATGAGGGTAATAATAGTAAAACCCTTAAAGATGTACTGTGAGGATCAAATGATAATATATATATAAAGCACTTTACAAACCTTAAAGTAATATGTAAATATCATATATTATTATTGGTACATACATCAACAAACATATACAATTATATGCAAGGTACAATTTGAAAAGATAAATACCAGTATGGGCCTTTGGAAACATAAAAATATTCCTCCAATTGCTACTGTTACCAGTAATATAATACCTATCCTGTCCTTTGGAGCTAGCAAATCTTTGCTTTTCCCTAGAGCTTAAAATAAGTATGGACTATTTTTAGCATGTTGTTTTATTTCCTTTAATTTTATGCTTAATAAAAGTATGATTTGGAACTTCTTTTCATAATCTTACTTGAATGAATAACAAGAATTTTATGGCATAGAACTAATTCTTGTTTGCTTATGTTTCAAGAACACCATAGATTTCCTCCTGCTCTTTTTTTTTGGGAGGGGGGGCGGTTAGGGGGTAAGGGGGAGGACCTCTTTATGTCATTTTTTCCCCTGAACTCTGATTTTTTAAATGTCATCAAATATTTTTTTGGAGGATGTTTTAAGTGAATTGATAAACAAACTGAGAGATGTCTGATAAAAAGCTTAGCAGAGAACGCATGCATACAAATAGATTAATGTTTATTTTGGGTTAAAGCACAACTTTTATGTTTAAAGATGAAACTTAAGATTTGTTTCACTTCCCTTTATTTCCAGGTAGTAACAAAATTACTTGGATCTAGGTGTATTACTTATTTCCTGTGAACTAATTTTTTCACCTATATATTCATTAACCTTTAAATAGCTATTTCTGATATCTGTGCTCTTTAACAATCTTTCCCCCTCAATAATATTGTTTGAGTTGTATCCAATTAAGAAATATCCATACCCAATATTTTAATAGAAAATTTTAATTTGGAATTTTAATAGAAAATTTAAATTTGGAATAAAGTGTAATAGAGTGCTTTCTGAATTAGTGAAAATTTTAAATTGCATTATAAAAAATTCCATTATTTTACAAGTAGATATAGGAATTCTATTCATAAATAAGAGTGGAGTCTAAGTACTAGACAGTCTTGGTACTTGAATGGGAATGATTCATGTGAAGAAAATTAATTGTTAGCATGCACATGGGATCATAAAGGAGTTTTGAGATTATTGTGCAAATTGTTAGGTACTTTTAAGTCTTATTAAGTTAAGCAGTTCTTGAAATATTATTTCATGGATATAACACAAAGTTAAACATTGATTTAGCTATTCAAAAATTTACATTCCAAATGAACAAAGATTAATGATGTTTTCCCATAAAATATAACCTCTTCTAATCTTAGGAAGGTCTGAAAGAATGCTTTGGCTGAATGTTAGAACTTAGAAGCAACAAACATTGTCATTAAGCAGAAAAGAAACATGATTTTCAGTTATCATATTTCATGAAATACATTTATGAGGGTTAAAATTATAATTCATAATTAACAATATACTTAATCACTTTTACATTGTATCAAAATGGCAGAACAAAAACAAAACACAGCATTCAGTGGGTCAGAAATGTTTCCCCTTGAGAACTAAAAAAAATACCCTTTAAAAGGGAATGGGGTTTATTTCCTTAACAACAAAGAATTGAGGGGCAATATTATTATCAATTACATCCTTTACGTTAAATTGAGGTAGTTGGAAAGGAATAAAAAAAAATTACTACACAAAGGAAACAATCCTACAGGTTTTTACAGTTCTGCAGGCAGTTCTGAAAAACTAAATTTAGAAGAAATAACAGAGAAAAACCAATTAGGTGTACTTGCATCAGATCATTTGGGTTTAAACATAAATTGCAAAGACCACATCAGGCTTAATTAAAAAAAAAATCCCAAGTACTATGCAGAGATGTCTTTTTGTGTGTGTGTGTGTCCTTTGTCAAATCAGTATTTAAAACTTCCATCAGGGGGCAGCTAGGTGGCACAGTGGATAAAGTGCCTGCCCTGGATTCAGGAAGACTTGAGGTCAAATCTGGCCTCAGACACTTGACACTTACTATGTATGTGACCCTGGGCAAGTCACCTAACCCTAATTGCCTTGCAAAAAAATGAAAACGAACAATAACAACAAACAAACAAACAAACAAAAATTCCATCAGTAGGTACTACTATAATCATTTTCTTTTTTTCTTTTTTTTTTTGGTGAGGCAATTGGGGTTAAGTGACTTGCCCAGGGTCACACAGCTAGTAAGTGTCAAATGTTTGAGGCCACATTTGAACTCAGGTCCTCCTGAATCCAGGGCCAGTGCTCTATCTACTGCACCACCTAGCTGCCCCCACTATAATCATTTTCAATGCATGTAGTAGGAAGTAGATTACTTAGGTAGATTTCTTTCTGTCATCTTGCTGTCACTCTGGTAATACTATGCCACAAATACAACTAAAGTAGATGTGATATGCAGATCCTGAGTACTGAATTCACTCACATACACAAATCCATTTCCCCAAATTTCATTCTCATATACAATCAAATCGTCTTGTTTTTCCCCCCATGACATGCACATTAATCATATCAATTAAGTTAGCCAACAAAACTAGGGTGCTTAATAACCAAATCATACTTACTATTAGATTTTATCCAGTTCTTCAGATGCTGTCAGTCTAAATAAACTGAACTTTCTACCTGGATTAAATTAGCTTTTCCTAATAATTATTAAGTTTTTTTATATAGCATCAATAAGTTGTGGGGGATCAAGTCTTCAGATTGGAGTCAGGAAGATTTGAATTCAAAGCCTGACTTTGACAGCCTCTAGGTGTATAATTCTGGGCAAGTGACCTGTGTTTCAAGCACTTCTTGCTGATTTATCTACTTTAGTCATCATTGCACAGTGATCTGCATCAGGAAAGGGAATTCTCCATACTAAGGAAAGTGTAGATTATTCTGGATACTTCCATCTTCATTAATACACTTGATATCTCACTTATAAAGGATTTTCTCTATAAAAGCATACTCTTTGCAAGAGCCGAATTTAACTTGATGATATTACTTTGTTCTTCCTCATTTGGGCGATACTCCTCAAATCACTTCTACTTGTCTCATAGTGTCTACTCTAGCATGTCCAGGTACTTGTGAACTGATGTTGGTTACTTACAGGGTATGTAAGAAGCTCAAATCTATCCTGAGTAACTTATGGCTTCTGGTCACAAAGAGAAAAGCCAATTATACCCCTTCCCCAGATGAATGAAAGCAGTGGATTAGGAGTTCCAGTTCTGCCACTAACTAGATGTATAACCTTGTGGCAAAGCATTTAATTGCTCTGATCTTTAAACAGAGAAATAGGAACATTCAACTAGCTGTTTACTATGTCCTCTTTTAACTTCATTCAAATAAATTTTATAACACCTCAAATTTTATCTCCTCCTACCATTTTAGTCTGGGTGGTATCACCTTGACGATTAGAATCATATTAATATAAATGATGAATGTATTCTTATAGTATCTTTTTTTTTTTTTTTTGGCGAGGCAATGGGGGTTAAGTGAGACTTGCCCAGGGTCACTCAGCTAGTAACTGTCAAGTGTCTGAGGCCAAATTTGAACTCAGGTCCTCCTGAATTCAGGGCTGGTGCTTTATCCACTATGCCACCTAGATGCACAGGTATTTTCATAGTATCTTAATAGGATTTTGTGATTTTCAAAGCTCTCTCATTCACTGTCATAAAAGAACAAAGACTGAAATACATACATCCAAAGAGTTTCTGGGGGTACATGCCAAATCATTCTATCAGTCCTTGGTGATAAAACCAGTTTTCCTACTATGACAGCACCACCCAACTGTCTATTTATCTGATGTATGATGTGCTTCTATTTAGTTTCCATCCCAGGATATCTGGGGGGGGTCCTAAAATAGTGCTTGAATGTACATTTTACTATTTGCTGACATACAGCATAAGACACGGTCCATAGTATGCACTTAATAGATATTTGTTGATTGGTTAATCAATAAAAAAAGTATTCAGCACTTCTTCAAGAACCATGTATGCCACTGTGAGTGATTTATAGCAATGGTGAGCAAAACAACAAAAACAAAAGCAAACCTTTAAAAAAAGTTACCACATTTGTATGAGAGAAAGAATATGATGATATCACTGATCCTGTGAAAACATGGCATGAATCTTGGCTTTAATACTGACCATTGCATAGAGCATTTGTTGTTACCATGTAGATAATGAAATCGGTTTCCTCATAATGATGAAACTACAGTGATAAATTGTTCAGAAAAATACTAGCAATATTTGTTTTTTTCCCCCCAGTGGCATAAAGTTCATAGTCTAAATCAGATGTTCTTAAAGTTTTTTCTTAACTTTTTCTTAACATTTTGTGATCTGGACCTCTTTGGCAGACTGGTAAAACCTAGGGATCCACCCCTTCTCAGAATTTTTTTTTTTAATTCATAAAATATACCAAACAAAACTACAAAGAAATAAATTATATTGAGATAGTCATAAAATTTTTTAAAAGTCATAGATTCCAGGTTCAGAATTCCAGGTTTGCATATATTATTGTGGTAAAAATTATTTGTGGTAAAGATTAATATCGCAAATTTTAGCTGAATCATTTGGGAGGGGCCACATCTGGCCCACCCTGAGATTACGTATGCTACTGAGGTCAGAAGGAGAACTCTCCATGAGCAGCTTTTGAAGGACCTCCCCTTTTGGGGAAGGAAAGATTGAATGCAACTTGAAGGGAGGCGAGGCACTTCTGGTAGACTAAGCTCTTGGGCACTTCCAGAATGCGGAACACTCTCTCTGGTGGTTGACAGAGGTTGTGGTGGCACATGAACAACCTTAGACTGGCGGGCTGTTCAGGTTGGTGAGTTACCTACTGAAAACCCTAAATTCCTTTGAACCAGCTTAGGCTAAATTTAGAGTTAAGAGCATCTATCTGTATTTCTATTTTCCCATTTCCTTATCTTTGATTTTTATTAGTTTCACCTTTGTTGTTTAATCAATTCCCAAGTAATAGATTCTGATCCTTTTGTGAACTAAAGCTTAGAGGCTCCTTTCTTATTGGCCTGGGAGAAATATCTAAAAAAGAATAGTTCAGAGGGGAGATTAAACCTAAAAAGTTCCCTCATATTTCTGGGACCTGAATATTAAGGCCAGTCACCCAAATAGCTCTCAGTACATCTAATTTTGGCCCTCACAGTATCAAGGGAAATCTAGAGAACAACAAAAATGAAAGCAAGAGAAATGGTACTGATTTTTTTTTCATCTCCACTCTTTATTTTCTATTTTATTAAAAGCTAATCCATAAGAAAAAGCTATGTTATAATTTGGAAGAATTGTGTGGTAAATCATTATTTAATCCAACTGAATTTAACAAACATTTATTAAACATCTACTATGTCTCATATATATGAGACATATATATATATATATCATATTTACTCTACAAAGTATTATTATAGATGATGGAGTATGGCTGGGCCAATGAGTCTTTAACTGTTCCAGTGATCTCCATATCTGGCTTTTGTAATCTCTCGATCCCTTCTTATGGTAGGTTAAAGGTTATAATGTTCTTCTTTTAGAATTTCCTAACAGTAGTGCTATCCTTCAATCTAGGAAATGCAAAATAACATTGCTTGCCATACTTCACATACCCATACACATATACATACACATACACATAAACATTCACATACATATTCACATACACATACAGATTCACATACACATACACTTACACATGTACAGAGACACACAATGGCCCGAGAGTCTTAGTTAATTTTAAGCTATTAAAGCTTTAAAAACTAAGATTTTAGGGGACATATGCCAAATATGCATACATTAATTAAAATAAAACCTACATTATCAAATAAAATATTTTAGCATTTTTATGTATTAAAAAGTTTTTACTTCTCCCCCAATGGAATTACATGTAGAATTCACACTCCCTCAAAAGACAAAAAAACTTCAAATTAAAAAAAACAACAACACACTTAACAAGACCTTTGATTTCTAACTTGATGAAATACCCCAAAGTCCTTCTCTAGTTAGTTGCAAGTTAATTTTTCATATATCCTATAATTGTTATTTACCCCTTCTTTCTTTCTATCATTCTTAAAATTACACAAGGTTGGGGCTGCTAGGTGGTGCAGTGGGTAGAGCACCAGCCCTGGAGTCAGGAGGACCTGAGTTCAAATCCAGCCTCAGACACTTGACACTTACTAGCTGTGTGACCCTGGGCAAATCACTTAACCCCTGTTGCCCCACACAGAAAAAAAATTATTTTTTTAAATTACACAATGTTTCCTCCTCTTTATCCATTAATAATATTATAGATAGTATCCATCTACAACAACACTGCTTTGTATCTGGTGATAAGGTCCTTCACATTCACATTTTTATTTAACCTTGGGTAAATCAAGGAACATTATATTCCCATTGTCTCTTCCTTTTCCTCAACCAATCCCTATGCTCAGAAACCCCAAAGCATAGACATGGAAGTAGGGGTAGTGGATGAACACTTGTTATACCAATCACCACCCTGGAGTTTCTAAAAATGAGGGAGCCTCTCTAAAACACTTCAGAAGTGGGATTTTACCTATCCCTAAAGGATGACCTGGGAAGCCATCTTTGGACATGACATTCCATCATAATCTGGGGAATTTATTAATCATTCCATAGCTCTGAACGCAGTATTCCTCATCTATTTTAAGTCAAGTATAAGGAATATTTTCTAATAGATCTACTTTAAATATGTAAGTCTTTATAAATAAGTTTCCTCTTCTCCTCCCTAGGGGACATTCAGGATTTCCACATAGTCATTTGTTCGGAGAGGCATTTGGTACCAATTAAATAAATTGAAACTTTATTTGAAAATTCGTTGAACTCAAGATATCCTCATTCTCATTGATGGTCCTGCTCTTGGGAAGTTTATAGTCTCATATTACATTTTATCACTATCTTTTCTCCCCTACAAAACTGGTATCTCTTAAAAATTAGGTAAATTTCTATTTTTGGATCTCCATGTACTCACTCCCCCCTTTCAGAGCATTCTCGTATAGAAGAGACTTACTGTTTGTTGAATATTTCATGAAAATATGAACTATTGATAATAATTCTTCTTAAGATTACTTTCAGGGATTGTTTTTTTTTTAATTTTTCTTGTCATAACATTTTTCCCTGTTAACATTTTTTTCCCCTTTGGTCTTCATAACTAGCATGTGGATCACATAGGTTTGTCAAATGAATTCTGAATGGTAGGTTTAAAGAGCTTCCAGGAGCAAATAATAATGTATCCATCTATCCCATCATAATGATTAATATCAAGAGTAAGAATTATGTCTTAGATAAATAGAGTTGGAAATTATTAACTAAATTCAATTCTTTCATTTTACAGATGAGGAAACTGAAGCCTGGAAAGAAGAAAGTAGTCTACAATTACACAGAAATAGAAATATGACTCAAACCTAGGTCTCCTATTTCCCAGTACATTGTTGTCGTATATGACTTCTATTTTCCTCTATCTTTTCTATTTTAACACAATTATTACACAACTCTTAAAGAGACATGACCCAATTCCTAAAGTATTGTATACTTATTACAATTTATTTTCCTTAAATACCACCATTACCAGAAGGAACATTTGGAAGTAGGTAGCTATTGTTGTCATTGTTATTGCTTTGTTCTTTTGGAACTCTTCTATAACGCCATAGACTGCTTTGCATTCTGTTTTGTCTTACAGAAATTATTCTTCCTCTCCCATGTCTCCCTTACTTCTGAATTGTACAATCATTTCCCACAAATAGTAATCTGAGTACCCAATGTTTATAGTCTTCCCACCTTTCGAAATGATGCAATATTTCCCAGCTTCATCACTTCATATGGCTGATTTCTTCTAACAAAGCATTTTATCAATGGTAAATATGCATGTAAGTTTGACTTTCAAGAGTACTCAGTTCACTTGTGTAAGAGCAGTTGGGTACAGTGAAAAGGACAGTTCCTTTAGAGTAAGAGTACTTGGTCTCAATTTTTTTCATCTATAAATTCATACATAGACTTTCTCCCTAATAATTTTTATAAAGGAAATATATGTAAAATTCTTTTCAGCTTGCTCCCCTGTCACCCCCCCCGCCCTAGGACAAAGTTATAATTTTTTTTTTTAAAGGAAGGGTAGGATCATAGTTATAGTGCCTCTGAAATCAATGAACTATTTGTTAAGAACCTATTTGAGTTTCCTTGTGACCCAAAGTACATAAGCATCCACAATTTAAATTTTTTAACATGGATTTGGGGATGAGTTATAGGAAGTGATATTTATTTTAATTGGTCATCATAGTAACAAAAAAAATCACCAACTAGTCATCTTACTGGAGAGAAGCTTTAGTTAACCTAATCCTTTGAGAGAAGACTGCTGATCACATTAAGACTGTATTCAAAGTTCTTCTGGCTACCTTGCTGTTAGAGTTCGTGTTTTGCTGTTGTAGCCTTTGAGAACTTTCATTACTACAACAATGATGGATCATTAAAGTTGAATTTTTGTGTAGAAACAGAGAAAGGGATCCAGTACATTGTCCAAATCCCTTATTGTCAGAGATTTTACTGGGGGGAGTGAAGGGGAGGACAAAAATGAACCAAAGAAATCATGGATTGGCATCATAGAATGCTACAGAATGAGATGTAGATATAAAACCACTGGTGGAAGGAGTACTCCCACTAATTTCATCCAAGATCTACTGGGATTGATGTATAGTTATATCTACATAAGCTAAATGAAAATCTAAGTCAACTACTTGGGCAATTTTAAGTGAAATAAAATTACTAAAGTGGAAATGTTTTTTTTTTTCTTGTAAGAACAACAAAAGGAAAAAAATGCCATTAATGAAACCCCAAATAAACTGGCCAGTCTAAGATGACTGTAAAAATTCCTCAGTTCTTCACTTCACTTTGTAAATATAACGAGAGAGAGAGAGAAAATCATTAACAAAAATGCATAGAAAAGAAAACAGAAATAATTTTGGTGCCAAAAAGATCTTCAAGACCATTCTATGCCAAGATAATACATAATTGGAAAAGTAGCTAATCATAAATTATTCTTTTCAGCAAAGAGGGCTCAGTAAAGTATTGGAACATTAATTATTTCCCCTCTGCCTCATTTCACAGGTTCAGTGATGAAGAATGTAAACTTGGAAATTTGTTTTAGCAATGTTTTTGTTTGTTTATTTGTTTTTAATTTTACTAGAGGGACCTCACCAAAATAGGGGTCATGAGATTCACTCCTGATTCTCCTTTTATACTTACTGACTTACTACAGAACTGTTATCCAAAGTTTAGAGTCTTTAAACTCACTATTTCAGAGGAAGATTTTCTTTCAATGAAAAGTCTTAAATTAAGTAATGACTTCAAGTAAAAATCAAATTTTCACATTGTGGCTAATTCTTGAGTTCCAAAGATAGTCTTAGATAGAATCTCTTTCTATATATCATCTATCTATCTATCTATTATCTATAGAGTCAACTGCCAATTATCCATAAAATGGATAGTATAAAATAGTGGTTAAAGAGAAATAATTTATTTTTAGCCTTTGGGAACATTAGACATATGGTTATATGTATGGGTTTTTTTTGCTATCATTTGCAGAAATAAATACATTTCTAAATGGACCTACCCATTTAGAAATAGTAATTTTGGATTATCAACCTGATCATCTTCAAAATGGCAGTGAAGATTATGGGAATTTATTTTGATTTGGGGACCCTGCCTTTGGACTGAGATTAAAAAGCCTTAGGCCCTCAGTGTTTTTTTCTGTGTAAGAGGGGCGAGGGCCCCTCCCCCTCCGTATCAGCTGCAGGGAGGCCTCTGAGCTGGGCTAAACTGTGCAGAAGAAAACCCAGAGCCATGGGTGTGGCACAGTGCGGACCATTCACACAGCAGAAAGGCCCACAAAAAGCCTTAGGGACTTTGGGGTTAGTTTCGCCAAGCCCCAACTGCGGGCTCATGAAGCACAGGGCTCAGCTAGCCCTGGGGGCAGTGAGCCCAGGTTTCACCTGGGACAGCAGGTTAATAAAAAGGGGTCTGACAAGAGAGATGGGGAATGGTACAAGGAGGAGGGAGAGACAGAGAAAGGGCTATGATACAGAAAAGCTACAAGGATGGACAGAAGGGGGGCTGCTACAAGGACGCTAAGGAGACTGAGGCTAGGTAAAGACAGTAAGATTAGACCCTGCAGTCAGTCCAGTCAAAGTTAGGCTAGCTAGTCAGTTAAAATATTTTTACATATGAATGGTGACCCAGATGTGAATTACGGCCCAATTATAATTTTTTGAAACTTATAATTTTTCATATAAATCCAGTTATATAATTTTTCAGATTAGTTATAGTTAATATTTTTATAAGATTCAATCAGATCTGAAAATATGATGCATAAAAACTAAAATTAGCACCACTGAGTCAACAAATAATGAGGTCCAAGATAGTTTATTGACAAGAAAAATCTTTATTTAATTAACATGTAGTGAGGTAAAAAACAGTGAAATTAATTTTAAAACTTTTCATTGAGTTAAACTGAAAGTTTTACTCAATTCACTGAATATGAAAATTCACTGTTTTTCAACTCAAAAAGTATTTTTAAATTAACTTTAAAAATTGAATCAAATCAACCTGAGAATTCTCTTTTCCTCTTCAATATCAGAAGTATAAATTTGGGTTTTATAGTCTTCCTGAATTTTCTCACACATAATCCAAAGTGTTCACTTTGCATTAGAATAACAAATTAATTTAAGGAAAGATACACTATAATTTTTTTGGTGAAGAAAGTAAAAGTAAAAGGAAGGTTAACAATCCTGTAAAGTAGTTACAAGCTATGTTCATTTAAAAATGAAGAGTATCAAGCTAAGGCCAGCAATTAAAAAAAAAAACCCACTCAAGTCAAATAAGAAAAATAATTTTTTACCACAAGTACCATTTATAAACATGTGGCATTACATGTAATTTTGGGGTCATTTTTGTATGCCAAATGCATTAACAGTCTTTCTTCTTGTATATCTTTTTTACATCAAATTCTTATTTTTTAAAAATTTCTGAGAAATGACATCTTTTCCCAAAGAGTTTTATTCAAAATTTTTATATCCCAGCTATCCTAATAAGTCTTATTTTACTCTCCTCAAGATTTTATTTAGTTGTTTGGTAATGTGCATGAAATTAAAGCACAAACTTAGAGAAATACCCATAATATATCAGTTTCCTTTGTAGTGTCTTTCTTCAAATTGTATGGTTTGGAAAAAAAAAAAGGAAAAGACTACCCCTGCATGTAGGATTCTGTAGCTCTGAACATTTGGGCGAAAATAGTTACTTCATTTCCTCCCTCTTACTCCAAAGAAAAGGTAATTTATAATATTTCTCAGGGACCCATCACACAATTACATAATATAATATGGTTTGTTTGTAGTTAAACAACTATTTGATAAGAGCCTAATAGGGTTTCATTTTGACCTGAAGTACATAAATATCCACTATAAAGATATTTTTTTTCAGGGAGTTAGGATTAAGGTATGGAAAGTGTAGGGGGAGGAATTTCATAGTAATGCGAAGGAATTATTTCTCAGGAAATTTTACTGTGGTGAATAAAAGGGTAAACAGCTTGGAGATTTTGGAGGAGAGTGAATGACCACTTTTCTAGCACATGAGACATGACTTATGCCTCAGTTAGGGGCTGGGTTGAATGACCTATAAGATTGTCTATATAGGCTGATGTGTATCTAGTATCATGACATTCTATTATCATAAAGAGATTTTTAAAAAGAATTTCCAATTTAAAATGAGGTTTTGGTGGTGGGTGGGCCATCAAAGCACATAAATGTCCATGAAAACTTAAGAAACCAAATTACTTGGGACATTTATTAAGCCTCAAATAAGAAAGCTTTATATATTATAAAAGTAGAAAGATTTCATGAAAATTGTGTATTAATATGTGTAAGAGTGCATTACTTCAGTAAAAGAAAACATTTTTCTAAACTCAAGATAGGAAATTATTATACATTTTTATGTATCTTTATATAAAAAAAATACAAGTGGCAAGCAGATGACACAAAGAAATGGAACAGTAAGAGCAGTAAGTATGAATGCATGCTTTTTACAATGTATCAGATAAAAAGGATTATTTACCAAATCAAATATCCAGTACAGACATGCAGAGTATTTTCTCAAACTGTCAAGTCAGCCATTTTGCTAGATGCTAATCCAACAAACATTATTATTAACTTGTTTACAAATGGCTAAATACCTGATTTCAACAAACTGTTCCTGAAAATGAGAATCTACTTTTGTATTAAAAAAAAAAAAGAAATTGAAGGAGTGGGAAGTCGAGGTAGGGAATGACAAAACAAACCAGAGTTTTGTTGTTGTTGTTGTTTTTTTCTTATTGCAATCTAATAATTTTACTCAATACTTTTTTTGCTGCATTTGATCATGATATAAGAATAGCTGGTTAAAGTCCATAAAACCTCTAGCTGGTGTTTCCATGGTCGATATTTTCATATTTCACTGTAGCATGTTCAAAATCACCCAGGGACGTACTATTTTCAAGCAGTCTATATAATGAAAACAATGTACATACAACACAAGATTCATTTAAATCATTTTGTTTTCCACATATCACACCATATACAAGTATATAACAAAGACAGAAAACAACATAGAAACAGAAATATAGCTGACAAGAAAAATAAAGCAGGGAAAGTCTTAATCAGGAACTAACTTCTTCTTCAAGTTTCCAGTAAATCTCAAAATGTATTTAAAAACTAAGGAGCACTTGGTGTCCAGCAACCAAATTACAAAATAAACATATCATTGTGCAGGCGGGATGTCTTGCCGAAGGAATAACAAATGTCTGTAATTCTTAGGTTTGGATAAAGGCAGTGGAATGAATTTAGAAACATGTCCACTTTTCACAATTCACTATAGAATTTTCTTTTCACAGTCCCCATGTTTGTATAAATAGTTCTTCTCTGAAAATAAAACAGAGTTAAAACATTTTCTCCCTATGAAGAAACACAAACATATACATCAATCAAGACATTAATCAAGCATTGGCATGTATTCAGCTATTTCAGGCAGGCAAATTGATTTTGATGAAATGATCTGTTGAGCAAATTAAATGGTATATGTAAACAAATCAAAATTAGACCACTGAAATCTAAAAATCAAGG
This sequence comes from Dromiciops gliroides, assembly GCF_019393635.1. Lineage (NCBI taxonomy): Eukaryota > Metazoa > Chordata > Mammalia > Microbiotheria > Microbiotheriidae > Dromiciops > Dromiciops gliroides. Next base: position 203,284,492 of record NC_057861.1, on the reverse strand, counting down.
TCATCATGATCCTACATGATAAAATGACTGTTTAATTGGATAATTGGTACTTTATAAAAATGCCATATTATCCTGATTTCATATACCCATGTCCTAATTTTTGACATTGCATGCTGAATTTTATTTTGGTAAAAACAAACAACATATTCATGCAAAACATTCATTATATCTAAATTGACTGGGCTGTACAGATTTTGTTGATCTGATCTTATGATAGGTATGGAAGGTAAGTGGGCTATTTGTCAAGATGATACAGCAGAAATTAACAATCTAATATGTACTCTGTCACTTTGGGATTTTCCAGGCCCCTTTTTCCCCTTATTTGAGAGATATGATTTGGAGCATTTCACAGCTGATAACATATCTTCCAGTAAAATGAAGAATCAAAATCTAGTCTATCAATCAGAAATGATTTTAGCTCCTCCACTCAAAGGTTCAAAATTTGAGAGAGTGGAAAGATTTGATAATTAGAAAATTTGATGTTTTGTTATTACATGTAAATTTAAGAAAGGCTGTCTTCTTTTATCACAGATAGCCACATGGTTGCATTAATAAGGACATATCACAAGGAATAACAAATAGCTAATACATTTCTTTCAACCAGCAGACAGCTTAAACAAAACACAACAGAAACAAAATACAACAAATGTATTTTTTTGTTATCGAGTATATTTGCTTACCTTGAGTTCTCTTTTTAGACCCTAGTTGTGTTGTATTCAGATTCATGTTTGCTTAGAGACCCAATGAGGCAGAACCTGGAATGTTATGGCTATTTCATTCAACAAAATAATATTTGCATACACACAAAATATATGCATATATACATATACTTAATTTAAAATATCACTTCAAAATTTAATCAAACTAAACAAATATTTTTTGTTGGCATGCAAAAATACTTCAAAATTACTAAAGATATGTTAGACACTAAAAAAGTTATAAATTCATAGAGGAAATAGGAATATTGTATAAAGAAATATAAACCTACATAACTCATGCAAGACAAAACACAAATAAGTACAAAAGAGTCAGAGTGCTTGGAATTTCAAAATGTCTTCCTAGCTATTAATGTTTTGGTTTTTTCCCCCCTCATAACCTTTTTTTGTTATTATTCCCAGGTATTCTAGAAGGTAATAACACAAGAAAAAATAGCTTATACATGTAAAAAACCCACCAAATTTTATTGCTTCTTCTTGCTACATTTTTCATAGGTTAGTATTTGGCATTCTATCAACACTGCAATCAGTTTATAGTCTGAATATTTATCTTTATGTTTTCTTTGGACAAGCACTGAGGAAAACATTTTCTTTTCAATGCAAAGCATTATGATGCAATGTTTTGAAAAAAAAGATAAATAACTTTCCATTTAAAAATATTTCAGAAATATGAATATTTCATCAATAAGTTTAATGTGTCTAGTTATTTTGTTTATTAAAAATATATAAAAATACACTGCTTCTGATTAGTGTAGTAAGCAAAATGTAGAAACTCCCCTTAAATATGAGGATGCTATGTTAATAATATAAAAATATACATTATGTAAGTAAGTATAAAGGCATATGTTTACATCTCTGACATGTTTAAAAATGGTCTTTGGATCATTAAAATATATCTATCTGCAGTATACTGTATGTGCAATATGTATGTATACATATGTTTACAGACATATGCACTTCGTATTCCTGCTCTGTGCTATTCCACATATGAATTTTAGGGGAATACTGAATAAGACAGAAAAGAGAAGGGTAAAGGAAAGCAAATTAAGACACTATAATCTTAACTATTAATAGAAAAAAAAGAAATGAAAGAAAAGAACAGAAACTATTTTGTGAGCAATTAAGTCTTCATGGAATAGTCTTCATCAAAAAAATCTATTGATACTGACCGCTGGACAGATTTATCATGTCTGGACAGCCTGTGACTTGTAGTGGGCACCTCTTCAATTTCATCTATGTCACACGCTTCTGCAGCATCTTGTGAGTAGTTATGCTTCATGACAAGAATATTTCTTCTGTTCATGGGTGGGATGAGGGGTTTGACAGGTTGGGGTGGCATTTCTGCCAAGAGAGGAGCATCTCTTGTGCTGAGGTTACTACGGCTGCCTTTAGTGCTAGACAGTTGTGATCCACAGTGATGGTCATGAATGCATTTGGAAGATGACCTCCTCAGTTTATGGTAATTTTCAAAGTCATCAGCCACATCTGCAAAGTCAGCTGTAGCCCCTGTCCCTCTAAGAGTGCATAACTCATAATGAGGAGGCTCAAATACCTCCTGGAATACTGTCTGATCAAATTCGGCCTTCCTTTGGACAAATTTTTTACGAGGCTGTTTGATCTGTACGATGACAGAAATAATAATGAGGATGATCACAATACAGGACGTCACCCCAATGACAGTCCCACTGGTATTGGTAAGCTGATCCAGTAGGTTAGTCTTTCTTTTTTCTGCATGTTGGAGAGAAGTTAAAAAAATAACATTAGATATACACTTATGATAAATAAGCATGTTTAGTCTTATTTTCAATGGCTTAGTTTAGCATGAATTATACTGTCAGGAGTCAAAAAACAAAAACAAACAAAAACTACTTTAGAAATTTGACAGGGCACATATTGATCCAAACTTGATCAGTACAAATTTTCAACTTCCCATTATTATCTTCTCCTCTTTCCCTTTCATTTATCTCCTTCAAAAAATGTCAGGGAGAGGATCTTTGACTTTTTATATTACATCTTTTTTTTTTTTTTTCCCAAGTGAGGCAATTGGGGTTAAGTGACTTGCCCACGGTCACATAGCTAGTAAGTGTTAAGTGTCTGAGGCCGGATTTGAACTCAGGTACTCCTGACTCCAGGGCTGGTGCTCTAACCACTGCGCCACCTAGCTGCCCCCTTTGACTAATTTAAGGCTGGGAATATTATCTTAATAAATCATTTTTTAAAGTCTCTCCCATCCTACTATATCTCCAAAAAATTTGGATACTGAGGAAACTACATACTTCAAAAAATCTCATTTTTCCTTCCCTTATTACTGTTATTGATAACTAAGAAATGTGGAATAGCAAGAAATTTGTAGCTACTTAAGAATGAATTATTTTCTATAATTTTAATGATCCCTGATTGGGATCATTACAATATTCTGAAGCTAAGATAAATCCAAAAAGAAAAGAAAAAAAGGTTTATAGGTGGGAAAAAAATCCATATAAATAATTAAATATCTTCTAAGTTTTCCATTTTCACTGAACTTTCAATTACTGTCTAAGAGGGGGTTTGGATGGGATTCTTGATAAGGATGCTGGGTCCTTTGTTTTCTACCTCTTCTCTTCTTTCTCTCAGAAACCCTAGCATCCTGTAAGTTTTAGATTACGAGGTACCTCCTATAGGAAGCCTTCCTTCATCTCAGTTGTTAGTACTCTCTCTTTTCTCCTTGAATTATGTTCATCCTTAGTTTTTTGTATCGTATCAGTAGAATGTAAGCACCTTGAGCGCAAGCCTGCTTTTTTCTTCATTTTGTCTTTGTATTCCCAGTTCATAGTACAATGTACAAACATTATAGGAACAATCTTTGTTGTTTTGCATTGGGTTTTGTGTTGTATCATGTTATGCTGTATTGTATTGTTTTCTGTTGGAATACATGCCAATCAAAAGTGTGAATTTTCTGAGGAGAGGAGAGGAAATATAGTAGAGAGGAAAAGAAGAGAGAAAAGAGGAGAAACTAAAGAATTCGGGAAGGAGAAGAGGAGAAGTAGAGAGAAAGGGGATGAGCACACCTAATAATTGACTACTAAGCTTAATAATTGTTTTATTATTGACTAACTCACAGGAGGGAAACCTGGACTAGGACATTTATCTATTTCTGTACTTTAGCAACTCTCCAGTATTGCAATTCTGCACATTATGATTGTAGTTATACTATACACTTCTACATCCCCATGTGTCTAATATCCAGGGTGCCAGAGATTCTTTAACTTTGGATATCACAAGGCAAGCTAGATTTAAAAAAAAATTATTTTTGTTTTTCTTCTAAAGATGCCTTTAATTAGGTACATAGTCAGTTTTCCAAGATTAAATTGATCATCATTATTTTCGTGATATCCCAAATCTGCAACCATCTTCCTTCCTCTTCTCTGACCTCTGAATTTCCTCACCCTATCATATACACTCCCTATTGTAGGACTATGAAAAAAAGAGGAAATAGGCCTTTCTGCTAATAGAAAAGAAATATTTCTAATTGATCACAGCTTTCTTTCTTTAAAGAATGAATATTTAAAAAGAGAAAAATACTTCTGTTGCATCTGCTTTGGCTATTTGGGAATGGGATATCACATTCTTTTGAGTGTATGACTGCTTTTTGAGGTGCATAAAATTTCTGCTTTTTTTCCCCATTCTGCCCTAGTTTTTCAGAGATTTTTACAGTATTCAGCAGAATAACATGATGTTTCATAATCCATCTGGTTTGCATATTTCTTGATTACTTCCTAAATCAAGTCTATTCAGCCTTTATAGAAACATATCCACATAGGTAAAAACAAACAAACAAAAAAAAAGTGCTCTGATTTAGTTTCCCTTGAGAAGTACTGTTAGGCAACACAGTGTAAAGGTAAAAGTACTTGATTCAGGGGGCAGCTACATGGCACAGTGGATAAAGCACTGGACCTGGATTCAGGAGGACCTGAGTACAAATCCAGCCTCAGACACTTGGCACTAGCTGTGTGACCTTGGGCAAGTCACTTAACACTCATTGCCCAGGCAAAAAATAAAACAAAACAAAACAAATAAATAAATAAAAGTACTTGGTTCAGAACATATACCATATACTATCTGGGTTGTTGTGGGACAAGTCAATGGTTCAATACCCTCACCTGAATATTTTGATAATCATAGTTATACTCCCTATCCCATAGGTCTGATCTAAGGAAAGTACTCTGCAAACTTTGAAGTAATGTGTAAATGCAACAGAAACTCATACAGATGCCTATTCTGAAAGGATACATTACAGAGTACCTCTTCTTTATACCTGCAACCCACACTGCAAATTGCACTCACAGTGATTTTCATCCCAAGAATACATTTATTGAGAAGAATCCATGTTGGATGTGGCTCTCTCATTCACTGCCTGCAGCCATTACTGCTTTTCCTGTGGCTGAGGGTTTCTGCTTCTATTCACAGTAAGTAAGCACCTTAATACACAATACTAAGCTTTAAGCATGAAAAAGGTTTTTAACTTGCCTCCCTTTGCTTGCCTGTGCAAATTGTTTAATGTTGGAGCCTGATAAAAACGGTTCATCTGGCATTTTCAAGTATGCTTAAACATGTTATTTTCAGGACCCAACCAAAGTTCCATGGTTCCAGGGGCAAACCTGTGCCCACACACAAAATAGGGAGCAATCAGGCAACCAGTTCCCTTGGAAGAGGAGATAAATAGCTTGCTCAATGAGTTAAGAAGTCTAAAGCATCAGAAAGCCCAAGTGCTCCTTAGAGATATTCAATCTTTAGTGTCTGTGCACAATGTCCAATGAAATCAAACTGAAATTAATGAGAGATCCGGGCATGGATTAAGGAGATGGAAGAGGAATGGGCTCCATTAAGGGGTTCATTTTGTGTCTTTATGGCCATAAGGGTTCTGTTAAAGTGAAAGTGCTTAAAGAATATATATGTGTTTCCATACACATTAATGAAAAAAGAGAACTTCAAAAATGTAAAAACACCAGTATAAAATTCTCATTAAACACACACACATTCCTGCACATGCACAAGTATGTATACATGTGCACACATAGACAACACACACATACCTCATGATAAAACAGAGTTTATAAGAAGATTTGCTGTATTCTCCATTTAGGAAAATTTACTTAAGCTGTTCAGAAGCTTGGGATAATCTTGCCTTTATCACTAGGAAAAAAGTGAAGCATTCCAGAGATTCAAGTCTAAATATTACCTTTACAATGATTTTCATCCCAAGGATACACACAGTTCTGGAGTCCATTGCAGACTAATGTGTTATTAATACACATATTACTATGGCAGAAAAATGTATTGCCTTCACATGGAGCTAAAATATAAAGAAAAGAGAAAAAAGTAATCAGTGATGTTTGATGATATGCCACTCATTTCTTAGACCTAAGGTGGAGAAAAGATATGAATGATAATTTGTTGTTCAATTGAGATAAATGATCTGACATAGGTTTTTCATAGGTGTTCAGATGTGGTAATTATTTATCATGTTAGAGGCACAGTTGAAATATCTCTAGAGAGGCCTAGAAAGAGAATCAGACAGTTTTCCACCATAAAAAAGAGAGCACTATTACCTATATGAGAGAATTTATATTGCACACTTCATATGTATTTGCTATGTTTCTTTAAATTTAAATTTGGGTAAATTTTTGAATTAGAGAATAAACTAATTCTATTTTGGAAATGCAGAAACTAGAAAACATTAGTCAACCTGGATTATGAAAAGGAACTGTGATACTGATATGTTACATAGATTCTGTCAATGGGATCTATAAGTTTAAGAAATTAACCCACCTCACGCACATCTTATCCATGATATTGTCACTTTTTTTAAAACTCATAAATAATAAATAAACTAGCTTTGTCAGAAATTTACTCAAAGCACTAAGAGAAAGTTTGGGACTTAGTTGTGAAAATACACGTGAAAATCAAAGTCTTCATTTCCTTAAGATAATCTTTATGTTTATGTTATAAGAAACCAGCACAGCTAGGTGGTGCAGTAGATGGAAAACTGGCCCTGGAGTCAGGAGTGCCTGAATTCAGATCCTGCCTCAGACACTTGACACTTGCTGGCTGTGTGACCCTGGGCAAGTCACTTAGCCCCAATTGCCTCACTAAAAAAAAGAGAGAGAGAGAGAGAGAGAGAGAGAGAGAAAGAAACCAAGTTTTCTTTTACCATCACTAAAGTTGTGACAGACAGCATTGTAGCAGGTAATGTGGACTGTGTGCTGGATTTGGGATTAGGAAGACCTGGATTAAAATTCTATTTCTGACATTTTGAATTGCAATAATAGAAAAGAAACTTAACTAGTCTGATCAGCTAGCATTTCTCTAAGTTATAAATATCAACGAAGTTTTCAACAGGTTAAAAAATCAGTTTATTTATGTAAATTACTATAATATTTAAAATTTATTACCCATTATCTAAGTTAGGAAAATGTTACTAGTTAGCATTGACTAGTTTTGTTTTTTTTAACATGTAATTTTCTCTATCAATCTCCTTTTGACATCTTTATCTTTTCCCATTTAATTCCTCATTGCCTTCATCTACATACATGCTCAGGTCTTATCTTCACATCATTTTCTCTCTCTCTCTTTTTTTTTGTTTTGTTTTGTTTTGTTTTGTCTTTTTGTTTGTTTTTTGTACTAGCTGTGTGATCCTGGGCAAGTGATTTAACCCTCATTGCCCTGCAAAAAAAACAAAAACAAAAACAAAACAAGAACCTGCCAATATCACAAATATTGACTTATGACTCATTGATTTTTAGTTATTTGAAATGGGTTGTATAATTAGCTAGTCCCTCCTTAACTTCATTGCTACCACAACTATCTGTCTCATAAAATGAGGCTGTAGTGGGTCATGTGACTGGAATGAGGAAGTGAATTTATGTTGTTAACAAAGACTTTCTTGGTAGAAAGTTTATCTGGTCTGCCTCTATGCCTGTCTATGGCAATGCACTTAAAATGCAGAAAATATGATTTTATCTACAACTGTCAGAGAAAGCAGAACAGTAGATTATAGAAGTTTTATTAAGGAGGACTAAACTGGAAGTAGTAGGAACGATATAAGGACACAAAGGCCTTGAGTTCTTCTATTAAGCTTTTTGGTGGGTAGAAGAGCAGAAAGAACCTTCTGCTTTCCTATTGGGCACCTCTCTTTCTTCTCAGGGAACCATGTTAGAGGAAGCAGTTTTACTTTTCTTTTTTGGTTGGCAGAGTCTTCCTCTTTTACCTATTGAACAAATTATATAATTAGTTAGTGAGGTTCAGATTGTCCCCTTGACCTTTTGGCCACTGTTTATAAAATCTCGAAGATAGTCCAGGGATGGGTAATGTGGTAAAAAGGCCCTCACAGTAAGAGAGGGAAAATGGTGGGAGAATGCACCAGGTATATCTTCAGAAGCCTGCCTAAAAGAGTGTGGTTAATAATTCTCTCAAATAGTTTCATACTTCAAAGACATTTTTGTATGGTTTTTTATACATTATTTTTTGGGGGGGGGTGGGGAATGAGGATCAAGTGACCTGCCCATGGTCTCGCAGCCAGCAAGTGTCAAGTGTCTGAGGCTGGACTTAGGTCCTCTTGAATCCAGGGCCAGTGCTCCCTCCACTGCACCACCCAGCTGCCCCCCGCCTTTTGTGTACATTATTGACAGTTAGGTTGGCATAGTTGATAGATTACTGGGTTGGAGTTAGGAAGACCTGATTTCAAATCTAGCCTTAGATACTTACTAGCTGTATAATCCAGACCAAGTCATTTAGCCACTGTGCATCTCAGTTAATTCAACTGTAAAATGGGATAATAATAGCACCCACCTCTCAGTATTATTGTGAGGATCAAATGAGATAATATTTATAAAGTGCTCAGCACAATGTCTGGGACATGGAAAGCATTATAGAAATGTTAGCTATTATCTATTATTGTTACCTTTCTTCTTCCTTAACCCAATATGCAGCCAGCAGGCATATAAATGTTAAATAATGAGTTAATTTCGACCTCTCATAAAATTAGCTATTTCTGTTCCTTTACATTACAATTGTCCCAGTTTACTCTTATTTACCTTTTATCTGGATGTAATGTGTAGGATTTTTAATTGTTTGCTTTACATTTTAAATAGAACCCCATCCTCACACAGCAAAGTAAAGTTCTCAATACATAGAGCTAACCGTGTCACACTTCTGCCCAGGAAAATAAAATCAAGGATTTCTCACAAAAATAAAACAAAAACTTCTTTTATCTGGATTTAAAGCCCTCCACAATTTGGCTTCAACCAACTTTCCTACCTTTTTTAACCTCCTTTTTCTCTCTCTATTTTACATTGAACTATTCAATATGACCTTATTTTATACTAAATTCTCTTTCCCCATGCATTTGTACATTTTGTTCTCAGGCTTCAAATGGGCTACTATATGTCTGCTTGATGAAATCCTTCATTTCCTTAAAGGCCCATGTCTAAAGGTCCATAAAAGATTCACATAATCTTCTGGGTTCCCACAATTAGGATCATAGAATTGAAGAATTGGAACAGACCTAAGAAACCAAGGAATTCAGCTGATACTAGTATGGAACTTTTGTCTATAATATCCCCATGGCTTTCAATTGAAGATAATTAGTGATGGGAAATACACTATCTCCTGAATCAGCCAATTCCACATTGGGAAAATGTTAATTATTAGAAAATGTTTCCTTGCATCAGCCTAAATCTAGCTCTCTGAAATTTTTAACTCGTTGACTCATTTTTTTTCTTTAGCAGCCAAAGAAAATAAATCTAATCTCTCTTCTTCCATGTGACAATCTTTCAGATATTTAAAGACAGCTATCATGCCTCAGCTAAATTTTCTCTTCTCCAGGATAAAAAATATTCAACCAGTCATGTATTCATTAACTGCTTCCTCTATGTCTGATACTATACTAAGCTCTGAGAACACAGAGACAAAAACAACAACAAAATATGAAGCAATTTCTGCCATCAATGAACTCAAATTCTAATAAAGGAGACAGCATTATCATAATTAAGTACATACATAATATATACAAAGTGAATACAAGGTATTTTATGGGAGGGAGCACCCTCCAAGAGGAGAGGTAAGCTATGGGAGAGAGATCAGGAAAAGCTTTATGAAGGTGTCCAATGAGCTGACTCATGAAATTCTTCAAAAATTCTTCAAGAGGGAGATAAGTAGCAATTGCATTTAAGACATGGAACACAGATAGTACAAATGGCATAGAAATGGGAAATGGAGTTCCTGGATCATTAAACTAAACCTCATATGGCCTGGATTCATGACCCTTTATCCCCATGTTTGTCTTCTACTGGGACAGTCTCCAGCTTGTCAATATCCTGCCTAAAATGTGATGTTCCAAACTGAATACTACATGCCAGATATGGTCTAACTAGGTGATCCTGCCTTCATCTAATCTCTCAGGTTACTGTTAACTTTTTTGTTCACTTCATAATATTCCAACGTGTATTACATTTATTTATGCACAGCCCGTACTAGATTATAGGGTAGTTTTTGATGTTTTTTTTTTTAAACCTCTGTGTAGTAGACAGTAGAGAGAAAGAATACTATAGGGGCTACTAGTCAAGTGAGTTATCCTTGGAGTCAGAATGATCAGAATATAAATCTTACACTGAGAAATTCTAGTTTATTCTCATGGGCAAGTCCTCATAACTTTGCACTACCCTAGATAACTATCTAAGATTACAACCTATGGACAAATGATGATGAAAAGTTGCTCTGATATCTTCTCAACTTTCATTAGAGGTTACTGTCATACAGTTAGATAGTAATAAAATTCTCCAGAATAGATATGAGAACTCAAGTCAATTTAAGAAGCATTTATTAAATACCAATGATGAACCAAGCACCACCCTAGACACTAGAGATACACAGAAAAGAAAAAACAAACAAACAAAAGCAAAATCCCTGCTCTTTCAGAGCTCACTGTCTAAAGGAGGAGAAAATATGCAAGGAATTCTGTATATAAGAATACTGATAAATTGTAAATAATCACAAAGGGAAAGTCCTAGCAATTAAAGGGTTCTGAAAAGAATTCTTGTAAAAGGTGAGGTGGTTTTTTGTTTGTTTGTTTCATTTGTTTTGTTTTGTTTTGTTTTTTATCTCAAGCCTGAGGAAGCCAGGGTAACTTAGATTCCAGGCATGAGTAAAGTCAGTGAAGATGAATGGAGGGAGGGGATGTAGTGTTGTTCAAGAAAAATGGTAAATATAGAGGCAAAGGGAGAGCCTGAGGATGGCAATGGGGAGCAAGGAGTATTCCGACTAACCCTTCTAAGCCAGTAAATGTGTGTGTGTGTGTGGGGGGGGGGTATGAGTATAAGTACAATCATTTCTGAAAAGGATGGCCAGGGAAGCTGTGTCTCAGGAGAAAAAATGTTTTCAGTGAGTGCCAGATAATATAAGGAGTGGGAAATGAAAGTGTTTAAGATGAAAGGAAGTGTGTTACCTGTGGAGGCATTCCAAAGAGCACAGAGGCATCACAAAGAGAGAGAAATGAAAGGGTTTAAGATGAATGGAAGTGTGTTACCTATGGAGGCATTCCAAAGAGCACAGAGGCATCACAAAGAGACCAAGAACAGAATGTAATAAATAACGGTAGCCCAAATATCCAGGATACACTGGGATCACAAAGGCCTAATGGAATTGATGTTCATTAATCATTGAAAATAAATTCACAATTGGGGAATGGCTAAACAAGTTGTGGTATATGAATGAAATGGGTATTGTGCTGTAAGAAATAATGAGCTGGCAGATTTCAGGAAAAAATCTGGAATGGCTTACATAAACTGATGCTGAGTGAAGTGAGAAGAACCAGGAAAACATTGTATACAGTCAAAGCACATACCTCACAGCATTGCTGTAAGGATCAAATGAAATAAAATATAAAACACTTTTTTTTCATGTTTTGGTGGGTGAGGCAATCAGGGTTAAGTGACTTGCCCAACATCACACAGCTAGCAAGTTCCAAGTGTCTGAGGATGGATTTGAACTCAGGTCCTCCTGAATCCAAGGCCAGTGCTTTATCCACTCCCCCACCCAGCTGCCCCAAATATAAAACATTTTGCAAGATATAAAGCACTATATGAATGATAATTATTGTTGTTATTCTCAATAATCTAGTTCCAGTTTCTGTAACTTGGCAACAGGTAAAGTTTATAATGTCTATAATTAGACACAGGTATATAATACTTTTCTTTCTAGTTGGAACTCAGAAGCTATGTGTAATGTGAAATATTGGGGAGACTAGCCCTTTTCTGCCCAGATTATTGGGGAGTCAGGCTGGGGTTTCTAAGATATCACTACTTTTAAATTAGAGGCTATTGCACCAGTTTTGACAGCAAGCATTTATTATTAATTTGACCGAGCTTCTGAAAAACTTCCCCACTAGTAATATACCCAGAGTGGAGTCTCAGGAAGGGGGTCTGGGGAGAGCTAGCTCCAGGGTAAAAGAAGCTCTTAGGAGTATAAGAGGGGAGAAAAGGCAAAAGTGGCAAGAGAGTGAGAGTTTAAGAGTACAGAAATCCTACATTACCTAGAGAGAGAGTGAAGAGAACAGCATGGTTCACATAGGTCCCAAGTGCAAGAGAGACAGAGCTTGAATGCAAGCCTGCTCCAGTCCACCCCCACACCACCCCCTTCCTCCTTTCCTAGGGGCAGCTTTTACACATTGCTTAAAGCTAATTGGTTGACCTGACCTGAGGGTGGTACATTACCTATGACCTAATGATGTAATCACTTAATGAGGAAGTGTGCAAAAAAGACAAGGGCAAGGCAACTGAAATCTAGGTGTGGTTTCTGTCTCAGCTGAGTTAGTCTGATTTCCATTTTTACTGATCCACCCTTGGGCTCCTGGGCTGGTCCCAAAAGAGATAAATTAAAGTTTCTGAGCTAAGCCTTTGAATGGGGGATGGGAGGGGTCCCTGTGTCCCCAGAAAACTCATTATTAAGAATTTTCTCACAACTACTTTCAAGGGTAAGCTCAATTGACAACTCCTTTAAGATACTTTTTCTGATTCCTCAGTGGGTTGTCCTTACCCACCAAAAATTATTTTGTATTTATTCTCTTTTGTAAAAAAATGTAATTTTTTGTATTTATTTTCAATGGGTGTGTCTAGCTCCCCCCCACCCCTTCCCTGGTAGACAATAAGGTCCCTTGAGGGTAGGGAGTCTTACTTTTACCTTTTTGCTTTTGGTGCCTAGCATATTACCTGGTATATGGGGGATACTTAATCACTGCTTTATAAATTAAAATGAATTTCTTTATGGGGGTCCACCATACTGATGAAATCATAGATCTAGACAATTTAAAAAAAAAAAACAACACTCCACATTAGTTTTGTTTTGTTTGTTTGTTTGTTTGTTTTTTGTTTTTTTTTCCTGGGGAAATTGGGGTTAAATGACTTGCACAGCTAGTAAGTGTCAAGTGTGTGAGGCTGGATTTGAACTCAGGTCCTCCTGAATCCAGGGCCAGTGTCCATCCACTGTGCCACCTAGCTGCCCCATAATAGTTTTTTTTTTAATACTTTGACACAGTATTTTTCACTTTGAATTCAGTATAGATTACATTTTAATCTATATATTTTAATGTTTTCATTTTATCTGAAATTTCTTTATATGTTTTTTTAGATATGGTGACTATAATATCAGTTTAGTTATTGCAGTAGTGTTGAAATTCCATGATTCAAGTGCTTATTCTAATACTTAGTTTCCTAATCTGTAAAATGGGTTAAAAATTGTGCTCTACCAACCTGGGGAAGCTGTGAAGAGGACAAATACTATTATTATAAGGGGTTTTATGAGGCTTAAATGAGATAATGGATGTAAAGCAATTTGCACATCCTAAATTGCAATATAAATGCTGCTTCTTCCTCCTCTTCTTCTTCATTATTATTAATAATAATTAAATAATAATCAATAATAATTATGAATAATAATTAAATAATTGAAGTAATAATAATAATAATAATAATCAGGCCTCCAGTCTGGTGAAAACTTCATTCACTGAGCCTTCTACTGCACTCCTGTTGACCTCAAAGAATAGAGTAATTTCAAGGTTAGCTCATAAATAAAGAACAATGGAGCTCTCTGGAAAAAAAAAATCACACTTTTAAGTTTAATCTGTATTTTTAACACTTATTTGAGTCTGGATAATCAATCAAACAATAAATCAAGCTCCAATTTGCAGGGATTGCTTATTACTAGACCAAAATGCCCATGCTGAAAATTTAACACTTTACTTTCCCAAGTTAGTTGCAGATGGCTCCAACATACTCTTGACAAGTATTATCATTATAGTTATAAAAATTATCATGCCATTTGCATTGTCATCATCATCTACAAAAACAATACTATGGGGAGGCATGTATGAATTCATAGTTATGATCATTTAGTGCGATGGAACACATGAGGATATGGAAATGTGAGTCTTTATTCAAGAAGAACATTACCTATTTCTCCACCCCACCTGAACAAAATTCAAAGGTGGCCATACACTTGATTTTGCCAACACTCACAAAATGTACCATCTCTGTGTTCAAGAATTCTGAAATCTCCTCATTTGCTTATAATCTATTGGCCTTTCTCCTCTCACTCTGCCTTCCCTTACAAACTCAACCTTTCATTTGCACTCTGATCTTCAATTTCTTGATGCCTCAATTCTCTCCCAGGTCATTTCTCCTACACTAAGTCACTCTCTACTCTTCTTCCCATCTTGACTCCTTGGTGAACCAATTCAATTCTACATTTTCCTCTTCTCTTGAATTACTAGATCTCCTTATCATAATGTCAATTACACCCAGGCAAGCCTCAGCCTTGAATCACTCCCATCATTCTCCACCTTAGCTCATGCACATGTTCTGCTAATGAAAATGAAGAAAAATATGCAATCATTCTAACTGGGTTCACTACAAATTTCACTACTTATCCATTCCAGACCTTTTCAAATTTCCTATAACCCTACTCTTTCTTTCTTTTTTTTTTTTTGGTGAGGCAATTGGGGTTAAGTGACTTGCCCAGGGTAACACAGCTAGTGAGTGTCAAGTGTCTGAGGCCAGATTTGAATTCAGGTCCTCCTGACTCCAGAGCCAGTGCGCTATTCACTGAGCCACCTAGCTGCCCCAACCCTATTCTTTCTAAATAGGATTGAGTGAAATCATTGCCCCATATTTTTTTTCATGGGAAAAAAATGGAGCTTTTTGCAGTGAGTTTCCTCTTCTCCCTTCCTCATTCCCTATCACTCACACATCTTCTGCCACTATTACCCACTTCTCTTCTGTCTTAAATGATGAAGTAGCCTTACTCCTTATCAAGGCTAACCCTTTACTAGTTCAAGTGATCTCATTCCATCTCTTCTCTTCCAAAAAATTGCCCCCTCTTTCATCCTCACTCTTTCATATATTTTCCAATCTTTCCCTGTCTCCTGGCTCATTTCCTACTGCCTAAATTCATGTCCATGTCTCCACAATCCAGAAAATAACCCTCACTTGATCTTTCCTTCCTTTCTATCATTTAATATCTCTTCTGCCTTTGTAGCTAAACTCTTTGAAAAGGCCATCTATAATAGTTGCCTCTACTTTCTCTTTTTTTCTCTTTTTTCTTAACCACTTATAATCTGGCTTCCAACCTTTTTGTTCCACGGAAACTGCTCTTTCCGAAGTTACCAATGATCTCTTAGTTGCCAAATCCAATGGCTTTTTTCTCAGTTCTCATTCTCCTTGATTTCTCTGTAGCCTTTGACAGCTTTAATCACCCTCTACTCCTTAATGCCTTTTTTCTCCTTAGGTTTTCAGAACACTCTATTCCCCTGGTTCTCCTCCTTTCTATCTGACAACTCCCTCTCATTTTCCTTCTTTCAATACTCATACAGATAACACCCTCTAAAATTGTAGTTAAGCTCAGGGTTCTGTCTTGGGGCCTCTTCTCTTCTCCTTCTATACTACCACACTTGGTTAACTCCTTAGCTCCCATGGATTTAGTTACAGTTTCTCAAATTTGTCTTATTCTAACCGCTCTGCTAAGCCTCAATCTTTTTTTTTTTGTTTGTTGGTTTTGTTCTCTTGGGGTTTATTTGCAGGCAATGAGGGTTAAGTGACTTGCCCAGGGTCATACAGCTAGTAAGTGTCAAGTGTCTGAGGCCGGTTTTGAACTCAGGTACTCCTGAATTCAGGGCCAGTGCTTTAACCACTGCACCATCTAGCTGACCCTAAGCCTCAATCTTAAATCTTCAACTAGTTTTCAGACTTTTCTGACATTTTGAACCTGATGTCCAAGTGACATCTAAAGTTAAATATGTATATAACTGAACTCATTATCTTTCCAATTATGCAGTCCCCCATTCTCTGCCTTTCCTATTACTGTAGCGGGCAATACCAACCTCCCAGGAACTCAACCTAAAAATTTTCCCTTTCTCTTCAATATCTTTTAGCCCCTTATATCTAATCTATTGGCAAGGCCTATCTATATTAACTTTCTAACATCTCTCAAATATGCTCCTTCCCTCCTCTGACACTGCCATCCATCTAGTGCAGGCCCTCATCATCTCATTCCTGGGTTACTGTAATAGCCTGTAAGTGGGTTTGCCTTCCTTAAGTCTCTTCCCATTCCAATCTATTCTTCATTTAGTCACTAAAGTGCAGTTCTACCCCACCTCCAACTCAATAAACTCAGGTTGCTCCCTATTGCCTCCAGTATCAAATAAATAAATATGCTTTGTTTTATATTCCAAGTCCTTCATAACTTAGACCCCTCCTACCTTTTCAGTCATTTTACACCTTACTCTCTGCTAGGAACTCTTTTATTCTATTTGTTCTTTTAATTATTCTATAAATAATGCACCTGATTTATTAGCCCTCGGCATTTTCTCTGGGTGTCTCCCACGCCTATAATGTTTTTCCTCCTCTACTCTAAGTATCAACCTCCTTGTCATCCTTTAGGTTCCAAATTAAATTACCTCCTGCAGGAAGCTTTCCTTAACTCCCTTTTTTTCCAGTTTCTGATTTGTTAATTATTTCCTATTTATCCTGTATATAGCTTGCCTTGTATGTATATATTTGTTTCCCTATAAGATTGCAAATTCTTTCAGGGGAAGGTACTGTCTTTTGCTCCTGTTTGTATTCCCAGGGATGATCACAGTGCCTGGCAAATTGTTGGTGCTTGTTAAATAGTGACTGATTAATTGAAGAATGATAGATTAAGTAAAAGGCATAGTCACAAGCCTGAGGGAGGGCACAGTCAAGAGGACTTAATGGAGATGAAAAGAGGGAGGGGGAAAATGTGATATAGCATTAGCAAAATACCATTGGCTGGGGCAGCTAGGTGGTGAAGTCGATAGGGCACCGGCCCTGGATTCAGGAGGACCTGAGTTCAAATCCGACCTCAGACACTTAACACTTAACTGGCTGCATGATCCTGGGCAAGTCACTTAACCCCAATTGCCTCACAAAAATACTATTGGCTGAGGAGTAAGCTATAGGATTTGGATGATTAGTTCTTAGTGAAGGTCAAAAAATTCATGTGAAGGTTGGATATAGTTGTGATGGTAGATGTGCCATATAATTTAGGAAGTACATTTCAAAAAGTTCAGAGGTAGTCTAGGTAACATGTAAGGGACTGGGGCTAAAAAGGGGAACCTTTGTTTCTATCCACCTACTGTTCAATAAATCTAAACACAATCAAAAAGCCACCCTGACTGGATGCACTACAAATTCATGTTACATAAGCTTAATTAGGCTCTCTCAGAAGAAAGGCAATCCTTTTTACATTCTTCTAATTAACCCACTATTGCATTGTTGTAAGAAAATGTCTAGTGATCTTTAGACTACCACGAGAATTTCTTCTTAAGGGAGGCTATGGGTTAATAGAAATCTATGCACGGAAACCAGTGCTATAAGATTAGGCCATGGAAAAATATTAACAGTAATATTTTGGGGTTAATATAGCATATCCAAAAATAATATCTTGTTAATCACCAGGTTATCTCTCTCCCTCCTGCATCTGTCTACCTCAAAAATGTTTCTTGTGCCCTGAACCTTGAGATGCAATTTAGCTCCATGTGTCCACCAAGCAGGGTTTAAGTATCCCAGTTTTAGAAGGGTACTTTGGAGTACATCTCTCCTCCTTAGTAGCATATGTCCTCTCCCTGGGAACATATCTCCCCTTCTTGTAAGCATGCTTAACCTGTGAGAATAAGCCTTCCTATCTGAATGAATGGACGACTTACATAGTCCAGAGCCTTTATAATCTTCAATGCAGTGTCACCCTTATGTGAATTTTATTCTGTGTTATTATGTTTATGTCTGACTTGTATATTTAGTTCTCATCTCCCCTCTTTCCTTCCTCCTACTCTCCCATTCTATTATTTCTTAATAATACTTGAATATTGAACTGGTTCCCAAATGTTATAACATATTAATCATGACAATCGAACTCATTATGAGGCTTGTTTTCCCTGACAACTCTGCCCATGGAGCTTTCCTCACACATAAACCTAGTTCTAGACAGGGGTTTTCCTTTTTGACAGTTGTACCTCTAGTAGGGACTTTGGACATTATAAGCCTAGTCCTAGAAAGCAATGATAAAAAGGGAAACTTCTGCTCTCACAAGAGGGCCTCCCTGTGCCAGAGGACTGTCGCAAGACATCCATTTACTAAGGTGACTATTACAAAGCATTTTATTTCTCTTCAGGCTTCTCATAGTACCATATTTTGCTGATGGTATCAGCTGAGGGCTTTGCCTTTATTACAAATATTAAGGCTATTCAACTATAGCTTTGTCTACTTCATTCTTCTTAGGATTACTCAGTTATTTTTCCCTACTATTATCTTCATCATTTGTCTCACACAAAGATGTCCCTTCTCCACCTTCACAATGCTAACCTCTCTACATGCACCTTTTATCCTATTCCATCCTGGCTTTCCAAGCTGATTGCCCCTTCTATCATTTCTACTCTTTCTCTAATCTTAAGTTTCTCCCTTTCTACTGGCTGCTTCACTGCTATCTATAATTGTCTTCTCCATCCTAAAAACAAACAACCTCCCCTTAATTGGACAATCCCCTATATCTCACCTCCTTTTCATGTATAAATTCCTTTAGAAAAATATATATAATCAGGGCCTATACTACCTTTTTCTCATCACCTGATTATTAAATCTCTGTAGCTTGGTTGCAAACTCATCTTTCAACAGAAATTGATCCCACTAAAATTATCAGTGAGTTCTTTATTACAAAATGTAATGACCTTTCCTCAGTACTTACCCTTCTTGTTTTCTCAAGCCTCTGACAGTTGATCATCCTTTTCTCTCTAGGTTTTCATGAAACTATTCTCCCCTTCTTATTAACCTAGCTATCTACTTGGTTCCTCTCTTCCTGTTTTTCTGGGTCATCAGCCATGTCATGATTCTTTAATTTAGGTGTCTTGGGGAGCCAAGATGGCAGAGGAAAGGCAGGGACTTAAATAAGCTCTCCCCAAGACCCCTCCAAATACCTTCAAATAATGCCAGAAGACAATTCCTAGAGCAGCAGAAACCACAAAAAGACAGAGTGAAATCATTTTAAAGCCAAAGACAACTTAGAAGGTCAGCAGAAAAGGTCTGTTGTACCAGGGTGAGAGTCCAGCACAGGATGAATCAGCACAGACCCAGCCATAGCACAGACTTAGCCCAGTCACAGCAAACCAGGAGCAGGCCTTGTGAGCCTCTGAATCAGCAGCAGCAGCAGCAGCAGCAGCAGCAGCAGCAGCAGCAACTGCTTCAGAAACTAAGCTCACAGATGGTAAGGGGGTAAAACAATTGGCCAGAAGGAAATTACAAGGATCTCCTTGCCAGCACTGAGGCAGGACACTGTTGTTTTATACATACTCAGATCCAGGTCACAGTCTTGGATGGCAGTTCCAGGCAGAGGAATAACACAAGCACCCTGGAGCTTGTGGCCACAGTGAAATGGGAATCTTTTCATATTTCCAGGGCAGAAAAGCAGGCCTGTTGTAGCTTATAGACCAGGAGATTAGTAAACATACCTCTCCTTAAATCACACCACCTTGGAAAAACTTACAAATATCTAGAAGTATCTCTGAAAATAGTTGCACAAGCCCCCTAAAGCTTGGGACAGTGCATCCTCCACCCTAGAAACAGTGCCCCACTTTTAAAAAGAGTGAAAAGTCAAGAAATAGGCTGGGAAAATGAGCAAACAGGAAAAAAAAATGCTGACCCTAGAAATTTTCTATGGTGATAAGGAAGATCAAAATACACCCTCAGAAGATGAGGTCAAGTTGACTACATCCAAGGCTTACAGGAAAAATATGAACTGGTATCAGGCCATAGAGGCATAAAAAAAGGATTTTGAAAATTAATAGAGTTAGAAACAAAAATGGAAGGTGAAATGAGAGTGATGCAAGAAAATCATGAAAAAAAATTCAATAGCTTGGTAAAGGAGACACACACACACACACACACACACACACACACACACACAATACTGCAGAAAATAACACCTTAAAAAACAGACTAGGCCAAATGGTAAAAGAGTTACAAAAAGCCAATGAGGAAAAGAATTCCTTGAAAAGCCAAATTGGCCAAATGGAAAAGGAAGTGCAAAAGCTCTCTGAAGAAAACAACTCCTTAAACATAAGGATTGAGCAAATGGAAACTAATGACTTTATGAGAACTCAAGAAATCATAAAGAAAAACCAAAAGGATGAAAAAATAGAAGGCAATGTGAAATATCTCATTGGGAAAAAAAAACTGATTGGAAAATAGACCCAAGATAGATAATTTGAAAAATTATTGGACTACCTGAAAGCCATGGTCAAAAAAAGAGACTAGACATTATCTTCCAAGAAATTGTCAGGGAAAATTGCCCTGATATTCTAGAAGCAGGAGGTAAAATAGAAATTTAAAGAATCCACCAATAACTGGATCACAAATCCTGAAAGAGATCCCAAAATGAAAACTCCCAGACAAATTCCAGAGCTCCCAGGTCAAGGAGAAAATATTGGAAGTAGGCAGAAAGAAACAATTCAAATATTGTGGAGTCACAGTCAGGATAACACAAGATTTAGCAGCTTCTACATTAAAGGATTGGAGGGCTTGGAATATAATATTCCAGAGGACAAAGGAACTGGGATTACAACCTAAAATCACCTACCCAACAAAATTGCATATACTCCTTCAGGGGAAAATGGAATTCAATTAAAGAAAGGACTTTCAGGCATTCTTGGTTAAAATTTCCTGAGCTGAATAGAAAATTTCACCAAGAATTCCTGAATGTCCTCTCATTCATTGAATTCCCATTTATGGCAGCCCTTTTCTGGTTCAAAGAATTTGAAATTGAGGAGATGCCCATCAATTGGGGAATGGCTGAACAAATTGTGATCTGAGGTTGTGATGGTGTGGCATTTAAAGTTATATTGGGTTGCCCTATAATTGTCCCAAATTTTAGGGAAAATTAGCTGGAGTTCTAATATATTACTACTTAGACATTAGATGCTACTGCACCAATTTTGGGCATTAAGCATTTATTAAGGCATATAAAATATTAGTAAAGATAGAGCACATGGCTCAGAAAGGAGAGATAGTGGGGACCAAGAGTGGGCTGTGTCTTCTCCCTCCAAGTTCCAAAACCAAGAGTATGTCTGTGAGCCAGTAATCTTCCTGTGGTCTGGAGCAGAGGTAGCCCTTACACACTGCTTCAAGCTAATTGGCTAACAGCATTCATATCTATTGGTTTACTGGATTTGAGGGTGGTTTGGCACTGTATGCGCTGATGTCAGAGTATGGAGCTCTCTGAGGGGAAAAAGAATTAAGCTAGGTGTGGTTTTGAATGAAGTAACTTCTATCATCTGTATTTACAGTCCAAATTCCAACTACATTTCCTTTGAAATTCTCCTGACTCTGGGCTGGCCTTAAGAAAGCTCTGCCCAGGCTCTTTGGGTCTTATAGAACCCCATTATTTTCTCACAATGGAAAACTATTGTGCTATAAGAAATGAAGAGTAGCATGCTCTCAGGAAAACCTGGAATGACTTACATGAGGTGATGCAAAGTGAAATGTATTATATGCAAAGTAACAGCAATATTGTAAGATGATCAGCTATGAATTACTTAGGTATTCTCAGCAACACAAAGATCTAAGACAACTCTGAAAGACTTATGAAAAATGTGATCCATCTCCAGAGAAGGAACTGATGGTGTTTGAGTAAAGATTGAAGCATATATTTTTTTTTTAGTGAGGCAATTGGGGTTAAGTGACTTGCCCAGGGTCACACAGCTAGTAAGTGTTAAGTGTCTGAGCCCGGATTTGAACTCAGGTACTCCTGAATCCAGGGCCGGTGCTCTATCCACTGCGCCACCTAGCTGCCCCAAGCATATTTTTTTTTAATAGTCTTTTTACTTAAGTTTGTTTTTTGTCTGTTTTCTTTCAGAGCCTGACTAATATGGAATTGTTTTACATGACTATACATGTATAACTTCCATTGAATTGCTTGAGTTCTTAAGGGATGTGGGTGGGGAGGGAGGAATTAAATTTGGAACATAAAATTTTAAAAATGGACTTTAAAATTGTTTTTACATGTAATTGGGGAAAAATAAGATTCTAGATAAATGGAAAAAATAATCAACTCCTAAAAAAAAAAATTTAGGTGTCTTGGCTCTTTTCTAAAAAGCATTATTAAGTATTTCCTTCCTTTCTTCTTATTTCAATCACCTCACTTTAAATATAAGAAACGAGAGAATAAGTATTTATATAGTTCTGTCTTGTGCCCAGTGCTTTATACAGGGTGGGCCAAAAAGTCAAAATGTTTTACTAATGTGGGGACCAATTTTTAATTGGGGAGTGTTAGCTAAGCGGTTTGCCGCAATATTGGTGCAAGGAAGGATACCGGCAGCCTCCCTCAAAACAGAGCAGGATTTATTTAACAAGAACGAACTTAAAACACACACACACACACACACAAACATGATAAGTAGAATCAAGGGAAAGGAAATAAAATGGGGAAAGGGATATTATACAACCTAAATAACACCAACACCCAGGAATCAGCTGAGAATACACAGCAGCCTCCTGTCGCCTTCCACCTTCCAGTTAGAATGGCGAATTTCCTCCCCCTTTCTTCCCAGCAGACCCCAGACAGCCCCCAGCCAATTGGCTGGCCACTCTGACAGTCACATGACTTCCCTCGCTAGGCTTCCAATCATCATAATTTTGCCAGGTCCATGTAGGCATCTGAGAGTGCTGATGATGTGAGGTGCCAGCACTGCGGCGACGGCTATAACCAATGGTTGCAGCACCATGCTGTTTGCAGTGCCCCTGAGGCCAGTGCCTGTGCAAAGGTTTTTTGTTTTTTTTTAATTCTAGCCAAAACATGGGGTCATAAAAACCTCAAATAACAATTAATTCTTTACACTAACTTTTTGAAAATTATTTTTCTTTATTTTTTTAACCGTTAATGAGATTTGATTTTTTCACCCATAATGTAAATTCATTTCCTATATATTGATATAGGATGTTATGCTATTGTAAATTAAAACAAAAATAAAGGAATTATTAAATATTGAAACCCTTTTGTTACTTTTGACCCATTGTGTTTACTATTTCACTTGATCTTCATAACTATCCTGTGAGGTAGATGCTATGATTATCTTCTTTTTTCATTTGAGGAAACTGATGTAAAGAGGTGAGATGTCTTACCATGGATCAAGTGGTAAATGTGTGAGTTTGGATTTGAACTCTGGATTCGAACTTCCTGACTCCAGGATCAGAGTTCTATATATTATGCCACCTAGCTGCTGAGGAAATGGAAATTTGCCTAAGTAGTCACATCAATAGTAAGAGGCTTTACCTCTTGAACACCTCCTTTTTGAATACTAAACTTCTTTTTGAAACTTAGCTCAGTTTTAACTCCTAAATGAAGCCTCTTCTCATCATTCTCAGGCATTAGTGTCCTCTTCACAATGAAATTAATTTATACTTGTTTAATCCCTATCTTGTATTTACTCATCAGTTTAGTATTTCATCTCCATATGAAAATAAGCTGGTATCTTTTTTGTCTGTCTTTGTATCTTCAGTAGCCACGTGGTACATGCTTGTTGACAAAAAGATTTCCATTGTGGGGTGGGGTGGGGAACAGAACAAAATTTAATGGACACAGACATAAAGTGTTACACTTATTTGTGTTTGTGTATGTGTGTGTGTGTGTGTTTTAATATCTGCTAAACAGATATATAATTTGGGAAAATAAGGATAAAACCAATTCATATAAAAGAGAACTCTGGGTTCTAACAGAGTGATTATAATAATGAGATTGGGAATCTGTCCCAGGAGAGGAAATTTAAAGGATGGCTGGCAATAGGTTAGATTCCTCTAAGGTGAAATTCCGTGGTAGGGCTTGGTGGTGTGAAGGGGGTGTACAAACATGTGTGTGTGTGTATGTATGGGGGAGAGAGTTAGTTATGGATATGCAGAGCTTAGGATAGGTATATGTGAGAGTGAAAGCAGAAGCAGGCTCCAGCTGGGGGAACAGAATCCAATATTAAATTTGGGGTTCAGTATTCTCCCTTGAAAAATGAGGGATTAGAACAAATTGTTCTCTAAGGTTGTTTTCAAGTTAGGCAGTCTGTGAATCTATGGAACTTGGGCTTCACTGGACTCTCTATTAACTCTACCTCAATTTTAGGAAGATGTGAGTGAAACTTCCTCTGTCATGTTGGGTAAACCATTTTCCTTCTCTCTAATATTTGTTTCCTCCTGACAAAGCAAAGAACTGGACTAGAATATTCCAAATATCCTTTTTTAGCTATAAACTAACACTTTGAAGAATTTTTGGCCTTTGTTTCAAGCACTTTTTAAGCCTACCCCCTAAAAACCAAATCTATCCATTCTTTATATAGATTGCCATGTCATTCCCCACATTTCCTCATAATCAAACTTCTTTGATGTCAAATGTGGGGAAAAACAAATTTATACTAAATCCTGGAAAGATGTGGTATGATTTTCAGAGGGATGGCATTGGAGTGAGGAGGACCCAAATTAAAATCCTGTCTCTGATATACAAGCAGTGTTAGGTTTACCACACTAATGCAATCATAGGTCTAGACCAAATAAAAGACAAAACAAAGGTAGGTGCTAAGGTCAGTCAAATTGAAAGATACTAAATAGTCCTATTCCATTGGGAGAAAGGGATAGGAGGCTCTATCAGCAGTAGTCTTCCAGTGTTCTGACATCTTTTCTGCAACCACATCTCACCCCCTAATTGAGTATTTTCCTAGAATATAGTTCAAATCATTTCACAGCCCCCCTCCCCCTACACACAAACACTCAATAAACTTCAGTGACTCCCTATTGTCTCCAGAAGAAAATAAGTAAATACGAAATGCTCCATTTGGCTTTCAAACACTATAACCTAGACCCCTCCTACCTTTTTAGGTAGGCTTCTTACACCTTATTCCCTGAGCAGCTAGGCAGTGCAGTGGATAGAGCACTGGCCCTGAGGTTGGAAGGACTAAAGTTGAAATCTCACCTCAGACACTTACTAGCTCTGTGACCCTGGACAAATCACAAAATTGCCTTAGATATACAAGGCCATCTCCAGTCATCCTGATGTATATCTTGCCACTGTACTCAGATGGCTCTGGAGGAGAGAGAGAGTGAGGTTGGTGACCTTGCACAGCCCTTCCTCACTTAAATCCAATTCACTTCAAGTCATGACATCACCCTGAGGTCATGGTCCTCTTTGAGAATGAAGGATAAACAACACCAACACCTTACATCCCAACATTTCTCTTTGATCCAGTGACACATTGGCCTACTGGATATTACCTGAACAGGACATTCCACCTTTTGGCTCTGGGCATTTTCTCAGTCTGACCTCCATGCCTGGAACACTCTCCCTCCTCCTTTTTCACTACTGATCTCTTTACATCCATTAAGTACC
This sequence comes from Dromiciops gliroides, assembly GCF_019393635.1. Taxonomy (NCBI): domain Eukaryota; kingdom Metazoa; phylum Chordata; class Mammalia; order Microbiotheria; family Microbiotheriidae; genus Dromiciops; species Dromiciops gliroides. The sequence continues at coordinate 203,258,822 of NC_057861.1, read as the reverse complement.
AACTAAAATCGCATCTTTTACAGGAACACTTCTTCAATTTCACTTAATTCCAATGTCTTTCCTCTTAATTATTTCCTACTTATCCAGTTTACAGGTTATTTTGTGTTTGTTTACCTGTTGGCTCCCCCTTTAGACTGTCAGGTCCTTGAGAACAGGGACTATCTTTTGCCTCTTTTTGTATCCCCAGTGATTAGCATAGTGCCTGGCAGAGAGTAAGTGCTCAATATTTATTTTTTATTTGCTGATTGAGAGATTAAACAAATCCTATAGTTGCTATTGGTCCATAAGGCTTTTTCCTTATACCCCAGTTACTAGTTCTTTCTCCTTATTCTAAATAATCACCATGAATTCTATATGGAGCAAGAACAATACTAGGTACTGTATTTATATTATTAGCTACCTTTTGGTATATATTGCAAGCATCCTTTACATAGTCACCTCCCCTTGAATATTTAAGATATAGTTTCATTTTGCTAAAATGATTCTTATACTCATTTTTGAGCAAACTAATCTACTACATGAAGCTCATTAGCAAAATTAAGGGAAAAGCTTAGCTTTTTTTAAGTACTTCAGATTATTAACTAGATTATTCAAGCAGGTGAATGTTTTCTTCCCTGAATTATCCAATCAATTTCTTCATTCCTCAGCTGTATGAAGGTTATAGTGAAAAAGAATGAAAGTATGGAACAACTATACTGGTAAAAAAAAAAAAAAAGCACGTTGCAACACTCTATTGGGCCAGTAATTTACTCACCAAGAACAGTGTAAAAGATTTATAGTGAAGAACTTAATGACTCCATATATCATTTTAAAAATTAGCATTTTAGTAAGAGGCTAAATCAGTATTTCCACATTCTTCCCTAATAGCTTTTCAGAATTGCTATGGTCTATTAAGCAAATAATGAATTTTTCATAATTTGTATACTAAGAAAAGTTTTTACCTAAAACATTGGAATGATTGTAAAGCATATTTTGAACTTTGGGACATATGCAAAAATATTTAATTAACCAATAAATTTTAATGACTCTGAAATGACAGTTATTTATCAGTTAAATATGACACCCATCTTAATAAAACTTAGTAAAATAACTGTGAGCTCATCATTTCCAGAGTTTTCTCCAAGGATACAGGTTTCATCCATGCCTACCCATCCTGTAAGACTTTTGTCCATGTCTTCTCAGAAGTTCACCAGAGGAAGCCTAACTAACATGTTGTAGGCCTTCCTCACTTTTTCCTGACATTGTGAAGAATCCCATTAGACCACCCTTACTATTCTCTGTTCATCCCTCATTCTTGCCTCATGAATAGACTTATAAACATAAATATTTATAAATATGAATATCTTCAAGATGAGTTTGTTATATTATTATGCAAACTGTTTAAGCACAAATACGCTTTGTTTAGTTTATTTTTAAAATAAATGAAAAATCAATGTTTTATTTCAAAATTTGTTAAATTAGCTTATTAAATATTATGAAATGTATCATAAAATATTAGTTATTCAGTGCTAATATAGGCAAGATACTTTAGATTTGAGTTAGTAATACATATCCTTATTACATTCATTTATGTTTAATGATTACATCAAATGTAAAATAGTAGAAATTACTCTTGCCCAGTTGTTTCATGTTATTCCATGTCTAATTGCCTGTCCTCTTAATCCTTTTCCTTCTGGAGCTGTCTAAATTTTAAGAACTGGTTTATAAGCCAATTAACTTCCATCTGTAAGGAATTTTCTGCTTTTTGAAGAATATATGCTCCTCTGGATCAATTAAAATCTTTGTTTATAAATAACTAATGACTACCAGATTAAAATGAGAATGTAATATTAGATGATCAGATCTATTAGCTTCTTAGTTTTATATTTTCAAATACTTCTGGGTACAGTGAAAGTATTGTTTCAAATAGGAAGTAGTTTACACCAGTCCCATGAGCCACAACTTATAATCACTCTCTGTTTCCAAAAGCTAACAAAAAAATTAAGATTGATTTGTTTTCAAAGCCTGCTATATCCTGTTTGTAGTTTACCTGTTCTACCTCATTTCCCACTAAATCCTAGTGAATAGACTGTGGTTTGTTGTTCTAGACCTAAACAAACACCCTACCCATTTCCAGGCTTGAGTTCTTATCCATATTGGTATGGCCCTTCTCCTTTACTTAACATAATTAATTCCTATTTTTTAAAGCCTAGGCAAATCCTATCTTCCCCATGAGGATTCCTCTGGCAACTACACTTCCTATTGATTTTGTTGTTCCATAACTCCAATTTCATTTACAGTTTGGCCCTTGATGATTCCCTAATTGTTTTAAATTTGTTCCTTTTACTCTCCTGAAATGGATTCTAAATTCTTTGAGAGCAGGAACCACATCTTATGCTTCCTTTGAATCACCCATGGGTATTAGTACAGTACTAAGGACATAATAGGGGTTTGCTAATTATTTGTTAATGAACAGTTACTAAAAAAGAGTCTTTTGAATTAACTGAATACAACTAATGGTTATCACATTACTGGAATAGGACCTCACCCCTTAAGTGCTCTTTTAAGGTAGTCTATTAAAAAAGTTTGAATAAATTAATCAAATTCAGTCTAAATCTATGCAGCAAACTTTAATAACTGGAATTTGTGATGGTGTGTACATTGGGCCAAAGTTAGGCATTTATATTGTAGAATGCCAGCCATGACAGGGCCCTTTGTTATCCCTATATAGGTACTTACAGCCACATGTTGGGAAGTGCAGTTATGGCCTATCACTGATTATCACATTTTAATTTTTTTTCACCTAACTTCTACTTTTGAGCCATTTTTTCCATCTACATAATGGATGGGGGAAGATGGAGGTAAACTACATGGTGCATAGATTCTTTCCAAATTACCAAAAATTTGGTGATTCTCTTTTTAAACTGATTTGTTTTGATAAAATTATGCACATAGTAGTTACAAATCGGTATTGTGGTATAGCAAAGAAAGCTATTCTCAAAACCATGAAGACTGGAGTTCATTTGTAGCCCTGGGCAAGTCATTTAGTCTCCCAGTGATCTAGGCTTGTGTTTCTCCAAGTGTGGGCTGAGGACCCCTGGACATCCCTGAGATCATTTCACAGGGTATGCAAATTCAAAACCTTTTTTATAATACTACAAAGACATTTTTTGCATATTAAAATATTCCTCTATTTATCATATATTTCTATGAAATCATATTTTCTTCATACACTTCACAATAATTATAAAAATATTGCAACAGATTGACTACAGAAACAAAGATGAGAATCCAACTGTTTTCTACTAAGCCAGAAATTAAAAACATTTGCAAAAATACATATAACAATGCCAATCACTATTTTTTTTGCTTTAGAAAATAAAATATTGGGGCAGCTAGATGGCACAGTGGATAGAGCACGGGCCCTGGATTCAGGAGTACCTGAGTTCAAATCCGGCCTCAGACACTTAACACTTACTAGCTGAGTGACCCTGGGCAAGTCACTTAACCCCAATTGCCTCACTAAAAAAAAAAAAAAAGTAATGGGATTATTAATGTAATTTTAAAATGAACTAAAATTTATTGTTTTTAACTTCTAATATGTATATATTATAATAATTGATAATTACATCAATAGGTATAATTAATATAAATAAAAGGTCCTTTGGGGCACTCAATAACTTTTCAAAGAGTAAAGGCATTAATCTAAAGAACAAAAACTTTGAAAACTGCTACTATAGGCAATTTTCTAAGACTATAAATTGCTAAGAATGTGCTGATCTGAATCTATCAGGGAAGTTTCATCATTCAGAAATTCCATAGATTAATGAAATCATAGCTGCATTAATGAAATCATATCTTCCAAGTATACAGTACAAAGACAAGTGACGATGAATTTCTTGAAGGCAAGAATTTCTAAACACAGTTTGTGTTACCAGTCCTTTTTAACTGTAAGGGGATATTTACTTTCCCAGTCTGATTTCTGCATAGCACTGATGAGGGAGCCTCAGGACAACCAGATGGAATACTCATACACTTACTAGCCAAGGTCTTGCAGCCAAGATATCATTATGGCTTTTCTCAAACAGGATTTTATGTAAACTCTTGCCTATCCCAGCTTATTTCCCTACAGACAAACACCAATTGACAGCCTTTGGCAGAAATTGTAATTCATAAGGAAATGTCCTACATGGAAATGTAGACTATGTAGCCTCTACTGGGATTAGCCAAAGTGACCAATATAGTAGGAATATACAAAAATTCACATAGAAAAGCAGTGCAGAAACCCTGGAAAACCATGGACCAAGGAGATTCCACTGAATTTTAGTCTCTGAACAAAAATAAAGTTTTTCAAATGCAAAATGCGTTTGCTGCAAAGTACACAATGGTAGTTGTCAAATCCATGTTATCATCAAATATCCACCTCTTCATTCAGATTTTATTTATTACCTGGGAATTGGTTTACTGGTGGAGAGCAGTGGTGGAAGAAAAGTAAGAGACTAACAGAGATGTTGGGGAAAGTCATAAAAGAGAAAAAGGAAGAGCTTCTATATTTTTGTATAGTACTTTCTCTTGTCAGCTTTGAGAGTTTCACTGCCTTCCTACAGTTAGAGGGTGATGTGTCTTTAAATGCTTTGAACCACTATTCTAAATAAGGTGCTTTTCTTATAGTCTATATATTTTATTCTTCTGCTGCCCCAATATCAAAATAAGATGCAATATCATGAAGGAATCTGGCACCTCACACTCCCAAATCTTGAAACTAGCATGATTCTAGTCAGTGAGATAACTCTCAAGGTATCTGCATTCCAGAATTTTCTCCAATTTTTCTATAATTTCTGGGATAAATCCAGGAATTTGAGGCTGTCCTGGAAACCCAAAATCAGACTAGAACTGGCAGATCTATTTTAAAATAGACGCAAATACTGAAAGAACCATATAGCATCTCAAAACTGGGAGAATCCTTAAAAGTAATTAAGGTAGATCTGCATGTGACAATGAATCCCTTCTGTAACATTCCTGGAATTTTTTATCCAATCTCTCCTTAAAGATGCCCTAACTCTCTCACAGCACCCATTCCACCTTTTGGATATCTCTAATTCTAAGGAAGTCTTCTGCTTATTTGGATTCAAAGTATGCTTTTCTAATCATTTCGTCCTCTGGCAAAAAACAAACAAACAAACAAATCTAATCCCTTTCCCACAAGATAGGAATTCAATTACTTGAAGAAGACTTGTCATCTCCCAAATTTATTATAGTCATGGATTTAGAGCTAAAAGGAATGTTAGAAGCCATCTAGGCTTAAGTCCAAACCCTCATTTTATAGAGGAGGAAACTGAAGCCCAGGGAGGCCAGGTGATTTGCCCAAGGTTAAATAGGTAGTAGCATGAGTAGCTGAATTTGAACACAGTTTCTTTGACTCTGGAGCCCTCATAAACTATGTAAATCATTCAGGATGTTTTCTACCTCGGTATAAAGATCAGTTTATTCCAGAAATGAGTTGGGAGATGGAGTATATCATAATAATCAAGCAACATTATGAAAAATGAAATTGACTGTTTCTTGGTTCAGAAATGACTGTAATCTGTGAGCATAAGTAGAAAGTAGCATATTTCCATCAAGAAGCATCATAACAGGGGGCAGCTAGGTGGCACAGTGGTTAAAGCACCAGTGTTTGATTCAGGAGGACCTGAGTTCACATCTGGCTGCAAAAACTTGACACTTACTAGCTGTGTGATAATGGGCAAGTCACTTAACCCTCATTGCCCGCCCCCCCCCCCAAAAAAAAGCAACATCATAACATATGTGATTGTGGAAATGTATAATTAACTAAGGAGGTAAGCTAGCAGTAATGTAGGGAGAACAAATGAATAACTTGAGTACACCAATCCTACTAAAGAAATGTTTAAGACCAAAAAGACAAAGTCTATCATGTTGGATGGCACTTCTGTGGAGGGTATATAGGAACATTTGTGGGGAAATTAGGCAGAGTCCCTGTATTGATGAAATAACAGATCTATTGAAGTATACAATTAATCCAAGTAAATTTGGACTCTCTTTTTAGTCTATTGAGATTGTTATTTGTATTTTGATTCTTGCAGTCAAGATGTGAGTTATTCCTCCTAGTTTGCACCACTTGGGAAACATACTATCTATGTCTTCATTCATGTCACTAATTAAAACGTTGAGTAGTGCAAAACCAGGGAAAAATCCCTTGGGTGCACAATTAGAAATCTCTATGCCAGTTCATATCCATCTTTTAGGGTTTAATATTTAACTACTTCTGAACTCATATTACTTTTGTTATATAGAATATTTCTTGCCATCTTGTCCACATATGTAAGAGGAGAGTCTTTGTCATAAAGCTTTGTTGAAATCCAATTATACTTTTTTTCATAGTATTTCCTTCTGGTGTATGAATCTATTAATTCTGTGCAAAAAATAGGTTAGCCTGGAGTGATGTGTTCTTGATGAATCTAAATTGGCTTTTGGTGATCACTGTTTCCTTTTCCATGTACTCATACTTTAGCTGTTTGAAATAAGTTTCAGATTTGTTTTCCCCAGCAAGTGAAATGGTCATTAGTCCACAGATTGTATATTTATCTTTCCTTTCTTTCATAATTAGGACACTTGTTCATCTCCTATCTGGTAACACCTCATCTGCTATTCCCCAAGCTTTTTCATAGGTCAACACTAGCAGCTCAGGAATCACAAGTATGAGTTCTTTTATTATTTCCCTGTGTAGTCTCTCTGGTCCTCCTGGTGATTAAAACTCACTAACTGCAGCTCAAAACTTACAATTTTCTCACTTATACTTGGTATACTGCCTATTAACATTTTTCTTCTATCTTTCCTACTTCAAATATAATTTTTTATTGAAACAAACATATATAAATAATTAGATAACTCTGCTACTTCTCTTTTGCCTGTTATTATTCTGTTGACTATATGTGGTAATCCTGCTCCTTAAATGATCTTCTTCTTGTCCCCCACATAGCAAAAAGCTCTTTGTGTTATCCTTGAGAAGCAACATTGAATAGTGTCCATGACACATTTTGATGACCACGAGGAAATCATCTTCACCAGGCCCCAATTTTATCATTTATAAAGTAGTGATAATAATACCCATAAGTTCCTCATTGGTTTGTTATAAGGACATATTCCAAGGGCATTGTGAACCTTAAAACATTATATAGATGTCAGCTCTTATTATCCTTAACGTTCATCATCAACCCTGGCTCCTTTTTAAAATTGGCATTTACACCACTATTCCTATGGACTGAACCAATCTTTTAAATTCAGTCTAACTTACTTGAACTTGATTCCATCTTCTGCACACATATTTTAAAAATCAAAGCTGGTCTATGAGTTCCCTGTGTGCGCAAACCATTTTCTTTAGCTGAGTCAGCCTTTCCTCCTAAGAATCATTTCCTGTTTGCTATGAAAACTCTTTGTGTCCTAGACTGAGATTATGTTTTAATATTTCAAAGAACAATTTTATTTTCTTAAATCATGTGAAATGCAGGTTAAGTTTCTTCTAACTCAAACTAAGGAAGAAGCCCTCCCCCCATGTCATGTCCTAACTATTATGACACTTAAAAAAATAACCAAAGTCCATCATTGAGGTAGACAATAAATTTGCCTCTGTTATATTACTGGTAATAGATGGAAAAATTAATGTCAGCATATTCTTTTAGGATGCAAGTACAAGAAAGCTATTTATCAATTTTAAAACAATGTTTTCTTCCCCCCGTGAAACACTTTTAAAATATTTAAATATATATATATATATATACATATATATGTGTGTGTGTATACATATACACACATATATGTATATATACATATATGTGTATACACACACTTGTACATTCAGTTATATAGATAAGAGAGTAAGAAAGAAGCAGCATAGCTAGAGAATGTTACTGAAATTTCCTAAATGTGTCAAGAGGATACAGATTGAGCTGCACCATCATCTTGATCAAGGCTAACTGAATGTTATTTCTTTTAGATAGAACTCTTGCTGTTTTCCCTCCAATCCAGGTATATTTTGTGTTAGCAGTCAAGTGAGCTGAACACAGGGGGGTGCTACAGCACTACAGAGTTCATCCTAAAACCTTTTTGCAGACAATTCTTAGCTCACTATCTGAGTGATCTGCTGGAGAAGAATTTGGGGGTCCTTTGAATGACAAGTGTTTTCAGTGGTGCAGATGCTGCCACTATTGTTGGCTTTCTCACACGATATAGTGTTTTACAGGAAGCTACTCCAGTAGCCATAGTTACACAGCATTTCTAATGACTGCCACTGTTGCTGAGAAACCAGTGGTTTGTGATTTTTTTTAATGAATGTGTTGTTTCAAAATGACCTTAGAAGAGTTCAAGACTTATTAAAAGCTTTTCACTACTAACAACTTAGATACATGATAGAGGGTCAGCATTTGTAGCCTCAATAGGTATCTATGTCAACCCTTGGAACAGATTCAAATATAAAGTCTCCACTGAACAGAGATCTGGCAAGAGAAGCTTTTATTTATTTATTTATTTATTTATTTTGGGTGGTTCAAAGCCATGCTCACTGGCAGAATTTTTCTATTGTGAGAACATGCTCATATTTACACAGTTTTGAACTCATCTGACTTTTAGAATGATTAAGGCAATTGTATGCCCAGGTTAACAAAGACCAGATATATCTGAAAAAAATTGCCTTTATTTTTCAAGAATTCTATAAGGTATAATATCCTGTATCATGTTTACATATCAATTCACCCAAAATATGTCTGACAAATTCACCTTTCTCTTTTCTTGTTCCTCTCATATTTTTTAAAGTCTCAGAATAAAGAGCTTACCAGAAGGAAACCTCAATGACCAAATGAGAATTGACAGATAGAAAAACAAAAGGACACCCAAAAGTACTATCTATTCAAATCAAATTGGAAAAGTGTTTTTTCCCATTTTACAGAGGAGGAAAGTGAAACCGAGAGAGGTTTGTTGTTGTTGAGTTGTGTCCTACTCTTTGCCATTTCCTTCAGCTCATTTTACAGATTAGGAAACTAAGGCAACCAGGGTTGATTGACTTGCCCAAGTAAGTTTCTGAAGCCAGGTTTGAACTCAAGGAGATGAGTCTTCCAAACTCCAGGCCCAGCAGTCTATCCATTGTACCACCTGACAGGCTCTTTTTTGTTTTTGTTTTTGTTTTGGGGGTTTGTTTTTGTTTTTGTTTTTTTGCAAGGCAATGGGGGTTAAGTGACTTGCTCAGGGTCACACAGTAAGTGTCAAGTGTCTGAGGACGGATTTGAACTTAGGTCCTCCTGACTCCAGGGCCAGTACTTTATCCACTGTGCCACCTAGCTGCTCCCACCTGACTGTCTCTTGAGAGAAGTTATAAATATATGTGGATCTTATTGCTAGAGTTTGAGGGAGACTGACTGAGACAATAAACTTGATCCTGGGTATGGATTGCCTTAGGGCCTTTTCTCCACCCAATTAGAGCTGAGGGCAAATGTGAGAGACTAAGAATATTAAAATGGGCAATTGAAGCAAGCTTGGGTTTTGGGAGGTGTTTCATCCTTCCCTGTGTTCAGCCTACCACCAGGTGAGCAGGAGCCTAAAGCAGGGCCAGAACCATCAAGACTGTATACCAATGTCCCAAAGTACAGGAGGGTGATTAGGGAATCAGAATACTGTTAACGAAAGAGCAAAGGACATTCTCAGTGGCTTTACAAAAGTCTCAGGACAGCACAGGTGGAGATGGTTGAGTATGGGCAGAGCCTAGAGACAGAGCCTGATTTAAATTCCCCACACCCATGCCTTTGCCATATGACCCCATCTATTCCTGACTCTCCTGGCTTCAGTCCTTCCTGCTGTGCAGACTTGCTTTCCCTTTTTCTGTGCTTTCTGGTGTCCTTTTCCTTTTCTCTGTTCTGAGTACATGAAAAAGGTCAAGGTCTCCCATTGCATTCAAGGCCATCTCCAGTCATCCTGATATATATATCTTAACACTGGATACAGATGGCTCTGGAGGAGAGAACTGGGCTGTGGTAACCCTGCACATCCCTCCCTCACTTAAATCCAGTTCACTGCAAGTTATGAAATAATGTGCCAATGCCATGGTCCTCTTCGAAGATGAAAGACAAACATCGTGTCTTATGACAGAAATACATGGAAACAGATGCTTGTATAGAACCTAAGAGGGGAAGGAATGAAAGAAAATTGCTTTCTAGACTCCAAACTTTGATTTAGAGAGTTAGAAAGGAAAGATAGGCACCTGCAGCTTTTCTTCTGCTGCTTAGAAGATAACTGGTCTCATTGGCAAGACTCTGAAGGATATGAATGGAAGAGGCTTCCAGCTGGTCATGGGGTAAGAGTTCTGACTTTTTCAAAAGGCCTCCAGTGCCCAAACCAAAGATTTCAGCTTAGCTAGAAGCTGGAGCATGTGGAGATGATTGTCAACAAGCAGAACAATATTTGCTACAGAGAGGAGGCCATATCCATCAAAGATTTGCTGATTAGTGAAGATCAGTCTAGGAACATCACAAGAGGACATTAGGGACCCAGTAGTGTTGGAGCTATATTGTTGCCTCTTTCCACATGCTTTCCAATGTGTCGGTCACATCATGCGTAATTTCAGTACATAGTCATTCTCCTCATTGATATTGTATATGTTTGTAGGAGTGTTCCCTAAATGTATGGTGAGAATACACTAACATTTCAATATGACAACTCATCAAAAGCTTTTGTGTCTAAATAATTTTGTCTTTTGTTTGACTATGGAAAGGTAAGCCTATGACCTATGGTTTTAAGAGGATAGACTCACAAAATATTGAACCTAGGGTAACCATCCTCTGCAGGAACTGATATTTTAGCTAATTGAAATTGGCAGGGAAATGTCCTCTATGGTGTTATATTTAAGGAGGGTAAAATTAATTATTTCCTCTTTCGCAGGAACATTTCTAGGGATATCTTCCATGAGAAGGGAAAGTTTAGACAAATTAATAGGCACAGGAAGAATGATAATTAATATCTGAAAAAACACACAGATAAACCTGAAAATAATGCTATACATCAGCCCAATTTGGAATAAAGAGGAAGGAAAATAAGACACATATTCCCCATAAAAGAAAAATATATTTGATTAAAATTCTATGTTTTAATAGTAATCATAATTGCTTAATTTCATGTTCCCTTCCCCAGCATTATTTTCAGAATTACTGGTGATTCAGTTTTTAAAAATCAATGCTGGGGGCAGCTAGATGGCGCAGTAGATAGAGCACCGACCCTGGAGTCAGGAGTACCTGAGTTCAAATCAGGCCTTGGAAACTTGACACTTACTAGCTGTGTGACTCTGGGCAAGTCACTTGACCCCAATTGCCTCACTAAAAAAAAAAAGAAAAAGAAAAGAAAAAAAATCAATGCCAAAAGTTAAATTTGCATGTATGGTTCACACAGTGACTTTAAATTGACAATGATATCATCATAAGCAACACAATGACAGATTATATACTATGAGAAAGTCAGACTCTGATGATAAAAACTGATCTACTTGAGAGCTCAAAGAATTTGAGGTTGTGCTTTAAATGCTAAATAGTCATCCTTAAATGCTCAATAGTCATCCTTTACTTCATATCTCCCTTAGGAGTTCACCTGTAAGCATGGTAACAAGCCTGGGCAAAGTAAGAGTCAATAATCTACTCAGGACCCTCAGCATGAAACTCTGATTCTATGATGACTCATTTCTACTACTTCTGGGGAAAGAACAAGAGGAGGATACAGTTAGTCTCTGTTTCTCAGAGAGAAAAGTATGCTTCCTGATGTCTTTCCTGATTAAGCTATCTCTTTCTCCAGGGCTGGGGCCTGAATTATAATCATTTGCTGGCACAAAGACATAGATCTGTCATAATACAGAAGTAAATACCTTATTGACAAATATTAAATATAATAACAAAATGTAGCATTCAACTACTTATGCTACAGATGAGGCTGAATATAGGAAAAACAATTATTTGATTAAGAATCTAAACAAGGATAAGGGGAACATTGAGATATCAGGTAATTCAGAATGACACATGAAATGACAGAGGGAAGGTTCAGTAATATCCTTCATAGAAGAAAAGCAGAGTCTATGAAACAGAAGAGAACAGGACCTGGGACTCCTTGATCCAAAATACTTTCCAATAACTTATCCTATACTGTTCAGTGATCCCACGTAATAGAATGTAATTTCAGGGGCACACACATCTGCAAGCAGCTTGCAATAAATTCCCCCAGCAATCATTCTCAGATTAGAAATTGAGACTAGAAGTTTCTTCATTTCCCTACAGTCCCTGATGACAAAGTATCAAGTATCTTTTCAATGTCATAAGAAGCAGAATAATAAATAAAATAATTTATGCAATTTTCAGTTGATATCTTCCCAGAGAGAAGTAATAAAATAATTATAATAATAATAGTGAACATTTATAGAAGTTTAAAGGTTTACAAAGCACTTTATAAGTATTATCTAACTCTATCCTGACCTTGGGAAATAACCTTGGGAAATAGGTGCTATTATTAACCCCATGTTATAGAAAACTAAACTCATGTCTTCCTCATTCCAGGCCCAGAACTCTATTCACTATGATACCTAGTTGTCTTTAAGGGCTCTATATACCTCATGATGTAGTAAAATGAATATTGAATTTGGAGTCAAGGAATGAGTTAAAGTCCACTTATTAACCATGTGACAGACAACATCCCAAATAAGTTTACAGCCTCTTAGGCTTACAGTGGTTCAAGAACACACTCATTATGTATGATTTTAATCTAGTTACCTTACCTCTCAGTTTCCTTATCTGTAAAACAGAGGGTCTGGCCCAGATGGTCTATGGGGTCTCTTTGAACTCTAGATCTATGATGATCTCTTATGGCATACTATTCATAATTTGGACAGCCTTAATCATTGGAGAGTTTTTCCCTTCCCCTTTTACCCTACCCCCACCCTATTGATCCTAAATTATCTTATTTTTTGCAACACATTTCCATTGGTCCTAATTTTGTCTTCTGGTGCTGAGAAGAACAGATCCAAAATCTTCCAAATATTAAGGATAGGGACTGTACTTGTAATTTCATTAATTCAGAGAATTTCTGGGTGAGGAAACTGCTACTATCAATATAAATTAGTATCTTCTTTGAAAACTATAGTGTTAGAGAACTGCTTAGAGCACTGAGAGTTTAAATAACTTGCCAGGTTGTGCCAGAGGTGGTTCTGAAATAAGCTCCTCATCCACTAGTCCTTGCTGCCTCTCATATGCTTTCTAAATGATGTCCTATAAAGTAATTAGGGGTGGGGAACCTAGCTCTCTCCCTCATTCTTCTTTTGATATTAAAGCTTCATCTAGTCAAAATCTTTATCAAAGGGATCAGACTAACACCAGTCGAAGAGAAATAATGTTTTAATCCTCTCTATTGTGGGCAAAATTCTTACTCAGCTGTAGGTTGGAGGATGAATAGCATCCTTGCCTATGAATCACTATTCTTTTTTTTTAATTAAGAGAGTATTACTTTAGTAAGCAACAAAGAAAAAGTGAGGATGAAGTTACTTTAAAAAAAAATTTCCTTTGACCATTTAAGCATATGGATGATTATCAGGATCCTTACTATGGTGTTCAAGGAGAATAATTATACTGAAGAAATCTCGAATATCACTTCCCTTTAAAAATTATTATGCACTTTGAACAGAATGGAACATTTCATAGAAATAAGCCTTAAGAGCCACAAAAAATGGGGGCAGCTAGGTGGCACAGTGGATAAAGCACTGGCCCTGGATTCAGGAAGAACCGAGTTCAAATCCAACCTCAGTCACTTGACACTTACTAGTGTGACCTTGGGCAAATCACTTAACTCTCACTGACCCACAAAAAGAGCCACAAAAAATAAAAATGATTTTAAGTAGTTGTGTTAATATTAAATTCTGACCATACTATGAAATAAAATCAAAGAATTCTTCCTAAAGGGAATGGTGAATGGGTTGATGTCATAATAACGGCCCTAAGGGATGTATGACTATTGACTTGGTCCCTGAGAGTTATCTGGGAGAAGTGGGAATGACTGAAGTCTTGTTCTGGAGAAAATGATGACAGGGATTGTTGAAAGACTCCTCTGTTTTCCTTCTCTGACAGTAGTATTCCCTAGCTACTTGAACATGGACCTAACTTTAAGGTGCTTAGCAGTAAGATGACAAAATCTAAGATATTAAGCCTGAAGCCATGCAGACATACTACATGAGTTTGAAATTTTGAAATTCTGGGGGGAAAAATCTATCCAGGATTAAAACGCACACACACAAACACACACATGTACACCAAACAAACAAACAATATGAAACCGAAAAGATGAAGTATAACAGCACTCTTTGGAGTAAATCTGCATATAGCAGGACAGGCAGGAATAATATGCAGCCTAGGTGTCACTTTCACTCCTTCAGAATATAGCTGGATTCTTCAATACTTGATAACATGGTTCTGTAGGTACAGAAATGGAAACAAGGTAGAGAGCCTTCAATTTATAAAATTTAGTGAAAAAGGAATTAGAAAACGAGGCCTTGTGGTTTACAGTGCTATGGAATACAAGGGCAGGCAGATGGCAGAAAATGACAAAGAGAAACTAAACTTCAAATAATTCATCTTGGCCTTGGGATAATTATATATGGTATATTTTTAAATAGAATATAAAACTAGAAAAGCACAGACAAGTTGTGAGCTTGTTGAGAGTTTTTCTTGGTGGTCTTAGAGATCCTAAGATTTCTTCTCTGTGTATCTCTCTCATTCTTCCTCTCTTTCAGTTCTAAACACACACACACACACACACACACACACACACATATGCATAAGGAATCAGAAGCAGATATTCTTAAAATGGAACAGAAAAGTCCAACCTTATAGGAATTCTCTCTATAACACCTTAGACAAATGGCCATCTAGCATCCACTTGAAGACTTCCAGTGAAAAAGGAGCTTTGCCTCGAAGTAGTCCTGTTCACTTTTTAATAACTCTATTTTTAGGATGTTTTTACTAATAAACTAAATCTACCCCTCTGAAATTTCTTCCTTTTTATGCCTTTAGAGGCCAACAAGAACAAAATGAATCCTGCCTCTCATCTACTTGAAGACAGCTAGCCAGATTTTCCTTATTATACCATTTTCTAAGAGACAGACACTAAATTCTTTCACACCATCTTAAAACAGCATGGTCATTAGTCCTCTCACCCTGATAGACATTTTCTAGAGATGCTCTAACATGTCATTGCCCTTACAAAACCATGAAACTAAGAAGTGAAAAAAGCTTATACAGTAATTACATAGAGGAAAAAAAATTTGAAAAATGTTATACCTCTCATCAATGTAATGATAAACCACAAATCCAGAGGATTGAAGAAGAAACATGTCTCTCATCTTCTAAAGAGACAATTGAGTTAATTGGAAAATACATATATTTTTGGATATTGCCAACGTGGGGACTTTTTTTTTGCTTGACTGTTTATGTATACTAGGAAGATTTCTTTTTTGTTTTTTTATTATTCAGTGAGGGTAGGAAATAAGAGATAAATATTTGAGAATAAAATTATTATGTAAGTCTTATATCTTCTCCTATATACACTAATCATCTCCATTCTCTTCAGTTAATCTCTACATGGCATGATCTCAAGGCTGTTCACTATCATGACTGACTTTCTCTGGACAATTTCTAGCTTATCAAGATTCTTCTTAAAATTAGGTAAACAAAAAAATATAATATTTCAAGTCATATGTCACCAGATTAGGATACCTTGGGACAAATGTCTCTCCTACATTCTAGGGATACTGTTCTGAAGCCTAAAATGTCATTACCTTTGGGGTTGTTTAAACACACTGCTTGCATTCCAGCAAAATCCCTAGATCATCTCTCTTTTTGTAGACAAACCTCTATCTACTTATTACTTCTCCATCTTAAATTTCTGAGATCAATGCTTTAAATACAAATTTATTCCTATTAAATTCAATCTTATTTTCATTTAACCAATTGTCCCAACCTTTCAGGATTTTCTTAGTCAGAACTCTATCATCTAACAGATTTTTTCACCATCAGGGGTTTATTTTATTTTATTTTTATGTTGATGAGCCATCTTCGTCCTAATCAAAGCCATTGATGAAATTACTAACATATGAACATTCTTCCATTGGGTACTCCACCAAAGACTTTTCTCTATTTTGACATTTATCTATTAATGAATATTCTTTCATATCAATCCCCCAAGCAGTCTCAAATACATGTAACTATATTAATATCAAACTCACATTTCTCCATTTTGTCCATAAGGATAGGATCAGAGCCTTTGTTAAAAGTATTACTGGAAACTAGGTAAACTACTGTATTCTTTGGAGGTCAGTTTAATATGTCTTTCAAAAATGGATATGAAACACTTGATAAAAACTTTACTATATCAAAATTGCAGTTGACGCAGTGACTAATGGGATGATACATTGTGGGCATATGGACACTTCCTCATATTGGTCTAAATGATTTTCACAGAAAAAATGGCATGAAAGGTATCACTCATTATGACTGGAAAAACATGTGTTTGTATTATGGCAAGAGTAAGAAATTCTATGTGAAGGATAAGAAATAAAGGAATAATAATAATTACCATTATTGTCATTATATATTTCTTTGTTATAGTCAAAAAAAATGTTATATTTGTTATATTCAAAAAAATGAGATTGAGAGAGGTTCAATATATTAGCTTGGGTCACATAGCTAGGAAGTATCTGAGGCAGGATTTGAATTGTAAGGGCTAAAATTCTAGCTATACTGTCTAAAATATCTAATCAGTGGTCGCCAATAAATTATAAGCAAGAGTTAGACTTTTAAGGATTTATTAAGGAGAATAAGAATTTGGTAAAGAGAGAGAAAGGCCTAGATTCATCTATGTATTAAAAGGAGAGTGTATTTCTAACTCCCCTCCACCAGAGTCCTCCGGAAAGAATGCGAGTCAGAGTGCCAGCCTCCCCCTTCTTCCTCCCACCAGCTAATGTCACTTCCTGAAGCCAAAGAAAAGCCACATGTTCCTGCCCTCAGAGGCTCTCTCCTCATGTTCGAGCTTTCCTATAGTAAGTGTCCAGCAGGTGGCATCATTCCAATCATTACAGAATTCAGGCCATCCTGTTTCCAACTCCATGGCTTTATCTATTACATCTTAATTGTCCCTGATAGTATTTAATATGGTCATTCTCCAACAGTCACATTTATATTAAGACTTCTATGGAAGAATGCAAATATTGATTTAAAATATTCATTGCTTTATGAGACAAATATTCTTCATCATAGTACATTTTATTCTTCATACGTAGATAATACCATTAGTTCTGGCAACATGAGTTTTTTATCTAAAGATGAATAGAGATGGGTTTAACAATTCTAACATATTAATGAAAAAAATTTAATTTAATGCACTATAGTTTTTTTAAAAAGCAGATCACTTTAATTGATAAATCACTTCATATTTTCTGAGTCACACTGCTCTAAGGCATTGCAAAAAATAAAACATTTATATATGCTACCTTAATAACAACTGTAGAGATTCTGCCAGAATTTCCTTTAACATCTGCTACAAAATAGTATTTATTTATTCCCTTTTTTATTTTCGATGATTGTGATTACTTATGGAATAAGGGGGTCGGGATGCATGACTTGCTCAGCCTTAGAACTTATGATTCTACAGTATGAGATCTAATTCAACTAAAAGCTGCACTTCCTACTATCCCATGCATCTTTTTCAGTTCAAGAACAAAAGTAATACAACATAATATTCCTGCTAGGTGTTTCCTCTACATAGTATTTCATCTCTTTCACATAGTTGATTCTCCATATCTGGAATGCATTTTCCTTATCCCTGCCATCAAAATATTTTGATTGCCCTTCAAAATACAGTGTAGGCATCACCTCCTACATGAGATCTTTCTTAACTCTTCCCAGTTATTGACATTCTCTTATTCTTGGAAACTATACACACATATGGTTTTGTGTATAAATAAATAAATAAATATATGTGTGTGTGTATATATATATATATATATATATATATATATACACATATATATATATACACACACATATATATATATATACACACACATAAATATACATTATAATGTTCTATCATCTATCCATCTACCTGAAAGTCTGTATCTACTTATACATACATATATTATATCCCCAATGGATTGTAAACTACCTGAGGACTGAGCTGTTTCATTTTCAATTTTTATCCTCAGTGACTATCATACTTAATGGCAGATATTTTATAGATATTTATTTAGTTCAATTTAATTAAAGATGTTAATATAACATAATTTTCTGTTATAAAGGAAAATCATTCATTTATTTTTCTTACTTAGAGTAAGATTTACTAGAGACTGTAGCCATTGAAAAGATCTTTCCTCCTTTTTTCTCCAACATTTGATGTCTTTTCTTTTTTTTCTCTCATTGTTTCAGTTTCATCATCCTCAATATTTGCGTTTCATCATCCTCAATATTTGCGACTTATATTCTTTTTTCTTCTTATTTTTTCCTATTTCCCTTAAAATATTTTTCTAGATTCTTGTCTTTCTCCCAGCTATTCATTTCCCTTTTCTTTCTCACATATTACTTTCTTTGTTCCCCCACAATTCTTCATTTTGGGTTTCAGTTAATTTTAGAAGGAAGATGCTGCCAATATACACTTTCAAAGAAATAAAAAATTGTATGGAAAGGCAGAAAAAGGGACCGGGTTGTGATTGTGTGGATGGAACTCCTTAAAGTTATTGCTTTTTCATTGGCTCAGATGAACAAGTCTCAGATAGACTTGGATCAGGTGAGGAGAAGATTATTAAGCATCTACTATCTTCAATGCACTATACGAGGTTCTAGTGATATAAAGACAAAAATAAAATAACTTCTGACCTAAATAGCTTCCATTATATTGGGGATTACTAGTCATTGACACCATCTCTCTCCAGTACTAAAAATCACTGTAAAACATCAGTAAATTAATCAGAATTTCTTCACTGAATGGATAGTTGGACTGAAGACTTTAATGTAAGCATTTTCTGTATACAGGATATGAAGGCACAATTTAATATTGAAATGCAACAATTTGTAATTCAATACTTTCCTTTTAAAATGTTTGACTATCAATATAATTGAATTGTTAAGGAATAACAATTGTTTTCTAAATATCATTTAGTAATGCAATGTCTGGACAAATGTCAGAGAGCAATTGACCAAATATTAAAAAATGCAGAATTCATTAATTTTTCTAGAAAGAAGTAGTCAGTGTGCTACACATTTTTAAAATATCACTAATAAAGTCCCTTTTTGGAGGACCTTTCTAATAAGAAAGGAAGATTATTGAATGGGGATAAGCAGCTTTCAGCTTAGGGAACTTTCAGAGAAATCATTTAGTCATAAGATCTACCAATCTTCCCGCCCCCCAACATTTATTTCTCTGCTATGGCTAAAGATATTTACCCCACCATTACCTTTTGGACATTAGGGGAGTAAGAGCATAGGCAATGAATATTTTACTTATAAAATGCTTGCTTATCTTAATGCAACTGTGGATAAGTCTATGATTACTAATCATCCATCTATACTATATGTTCTTAATTTACTCATTAAAGATCAATATTTCCTTGGCAAAGCTCACCAGCAACCAACCAATATGTACCTAGTAGTCTGTAATTTAGGGTGTACTATTTGCTTTATTCTTATAAAAAGTTTTTAAAAAATTCAAGGCAGAAAAAATCTATTTGACCCCTCTCAGATTTACCAATATGGCTACCACCTAATATTATATAAACCATCATTTGGAAAGGACATAAACACCAGGATATCCCAGTCATATTCCTTAGATAGAGGCAATCTCTACTCTCAGGAAGTAAATGAACTGCAGCATGGCTGATCCCTTTACTCAGACCTCTTAATGATGGATGTAAGCTTTCTATACTATCCATTTGGCTGCATTGAATCAGCTGTGTTATGGTCCATTCATTTTGTGCATTGAGACAAGTCCCAAACTGGAATATAGAGGATATTAAATTTCCTTTGGGTCTTTTGCATGATTATCATTAGGCCCTGGGCAAATGGCCCAGTGCATATTTTCATTGCTGATTTATCTATCTCCAAACGTCTTTGTTAGTGTAGACACAACTATTTTTTAAAAGACTTGGTTTCAATGCCGAACTCCAATAATAGTAATGTCTGCTTTTCTGCTGCTTTGCAAAAATAATTTATCTCTCGAGAGAGCAATCTGAAATTAATTCAAACTAGAGTTCAACATAAATGAACAAAGAAATCCAACATTTGACTGTTTTTTTTTTCTTTCTAATCCAAAGGCTAAAATTTCAGGATATCATTTCCTTCCTAAACAGTATCAAAGTGTTATGTCTCTTTTTTGTTGACAGCCCTAAGGATAACATCTGTGAAGCAATAAGCATATAGATTAGTATATACTATACTGCAAGGACAGTACTGAAAATACACAGGAAACAGAAGTTATACACACACGCACATATATACTTATATGTATATATACATATTGGTCTGCACATATGCATATATGTGTAGATATAAACACCTGATCCTCTAAATTCTATATAAATATTTTTTTAAAAATACTATGTCCAAAGGAATTACAAATGAGAGATATTGAATAATTTCCTAGGTTATAATTCTCTGTCATTTTTCTCATTATAAAAACAATTAATAAATATTTTGTAGGATACATTTACATACTTAGCTGCATCTTGAATAGAAGTAGAAATCATTTAAGATATAGTTCTAGTGTTTCCTTCTCTCTTTTGAATTGAGCAATAATTTTCTTAACTAACATACATGTATACATATATAGAAAAATGATTTTTAAATTAATTTTGGTTCCATGGTATATAGAGCTAATTTCCTGGGTTCACTTATATATTTTCTATCTGTAAAGTTAGCAGACTTAAGCAATTGTCTTTTTATAGGAGTGGGGGACTCTGACTCATCTATATGAATTTGGATATGTGCCTGGATTTATAAAGAAGAATTCTAAGGAAAATAAGGATTGTATCTACATGTTCAGGCAATCAAAATACTTATTCAACCAAACACAGAATTTTGATAGTTGGAAGGGATCTCAGTGATTATCATCTAATCTAACCTATACCCAAAAGGAATACATACTAAAACAAACCAAAAAGTAGTCTTGTTCTGCTTGAAAATTTCCATTAAGGGGAAAGAACCCATTACTTCCTGAGGTTGTACAGTTTATTGTTGTTGTTTTTTTTAATGAATCAAGCCTAAATTTGTCTCTTTCTAATTTTTATCAATTAATCCTAATTTCTCTTCCAGAGATAAAACATATTGAGTACAATCCTTCTTTCATGATAGTCTTTTTAAAAATATTTTAATAGTTATCGTGCCCCCTCCCCAGACTTCACTAAGTTAAACACCTACATCTTCACTTCAACTGTTACTTGCTTATATGAAATGTACTCAAGGGCTTTCACTATTCTAACTACTTCCTCTGGATGCTCTACAGATTCTTGATATTCTTCTAATGATGTGGTACTCACCACTAAACACAAGCCTCAAAAAGTGACCTGACAGGGATAGAGTGTAGACTCCTTATTCTTGGAAACTATGATTATTTTATGCAAGACCAGTCCAAGATCACATTAGATTTGTTTTGATTTCCACGTTATAAGGATGGCTCATGGAGAACTAGCAGTTGACTAAACACTTCCAGATCTTTTTATTTTAGTTATTCTGCTTTCTATCCATGACTCCTCCATTCTACACTTCTAAAGTTGATTCTTTGAACATTGCATTTATACTTATTGAATTTCTTATTAGATAAAACCCAATGCTCTAAACTGCCAGGATCTTTTTTGTGTGTGTGTAACTAACCATATCATCTAGTGTTTTAGCTGCCCTTTTCTGCAGATATTGTGCCATCTGCAAATCTGATAATAATGTAATCCATGTCTTTATCTAAGTCTCTGGACAAGTTGAATATTATAAAATAAAATACAGATCCCTGTAGCATTTCAATTAAGAATTCTTCTCTCAACTACTTATCTATTTCTAAATTCATCTCATCTTATTCTCTATGCAACATCTTTCCATCTTCTCCAAATTAAGAATATGAAATATTTCATCAACTTATTTTCCTAAAATTGAGTTAAATACATATGGAACATTTCCCTGATCTAACCTATCAAAATTATATAAAGTCTAACAAAAGAGAAAATAAGGGTAGTCTAGTGTGACCTGCTATACTGGATTTTTGTATTGTTTCTTTTTCTATTTGTTCATTAATCATCTCTTTAATAGCTCTTTCTACCATCTCATACCTAGCCAATTGGATAATATGACAGAAAAGGAAAATGATAAATGTTGGAGAAGATGTGGGAATATTGAAACACTAATGCATTGTTGGTGGAATTGTGAACTGATACAACCATTGTGGAGAACAATTTGGAAATATGACCAAAGTGTTATAAAATTGTACATACTCTTTGATCCAGTAATACTGCTACTAAGTTCATATCCCAAAGACATCATAAAAAAAGGGAAAAGGACCCACATGTACAAAAATATTTATATCTGCTCTTTCCATGGTAGCAAATAATTGGAAATTGAGGGAATAACCATCATATGGTGAATGGCTGAATAGGTCGTGGTATATGAATGCAATGGAATGATATTTTGCTATAAGTTATGATGAGCAGGAAGAGTTCAGAAAACCTGGACTTATATGAACTGATGCTGAATGAATTGAGCAGAACCAGGATAACACTGTACATAGTAAAAGAAATATTATGCAATGATCAACTGTGATAGACTTAGCTATTCTCAGCAATACAATGTTTAAAGACAATTCCAAAAGACTCATGATGGAAAATGCTCTCCACATCCAGAGAAAGAACTATGGAGTCTGAATGCAGATAAAAGCATATATTTTCACCTTTTTTTGTTATTTTTTCTTATGGTTTTCCCTTTTGTTCTGATTCTTCTTTCACAACATGACTAATGTGGAAATTTGTTTAACATAATTGCACATGTATGACATATATCAGGTCGCTTGCTCTTTTAGCAAAGGGGAAAGGGAGGGAGAAAAAAAAGAACTTAAAATCTTATAAAAATGAATGTTGAAAACTATTTTTACATGTAATTGGAAATAAAGAAAATTCTATTAAGGGAAAAAATAATTTTTTTTCTAGAGGTTTCCCTGGAAACAAATCAAATCCAATAGCTTATATTTTTAAAAAGTTGTTTTCTTTTTCCCTTCCATCCCCCGCCCCCTTTTTTTTTAAATTGAAGATGATACTTGTTCTTCTATGGGCTATAGTACCTTTCTTATTGTTATAGCCTTTCAAGTATCACAGACAGGCTGAAGATATTTATTTCTTTCAGTACTGGAAGATGTAATTTATCTGGGTTACATGATTTGAATTTATCAAGGACAATTAGGAGCTGTCTCATTATATCTCTACTTAACTTAGATATTTATTCCACATTAACCATTTTTATTTTGTCTTTTCTAGTACAAAAGAAATTTTCCTTTAAAGAGAATATAGAAGCAGGGGACAAAAATGTGAAGGAGTCAGTAATGATAGAATACATGTCATGTTACATTGGATCGGAATTATCCAAATTCCCCAAAATTCAAGCTTGGGCATCATGGTGGTATCAATTACATTTTCTATTTAAAAAATGACAAATTAGAGGAAGTAAACAACCATGATGACTTCCTTCAATTTTCAAAGCATTGCCAATGTACCCTATTAAAAATTGGAAAACCTACTTTTAGAAATCTGTTGCCTTCCAAAACTCCACAAAGCCTTCTAAGATAGTTGTCATAAATCTTCATCAGACATACAAACTAGTAAATGGTGACACTTCTTACATGAATACAAATATCAGCTGGATGCTATTTTTATTACTTTCTATATTTTTGGTTGTCAGAAATTACTTCCTCCTGCACCTTAAGCTTTCTCTGTCTCTGTCTCTTTGTGTATGTCTAGCTCTCTTCAATGAATTGCATGCTGAGAAAAACAAACTTAATTTTTCTGAGAAACAAGATCTACATATCCCCTGAATTATATATTTATATTCTAGACTCTCAGAGTTGAAAAAAACTTCAGAGTTTACCCAGACCAACATATACACAAAAGAATGAATCTGCTCTACAATATCCCTAAGAATATTTATACATTCCATCAGTCAATCAACAAACATTTATTAGATACCTAGTATGAGTCAGATGCTGTACTAGATTCTGGGGCTATGTTAGGCAATGGTAAGGTCTGTATACATTGTTTGGGGCTGAGAAAGTTCTGTGATACTGATAGAATATCATAGGAGAATTCCCTAAGCTAATGTACACATAGATTACAAGTTGCATGGGAATGAGTGGATGCTATCTGCCAGTAAGCACTACCATGTAGACAGTTGTGTTTTATTTTATGCTTGTTTGTTTTCTGTTTCATGGATAGCTGAAGACTCTGACCTGGTGTTGTGTTGCCTGACATTATTATTAGCATATAAACATTTCCCTTCAGGCAGTCCTTCACTTTCCCAGACATAGTGGCTTCTCCACACCTTTGGACCACAGAAGGGGACACTTAAACTTGGTTTCAGTGAATATAAAGGGAAACAAGAGAAGGTCTTGGCATTCAAATGAACAAGCCCTGAGACAGAGATAGCATTATCCACACAGCTTTTCTGTGCATTAGACAACTATATCCTTAAAACCAAAGAAACCTTATTTTATAGCCTTTTACTTATGATGATTCATTTACATCTTTTTTTAAGGTGACTGAAAAGTGGCCCATGATATAGGAATATAAAGACAAAAATAATAATAGTAGCATCTATTTACAATTTAAAGTTTGCAAAGTGCTTTATAAATATTGTCTCATATTTTATTCACATAGAAACACTGGGAGGTAGGCATATTATTATGCCCACTTTACATATGAGGAAATTAAGGTAGATTATGGTTAACACAGTCTAGGGTTACATAGCTAGGAAGTGTCTAAAGGAGAATTTGAACTTAGGTCTTCCTGCCTTTAGATCCAATATCCCTTGGTTGTCTTAGGAAAACAAACAAACAAACAAATAAAAAACATAAACCTTTGTACTCAAGGAGCTAACCTTCTACTTGAGGAGGGTGGGTACAATATTTACATACATTTTTTTTTAAAGTATAACATATGCACAAACAAAGAAATCTCTGGGAGGCATCAGCAACTTGAGGATCTAAATTACTCTGGTGTAAGAAATGGCACTTGGCCTTTGTTTTGGAGGAAGGTATGGTTTCTAAGAAGCAAAGATCAGAAGGAAGAACAGTCCAGACATGAGCCATAGCTTTTGCCAAGACTCAGGGTTGGGAATGGAGTTTTGCTCATGAAGAACATCAAGAAGATCAGTTTGGCTAGACTCTACACTGAAAAAAATGGGGAATAATGTGTAAAAACCCCAAAAGGTCACAGCCCCTAAAGCTTACAAAGTGCTTTAGATTTATCTTTTTTGTTTTGTTTTGTTTTCCAGGGCAATTGGGGTTAAGTGACTTGCCCAGGGTCACACAGCTAGTAAGTGTTAAGTGTCTGAGGCCGGATTTGAACTCAGGTACTCCTGAATCCAGGGCCGGTGCTTTATCCACTGCGCCACCTAGCTGTCCCAGATAGATTTATCTTAAAGTGGAGTCACTAATGCTTTTTAAAGTATGGGAATAGTATTGCCAAATGTTGCTTTAGGAAGATCATTTTGAGAGCTATATAAAAATGAATGAGAAAGGGAAGGGATTTGATCCTGGGACTTGAAATAGGAAGTGACTGAAATAGTCCAAGTGAAAGGTGATGAAAACTTGCGTAAGGTTCAAGATTCTGATTATAAATCTTAGTAAATATATTTTAATTTTCAAGAAAACTAGCACTTTAGGAAAAGGTATAGCCCAGAAGGGATGAAGAAGAAAGATAATGAGTTTTGCTAAATTTAAGATGTCAATGGGACATCCAGCAGGGAATTTCTAAAAGGCAGTTGGTGCTGCTAAACTGAAAAGCTCAGGAGAAAAATTAAAGTCAGTTATACATCTGGGAAGGCATTTTTAAAGTGATGTTACTTGAAACAATGGAAGCAGAGGTAATTATCAGTTTGGCTTGTGGAATTCCAGTGGCAGAGAACTCCAAAGATAGACTACCTTACTTTTGCACAAACAATTCATTTCAAATTAAACAAACAAATACATTTACAGTGAGGATACAAGGTAGTAAAATGGATCTAGTACTGGAGCTGGCATCAGGCTATATTTTCCCATGTGATCATTTATGCCTCAGAAATTAGCAAATGCCACAAATCTGGGCTTGATTTATTTTTCTGTTGATTGTTTAGATTTAAGAAAGTGATAGAGAAAATATTAATAATGCAGATTAAATTTTAAAGTATATGGTGGGGGGCAGCTAGGTGGCTCAGTGAATAAAGCACTGGCCCTGGATTCAGTAGGACCTCAGTTCAAATCCAGTCTCAGACATTTGGCATTTACTAGCTGTGTGACCCTGGGCAAGTCACTTAACTCACATTGCCCTCCCCCCCCAAAAAAAAACACACTATATGGTGACTTTTTTTTCAGAGAGTCTATTATTAAACAATTACCAGCATATTCTTGGTTGAGGTGTTCCCCTCACCTTAACCAATTGAGCAAACCAAGTAGTAAGGAATTTTCTTATTACTTCATTCCAATAATTTCTTAAGTCCTTAGTCTATTTGAAAGAATCATAGAATTTTTGTTTTTTCATGAAAGACAATATCACAAAAAAGGAATGATCTTGTGATTTACTGACAAGATCAAGTCACACATTTTGGGCTACATAAATATCTAATATGTAACATAATAATAACAATATCTAACATTTATATAGAGCTTATAGTGAGCCAGACATTGTGCCTATGCTCTTTCCAATTGTTACCTCATTTAATCCTCACAACAACCCTGAGAGTTAGGTGCTATCATTACCCCAATTATAGAGATGAAACTGAGGCAGAGGTTAAATGACTTGCCCAGGGTCACATAGCTAGTAAGTATTTGAGGCTGGATTTGAAATG
Source organism: Dromiciops gliroides (assembly GCF_019393635.1). NCBI lineage: Eukaryota > Metazoa > Chordata > Mammalia > Microbiotheria > Microbiotheriidae > Dromiciops > Dromiciops gliroides. The sequence continues at coordinate 203,231,706 of NC_057861.1, read as the reverse complement.
AGATCTGTCTTGGCTCCCCACCCAGTGCTCTATCCATTGTACCTCCTAGCTACGTCTAATATAGTATATAGTAATATATAAAAAGACAATTGAGTAGTAGGCTGACTTCAGCAGTGGGCCAGGAAGATTTTAAGGAAGGATTTTTGCCTACACAAGAGTTTAGTAAAAAGGGATAGAGGTAGAGACTCCCCCTGCCCTGCCCTTCTCTGACTGACCATATTAATAGAGAGGAGGGCCCAATAGAACAAAATGCATCCAGAAGATGTAGTGAGGATAAACAAAAACACACCTGAGAGAAGAAGCAGCTTCAAAGAGAATGATTCCTTATACCAAAGGAGACTGCTAGCTAAGAACTTAAGAAAGGTCTTCCAGTAATGAAGAGTTATAAGTATACCCTGTGGCCACATCTGTTCTCTGGATGAATACAACACTTACATTGTACTTTAAATTTGAGTCCAGGGGGCAGCTAGGTAGCGCAGTGGATAAAGCACCGGCCCTGGATTCAGGAGTACCTGAGTTCAAATCTGGCCTCAGACACTTGACACTTACTAGCTGTGTGACCCTGGGCAAGTCACTTAACCCCCATTGCCCCGCAAAAAAAAAAAAAAAAAAAAAAAAAAAAAATTTGAGTCCAGTATCCCCAGGTAACTTGTGTGCGTAAGGAAGAGTGTGCCCCTCATTTGGAGGAATATTTTGTTCTTACTATATCATATTAGTAAATAGTGTGTAAGAAGCTAATTGAGGCTACTGGCTAATAAATGATTGGAAACCACAACTGGAAATGGCTCACAAGTAAAAGTAATAGAACTCCATCCCCTCAGAGTTAACTCAAGAACCCAGAGGAAAGTAGAAGTTAGCTACCCTCTGGTGATCTGGCCCCAATTAAAGTGGGAGATGGGAAAATAACTCTGAAGGGGGTTCTACACAGACACATATGCTACTTATCTCTGCAAATAAGAATATTTACATTGTAATTCCAAGAAGAGAGTATTATCCACTTGTGAGGGAGCCTCAGGAAAGTTGTAAGGTAGCAGGTAACAACTTATTAATTTTATTCCTATTTTCTATTGAAATCTGCCTCCCTTTGACTTTCAACTATTTTCCTAGTTCTTCTCCTCTGAGATAAAATATGTTTGATCCTTCTTCCATTTGAAACTTCAAACTAAATCTTCCCCCCACCCCCAATGATTTTTTTTTAAGAAAGAATACTTTTTCACTTTCCTTACTATTTAGTGGTCTGGTTGTTCTCCAGATCACTAATGTCCTTTCTAGAGTCAGCTAGGTGGCACAGTGGATAGAACAGTGGCCCTGGAGCCAGAAAGATGTGAGTTTAAATCTAGCCTCATGGGGGCGGCTAGGTGGCGCAGTGGATAAAGCACCAGCCCTGGATTCAGGAGTACCTGAGTTCAAATCCGGCCTCAGACACTTACTAGCTGTGTGACCCTGGGCAAATCACTTAACCCCCATTGCCCTGCAAAAAAAAAAAAAATATCTAGCCTCAGATACTTGACACTTATTAGCTGTGTGACTCTGGGCAAGTCACTTAACCATAATTGCTTCAAACACCCCAGGGCTATCTCCAGTGATCCAGATGTATATCTTGCTACTGGACCTAGGTGGCTCTTACAGAGAGTGAGGTTAGTGACTTTGCATAGCCTTCCCTCATTTAAATCCAATTCACTGCAAGTCATAACATCACTTCCTGATGTCATGGTCTTCTTTGAGAATGAAGAACAAACAACCATAAAAACAACAACAATAATATCCTTTCTAAAATAATTGGATACAAAGTCCTAGTTATGGCCTTACTAGGAACAAGCAGAAATTTAACACCTCCCTAGCTTCAGCTTACCATTCATTGACTGAGAGCTTTTATTAACTCAGTTTTACAAACTAATGCATTAGCTATCTCTTCATGATTCTGATCTATGTAATAAATGTGGCATTTATACTTTTATCAAAGTTATTGATAAAGTTGTTGAACACAAGAAATTCCAAACATAAGCTCTTTAGCTCTCCACTATAGCCTTATTTGAAGGTTCATATTTATCCATAAAGTACGCCTTAAATATAGCCAGTCAACTCATTCTAAAGTCATACATTTTGTGCAAATGGATGTCAGGAAATGTTTTTCAAATGTCTTGATTAACCCTGTCATACAATAAAATGAGGCTAGTCTAACATGACTTGTTCTTAATCAATCTAGGCTAACTGGTAGTAATAATCTTATTTTTTTTCTAAATGATCACAATTTATCTTGTTACCAAGAAATATAGAATTAAATCTTTGGATTCTGAAAAATATCCTTGACTGCTAATAAAAGCTAAATTGCTTTATACCAAAAATTATATTCAAACTCCTTTTCCTTTGTATGATAGGAAGTATGTAACTAATGACAAGATCATTGGAACTGGAGTCAGTAATTCTTGAGTTGAACTCTTTCTTCACCATTTCAATGATCTATGAGAATCAGAGTGTAATTTTCCTCACATACAAAATGAAAATAGTAATTGTACCTATCACAGAAGTCTCTTATGAGGATCAAATGAGAGAATGTATACATAATGCTTTGCTAACTCTAAAGCTCTATATAAATGTGACACTATATACAACCACTAAAAACAGTTATTCTTTCTTTGGTAACTGAATTTTGCTTTGTAAACTACAAAGAAGGCAGAAGTAACCATAACTGTTTACCATTTAAATGTCACTTATCCTCATCCTCATTCTTTCTAACTTCTGATGATATTGCTGACAGTATATTATATTGGTAATGAATGTGAGGTTAGTCATCCTTTTTATTGTCATTAATGAAAAATATACTGTAAAATTGATTTGTCATTAGGATCAAATGATAACACTTTTTGTAGGTAATGTGAATCTCTCCTACTTACATATAAAGCATATCTGCTATTTGGATAATGCTGGATTTAATTTTATAAGATAGATTGGATGTTAAAATACCATGCAAAAGGCTGACAACTCCTCCACTTATGTGGGAGGATGATACTGTGGTTGTCATTATCAGCCTGGAATGTAACTCACTCTGGAAAGGTTGTGGAGAATGGTTGCAAGAGACAGGTGACATACTTAATTATGTTTAAAAAAACACACAAAAAACCAGCAATGATTGCCCAAATGAAAGAGGAAAAGAAAACATCGATTACTCCCCAGAGGAACTACTATTGTCTGAAAAGTCACTAGCCATCGGGGAAGACCACACTATGGGAAAAAGAAAAAAGAAGCAGCAGTGTTCTAAAGAAAAATATGATGGTCATTGAATGTAATGGTAATTTTGGAGCATGCCTAGATCGTCTAACATGGAGTAACCCTTCTGAGAGAAAACATCTTATATTTTCCTACCATATGAGTGGCAGTAAGTTCTTTCTATTAGATGCATAGGTAGAAAAAATTGTATTTTGATAAAATGAATGGGACACTCATTTTCTTTTCTTACGGTTGCCAGAGAGAATAAAAATCACAGTTCATCTACAATCAGGGAGCCATGAACTGACTAGGTGGAGGGAAAGGCTTCTTTTCCTGCCTTTCCCCTTCCTTTTCTCTTTGGCCCTGTTCTAATAGTTAGGGGGAGTATTTTTCTTTGTTTCATTTGTCCTGGGCTTTAGATGTAGGTGGTTCATTGTACTACCACCAGAAACAAGCATTTGAACCACTGTGAATTTGGAGCAAGGATCCCAGGTTGGATATTACAGCCAGCCTACCTTTCTAAACTTGATGATTCACTTAACCATCTGGGCCACAGCACCTCATCTGAAAAATGAGCAGTTGAACTAGCCGACATTTATTATCCCTTCTAACTCTAAATGTGTGATGTTGATCAAAATCTGTTAATAACTGTTTAAAATTAATAAAGAGAAATATCAGAAGCTCTGATGAAATCTTATTTAAGACTGAGGCAACAAAAATGAGCAAAGCTTTGCATCATGACATTAGAGAACGGAATAATCACTTCTTAAGTATCTACTATCTGCCAGGCACTGTGCTATGGACTTTACAAATGTTATGCCATTTGATCTTCAAAATAGCTTTGGGAGGTAAGTGTTGTTGTTGTTGTTTGTTATCCTCACTTTATAATTGAGCAAACTGAGGCAGACAGATAATACATGACTTGTCTAGGATCAATCAGCTAGTAAGTGACTGAGGCTGGATGTGAACTCAGTTCTTCTTGACTCCTGGCACAGAACTTTATCCATTCACTACCTAGCTGCTTACTAGAAGAGCACCCTTTATGAAAACTACAACAAAAATTCACAACCTATGAATTATGGGCATATGAACTCTGAGTAATTCTTACTAAGTTTAGTCACTTAATGTAATTTTTAAAGAAAAAAAAATAAGAATAAAAATACATTTTTAAGCAATAGTTGAAGACAAGTGTCCTATTTAAAATTCTAAGCCAAGTTTATAGTACTTGATTTGATAGTTTATATCTTAAGAGAAAATTCTATACCAAATGCATTATCATTTATGAGATTAATTTAGGTTCAAAATGGTTCTGGGGCACTGCTTTACTGAAGACATTGTCTTGGAACATTTTAAGACAACATCTTGCTCCCTAAATGCTCTAAAGTTCTCATTACATCCTAACCTGTAACCTAGCCATAGTTCACCTTTAATGTTGATACTGTGCATTTGTGCTTATCTCTATTGTTTATATATATATATATATATATATATATATATATATATATATATATATATATATATATATACACACACACACACATATCTATCTATCTTCATTGTAGTCATTATCATCTTCTACATAATCAATTATTGGTTATGTATAGTCACATAGAAAAAAATAGGAGGCAGATAGCTGGCTTAGTGTATAGAAAACTGAGCCTCAGCCTCAGACACTTACTATCTGTGTGACCCTGGGCAAGTCACTTAAGCCACTGGAGAAGGAAATGGAAAACCACTCCAGTATCTTTGCTAAGAAAACCTCATGGACAATGGGGTTATGAAGAGTCAGGCATGATTGAACAACAACAACAGAGATAAAATTAAAATCTGAAATTCATTGATAATCCCAAACTTTTGATTTAATCAATAGTTTGTGCATGTTTATTATGAGTTTATTTTTTAAATTTTTTTCAATTGGGGAAGGTAGTAAGATGGTAAGACACTACATTTATATATTAAAAAAAAAACAAACAACAGAAAAAAAAATTTAGCCAATAGTTTTATAGTGGTGTTGAACACCAGAAGCAAAGTTATGAGTAAACCAGAACCAGATTAAAAGGAAAGTGGGAAATGTCTAACAAAATAAATAAAAGGACAAAAGGCAAAATGTTTATATGTTATCTTCTAAGTCAATATTGAGTACAGAGGGATCCATTTCTATTTGAGCTTGATACTCTGTTTAAACCATTTCACAATTGTGGTGTGGCATGGAAGGCCTTGGCTTTTGCTTACCTAGATTTCTGTTTAGATGAAAGTGGAATGCATAAAACTGCTTCAACTGGGGAAGCGTAAATTGCAAGATAATCTCAAATTGGGCAATAATAAATCTTCAAATAATTGAGGCATTACTTCACATAGTCTATAAAGGATAGATTTCATTCATGGGTTCACACTAGGAAGGAGGAATGAATGAAAAGGAGGAACAGATAAATACAAAGGTCAAGGTAAATTATATTTTATGTTCATTAACCTGAATTAGAGATTCTCCTTTGCAGGGAATTATAGCAGATCAGAGGAGGGCATGAACAGGTGACTTAGACTATCTCTTGCAACCATTCTATTTATTACATAAATACTCTTTTATCTGTTGTTAGAAGAGAAATGGGTTATTCTTGTTAATCGAAAGGAAGGAAACCTTCCTACTATGTGCAAGGCACTATACTAAATGCATACTTTTTTATGCTTATAACAACCCTAGGAAGTGAATTTTATTATTATCATCCCAATATTATAGTTGAGAAAAGTGAGGCAGAGAGAGGTTGTGTGCTTGTCCAGGATCATACAATGAGTATCTGAGGCTGAATTTGAACACAGATAATCCAGGATCAGAGTTTTATCTACTGCATCACTTAATAGAGAGCAACAACCTATACAATTCTACATGTGGATTATTGATTTTCAAAGATTAACAGAATAAATTATATTCAATATAAGCTGTATAAAGCACAATGTAACTTTTCTTGGATGTAGGCATTTGACTTTTCTAAGAATAATTTGAGCTTCTTATGGAACCTTCAGGTTTCCTTTAAGAAATAACTTTTATTTATACAATCAAATATGCAAAAGTGAAAGTTCATTGACTCCTAATTGACCGAGTGCCAGAAAAAAAATAACAAAGAACCCCCCCCCCAAAAAAAAAACAACAACAAGTTTACCATAAACATGAAGGCAAGCTGGAACAGAGAGAGTCCCACCATTGTGGTAGTACATTCTAAATAGTGAGCAGTTTATCCCCTAAAGAATACCACCAGAAAACCAGGAAGCAAGGGGCTAGGATGTTGGTCCCTGCAGAGGAAAAATGTGTAAGCAGTCTTTATGAGGAAGCACAATCTTCCCTCCAATAGGTTGTCACCTTCGGTCCAAAATGCCATTTGTTTCATGCTCATTATAGCTCAGTGGATTATCTATATCCTGTGATATCTAGCACAAATTTTATTTCATCATATAATTATGAGATGTTTCAGTTGTTGCAACATCCTGTCTCCCCATTATTAGTTATTGAGTGCTCAGATAATATAAATGAATCATAATATTTTAAAATTAATCTAAATATTGTTCTATGTGAAATAATATATTACACAAAATTTGCTACTTAAGAAACGCCACATGATATAAGTCAAAATTAAAGAGATATTTACTTCTTTTTAAAATCAACTATGACCATAACTATTTGTACTGAACCAAATAACCGGGAGTTAATTGACTGAATATTAATAGAGTAAAGCTATGTGAAGTGCCATTATAGGTATTTTAAGGATTCAGAAGGGAGCATTTGTGTTAGAAAGTTAGAAATCCAAGATAGCTGCCAACTGTGATATTTATGGGAAGAGATCAAGGAAGTGAGTTTTTCAGAACTCAATTTGTCAGATAACTATTAGCATTTTTCTTTTGCTTTATTATATTTCTGACATACATTTTAGAGTTTGTTGATTATTTTAAAATATGCAGAAAATATTGGAAAGAATTTGATGGAGTTATTAAGAGTTACTTGCTAAAAATCAGGAAATTATGGGGTTCAGCCCCCAGCTGTCATCTACTGGTTGGTGTCATTTGAAAGTGTCAATAGAATATGTTTTCTTGAACAACAGGACCTTAATCATAGTATCATAGAATTTCAGGGTTTGAAAGGAACACAGTGGCCATTTAATCTAAATCATAACCAAAAATGAATTCCCCACATTGATGCATGGGGCAAGTAGCTACCTTCTGCCCTTGGTGGAAGATCTCCAGGGAAGAATAAACCAGTGCCTCTCTAAACTACTTATTTCTCTTTTGTGCTAATCTAGTTGGAAGTTATTGTTGTTGTTATTTAATTGCATCCGGTCTATATTTTTTCTTTTTCAGCTTCTATTCACTGATCTTGATTCTGCCCTCTGGGACCAAAGAGAACAAGTACAATTTCTCTTCCAAATGAGAGCTTTTCAAATACTTGAAGATAGCTATCATATCCCTTGGAGCCTTCTCTTCTCCAGACTAAACATCCCAAGATTAATCTTCCTGCAACACAGAATCAAAGCTCTTCACCATTAGGGTTCCCTTGCTAAAACATAATTCCCAGACCCCAAAGCAGTCCTCTAAAAGTGGTCTGACACTTTAATGTTTTTCTTTGTAACCTCACTGCTTAGCAACATACCATTCAGAGTAGATGCTTCATAAATATTTAGTTATTATTATCGAATTCAACTAAATTATCCAAGTCTCAGTTTCATCATCTAAAAAACAGTGGAATCAAGATAAAATCTATGGAAAATAATACCTGCCACATAAATGTGAGATGTTCTCCTGATTCTAAAACTCCTGGTTAGGCTGCCATCTCACTTTGCAGGTATAATATAAATAGATATGATAACTCTGAAACAATGTTCTTAGTAACAGCTGTAGGTGGTGTGTATCTGTCATAAATCAAGGCAATGATCACTGTCAGAGTTAAAGAAGGGAGAATTGAAAAGTTAATATATTGGGGAGGTGGCACCTATAATATTCATAGAAACAGTTCAGTAGAGACATTTTTCAAATCTCAGTTGAATGAGTAAACAACTTAGAATCATCACAGCATCATGGATTTAGAGTTGGAAGGTACCTTCAAGGCCATCTACTCCAATGTCCTCAGTTTTATATGAGGAAATTGAAGCACAGTGAGGGTGGATTGTTTGCCCAAGGTTACACAGACAACAGTGACAGAGGACTTTTCTATGTGTCCATCTTTTTCTTTCATTACTGAGTTTGAGCATATTTTAGTACTGGTGAACTTTAATTTTATATGAGACAGATACACACACTCCATAGAAAATTTATAAAATGATTCTACTGAAAATGAAGAACTTATAATTCATTGTCCTTACAGTAAGCTTTATCATTTTCTCTCAGCATCACACTTCCAGATTCTCCTTTTTGTTCCTGTTAATTTAGGTATCTACATTTATTATTATCATCTTTAATTAATATTTATTTGGCACCTCAAGAATTGCAAAGTGGTTTACAAAGCATTTTTGATCATTTTATCTCAACAATCCTGGGAGGTCAGAATGATTCTTTTTTTATTGTTGAGGAAACTAAGGCAGATAGATATAAAATGAATTGCCCAGAGTCACAAAGTTAGAAAGTGTCTGAGGCATAATTTGAACTTTAATCTTCCTGACTCAATAGTCCAACACTCTATATACTGTTGCACCTAGCTGGCATCATATTTACATACAATTTTGTAAGATTTTAAAATTAAGTTAAATGCTCATCTTTTCTTTCCCATAGTCCTAAATTATTTAAATATTAAATGAAATGAAATGTTTAGTGATCCACTTATTGATATATTTTTCACAGAAATGGAAACAAAAAATGAGGGATTAGTTCCAATAGAGTCAGTAACTGAATACATCATAGTGTTTGCTAAACATAGTGACAATTCTTAGACCACAGCACAGTTGGAGATAGATGAGCTAAAATAGTGATTGCCATAGAAGGTAGGGGCATTTAATAGTTCTGTTTTTAAGATGGCAATAGAGGTTGGATAAAAGGCATTATGGTACAAAAGGAAGAATAGTAGGAAGGCTTTCAGAGACCTTGGTTCTAATTTTGGCTATGAAATTTTCCATTTCTAACCTTATTTTTTTCATTAATCAAATGAAAGATTGTACAAAAATATCTCTAAGGCTCATTCTAACACTAAGAATCAAAGATAAGATCTGTAATCCAAAGCAATTTTGACATATTGAGATAGTACTACTACTACTACTAACCCTACTACTACTATTACTACTAACCCTACTACTACTAATATGACTAATCCTACTCCTACTACCACTACTACTACTGCTGCTGCTCCTACTACTACTAATAATAATATAATAACAATAACAATAATAATAAACAACTCCTTCTCAGCCTAATTTGACATTTAGCTGGGGAGAGCACTTGGTGAATATTTAGGACTTGCTAAAATGTCAAAGATACTTTTTCTTTCTTTCTTTTTTTTGTGGGGCAATGGGTGTTAAGTGTCTTGCCCAGGGTCACAAAGCTAGTAAGTATCAAGTGTCTGAGGCTGAATTTGAACTCAGGTACTCCTGAATCCAGGGCCGATGCTTTATCCACTGTACCACCTAGCTGCCCCCAAAGATACTTTTCTAATATTTGTGTCAGACACAAGCTGATCACTCATTTATAATGATGTAATCTTCCTTGCTATCCAAAAACCTAATATTCTTATTTACTTGCCTGTCTGAAAGGAAATTTAGTAATGTACAATACTTACTAAATTGCTAATGTTCAGAAAGATGGCACCATCCAGAAAATTGAAATGCTCCCTGTGCCAACTGAATGAAGAGAAGTCTCTGGTTTCTACATCTAAGTTCCTGATAAAGAATTCATGCTACCCATTTCAGAATGGTCCCCTTTTTATTTTTCCTTCTCTTTTCTGGCTTTCAGAATGATGCATATCTGAAGGATTTGCAAATTCAATCCCTGTCTGGATGATCTGATTATTTCCAAGTGTTGATTAAAGACTTAACACTCTGCAGCCAAAGTGTTTCATCTTAGAGTGACTTTGATGTTAGGTATGTAGTAGCAGTCAGCACATTTCTTATGATTGTAGAAAATTCATCTCTGTAAAAATGTATAGATAACATGACACAGAGGGGATTTTTGACAGAAACAACAAAATATGTGTTTAGGCTTTTAGCTCACAGTTGATAAGTAAATTTATGAGTTGAGATGCATTGGTAGAATGCACTCAGATGATATTCATCACTCAGAAAAGAGTGACAGTTCATCAGCGATTCATGAACAAAGAGGATTGGTTTCCTTTTGCAATGTTTTATTTTTTTTCCAGAAGAAATCACTGACCTCTTATATGGTAAAAACAGAATATTTTCTCCTGACAATTTAAATACATACATACATACATATATACATATACATATACATATACATATACATATATATATATATATATATATATATATATATATATATCCACACACATTACATGGTAGGGTTCAGAAAGTTTTTCATCCAATGCATTACCCTTTTATATCTTGGGATCCACATTAATAGAAATACCTAATGTAGTACAATCTGATGTAATCTCCATTTTATTTGTATTAAAAAGACTCATGAGTCATAAAATTATGGAATAAGTGGTAGAAGGAGCATTAGAGATGAAGTGGATCATTAGGGATAAGATCTTCCACATCTCATAAGAATTTAGATGCTACTTTTACGATTCCAGTGACAAAAAATTCACGGCCTGTCAAGGCCACTTTTATTTTCATTTTATAAATAGAATATATTTCTTTACATTGAGCTGTGATATGCCTGTCTAAAATTTCTAACCTTTGCTCATCATTACATATTATGGGGACAAATAGAATAAAGTTATTCTTTCTTCTACAAGACTACCCTTTAAGTACTTGAAGAGAGGTATCATATATTCTACAGCTAAAATTGCTGGTTTCTTCAGTTGATCTTCAAGAAGTATAACCCTGAAACCCTTTACCATCCTATTTTCTGACCTGTAAACTTTGGATTCTTTACATGGGGCCCATCAATCCTGTTCATGTTACTTTGTGCATTATAAAATATTAATCCAAGAAAGTATCCATAAGCCTCACTTGACTGCTAAAGAGGTCCATGACAACTGAGGGTGCTAAGTGGCAGGACTGGACATCATGACCTGGAGATTTTAATCCTTTCATGTTTAGAAACCTTGCCCTAAAACCTACTGTCCTGAGTGTTGAGTATCTCACATGGTCCACTATAGCTAAACAGGTTCTAGCTATATTTTACTTTATTCTCTGTCCTACAGCCTTGCTGCAGGTACATACTTGCTGATTCCTCATCATATTCAACTCAATATCACCACATTTATGCAAAAGGTTGTTTTAATCTACTCTGCTATGATTCCATTCACCAACCCAATAACTTTAACACCCAAAATCGAGTGTCCTAGACACCTCTTTATATTTTTGGTCTTCTCCTATTACAAAGTAAGCTCCTTGAGGACAGGAGCTGTCCTTGTTTTTGTACTTATTTCTATCCCTAGAATTTTGCACAGTGCTTGGCTCAAGATAAACACTTAACAAATGCTGGCTCCTTCCTTCCTTCCTCCTTCCTTCCTTCCTCCTTCCTTCCTTCCTGTTATTGAAGCAGCTAAAACTTACCTATTGTGCTACATACATTTCTTAATCATATTCACAATGATCTTCCATTGATAATTACTTAAGCAAAGTCCTACTGTTATGTGTAATCATGGTAACCTTGGGGTTTTGGTGGGTTATATCAGTGGAACATAAGCTGTGGAAGATCATATTTTCGTATTTTTTTAAGAAATGGACCAGGGGCAGCTAGGTGATGTGGTGGATAGAGCACCGGCCCTGGACTCAGGAGGACATGAGTTCAAGGCCGGCCTCAGACACTTAACACTTACTAGCTGTGTGACCCTGGCCAAGTCACTTAACCCCAATTGCCTCACAAAAAAAAAAAAAGAAAGAAAAAGAAATGGACCCAGTAACAGCTTGTAGGAATGTTTTTGTTTTTCTGGTTTATTTTTTGTTTTTGTTTTGTTTTGTTTTAAGAAATAGTCTAGCTAACTATGGAGAAACTCATTATCATGAGAATACATGAGATTTATTATTTTGGCTATATAGATACCCATGAAGACAGTTGAACAGATGACCAAGTGTTGGAGCTGATGAAGAATTCATGGTTGGAATACATCCCCAAACTGATGAGATAACAAAACTTGTGAAGTGTCAAGAAGAATCATAAGGTCCTTACTCAAATGATCTTTAGAAACCAAGATATCCTATGTTTAACATTTTTGTCAATGATTTAGATGGAAGTTTAGGAGGTACATACCAGATCTTCAGATACTGCAAAGTTGGAAGCTGCTGCATACCTAATGGTATAGCACTGACCCTATAGTCAGGAAGATTCAAGTTAAATCTGTCCTCAGAAACTTACTAGCTGGGTGACCTCGGGCAAGTCACTTTAAACTCTGCCTCAGTTACTACATTTTAAAATGGTGATAATAATAGCACCTACCTCCCAAGGTTGGTGTGAAAATAAAATAAGAGAATATTTATAAAGTGTCTTGCAAACCACAAAGCACTATATAAATGTTAGCTATGATTTATTATTGTTATTATTAAAATGACTTTCACATTCTAAGTAGCATGAGTACCATGATTATATTTTAAATGTTTGATAAAATATTATTCATAGATTAATAATAGTAGGTTTCAGTCACATAATTTTATTATTAAAAACAAACATGAAACTCCATTTTAATGATAAGCTAAGACATCCATGGGATTTTTTGTTGTTTTATTATTTTTCAAAGTCTCTTACTCTTTTTAATTCAAGATTATCTTTTTTGGGGGGAGGACAGGGCAATGAGGGTTAAGTGACTTGCCCAGGGTCACACAGCTAGTAAGTGTCAAGTGTCTGAGGTCTGATTCCAATTCAGCTCCTCCTGAATCCAGGGCCAGTGCTTTATCCACTGCCACCTAGCTGCCCCTAAGATTATCTATTTTGATAATCCAAAGTCTGACCTTGACCTTGTGGTTATATGTCAAGCTTCCCTCTTTTGCTGATCACTGGCTAGAATACTATGATTTAACAACCAGTGGTTCTAAAGAATGTCCCAAAGAAAATTGCCAAAATTCTTCCCTTCCTATTTACTCTCAGGGCACAAATGTGGATCCCATTGATTTTGAAGTTTAATATGTCGTTTGATATTTTGTTCACTTGCTGTTTTTTTAAAGTAATGTCTCTGTCCTAATTAAGTAATAGCCCTAATGAACATGACTAAATGGAAATTTACTAAAGAAAATAGTGCAAGTAACATTTCAACCAGCTTTTTAAAAATTAACTTAAAATTCATCAGAAGCCACTGTATCACTTCTACAAAAGAGTTAATTTAAAAGTCAAACAAGTCTTCATTTCCACAATGAAAGACATGAGCTATCTTAAGAAGAACATGACTCCCTGCATAATATAAACAATTGAAATGTAATATTTGACTGCCATCTGCCAAAATAACACAAATAAAGAGAGTAAAAGAATTCCGTGATTCTAACAACTTATTACTGAATACCCTGCCATGCTCAAACTGCATGAAGAAAACACCATTAACAGCTTATGAGGCTTGCATTAAATGGCATAGTTGAAGGACAGATAATCAAGTTCAAAGAATCTTACGTTCTTGAAAAGATGTGAAGAGCATCTGGAATCGGCTGTTTCGACTGCCCTCATCTGCCCACATGCGAATTACCCCAAGACCTGTGCGCAGCATCACATCATTAGCCACGGTACTACAAAACTTAGCTTTCAAATCCTCTACGGAGCTGCTCCCATCATAGACAGCCACAAAATTCCTTTTACATTCGTTTGAATTTTGCATCTCATAGTCCAAGAATCGTAAATAAATCTGAAAAAAAGTGAAATAATTCCCATAAATCAAATTATCATGTTTCAATAAATAGAATCTTCTCTCCATTTATTTTTTAGACACAGTTTCTTGCTTTTAATCAGGTTTTGTAATGGTGTGAGGAACTAAAAACTTACGGGGTCCAGAATTTGTTCCAAAGCAGCCTCCTGACATATTTCCCTAGTAGAATACATAAATCACGTTATCTTCTAAGGCTTGTCACTTACTTATTCTGAAACTATTTCACTGATAGTGTTATTAATATTGTAAATGTATGTGCCACTTGATTTTTGAAGCATACTTCACGATTAATACTTTTTATTTATTGTTATATCACCTTTGTTAAATTTCCCTTAGCCTCATTTAACGCCAAAAGGAGAGGAAAATAGGCCCACAGAAGTTACTGACATACTAAGGAATCAAACAGCAAACCAGATAAGGAATTTATTTTAAAAAAATACAGGAGTTGTGATAAATAATCTTTAATTTGTACTAAATGATTTCTAAGATTCATTCCAATTCTTACATCCTAAGTATACTCTTTAAAAAATGATATGGATACATAAGCTGCAGGAGACTAGGTAAAGGAACATTCAGTTTGTAACTTCAGATTAATCCAATCAGTCAAAGTTTACTAACCTATTGTTACAATTAAGAGACTTGCAAACATTGTCATTCTGCCTGAAGCACTGTGTCAGAAGCACAACCAATCAATTTCAATAAAGGTAAAGGTTGGCATAGTTCTCAACAATTTTGCCATGAGGCATATGGGCATTTCTTAAATGTATTCACCCATCTTTTCTTTTTTTAACTTAAAGAATCAATCTACCACATATCAGGCAATCTCTTCCCTTAGTCTAATACTGACTGATATTGTCATTCAATAAGGATTATATATTGAATTGCCAAAGCAGATCAGATTCTTATCTATGATATAATTCCATAGGAATCTATCTTATTACACTGATTTCTCATAGAATTCCATAAGATGTAAATCTGACATAATGAACATTTTTTTTCTCAGAACGCATGCTGATCCATCTTATAAGCATGTTATATTTTCTGAATATACAATGAAAATAGAATGCTAAAAGTCTGGTATTTGTTGTAAATTCTATCCCCAAACATGAATTATTCTCAGCAGTCTTTAATGCCATCATATAAATGGTAATAGGTTTGCATTAAACTTTGTAAGAGATTATTTGTAATAATGTTTAAAACCAAATACTTGGAATAAAAAGTACAGTATGATTAAACTTAATTATCTTGCATGTTGGATAAGAACTTATGGAAATTATAATAAAATTCAGAGGTTGTGTGTTTCTTATAACAAACTATGATGATATGACCAATAAACCACTCCATTCTTATTAAGGGAAGAAGAAATATAAGTGAAAGACAATTTGGTCAAATACACATTTTTCCTTCTTAGGTAATTAAAAGTGTCATATAGAAAGATTAGTCACAACTGAATTTTGTTTTATTATAGCACCAATTGTCAAAACTCTTTCAAAATGATATTAGAAAAAAAATCCAAGTTTAGGTTAATACTCAATTTCCAAATTCCTGGAAGTGGAATATAAATTAAGTTCCATAAATGCAGAGTTCTGAAATTTGCCCTGAGAATTGTTACTTAATCATTTCCAGACCAATTTGAATTTCAGTTACTTTATTTTAATCTCTCAAGTGGCTTATTATTTCTCATTTATAATCTGCTAGTGATCCACGTGGGCTAAATAATCTCCTGTTAGCATTCATCAGATTATCCATATAGCTGTTGATGTCCAGTTCATATTTCCTATCCATATGAAGTAAAATCCAGACAGTCTAAATCTCTTCAAGATACTATGATACTAGGGGCAGCTAGGTGGCGCAGTGGATAGAGCACCTGCCCTGGAGTCAGGAGTACCTGAGTTCAAATCCGGCCACAGACACTTAACACTTACTAGCTGTGTGACCCTGGGCAAGTCACTTAACCCCAATTGCCTCACTAAAAAAAAAAAAAAAAAGATACTATGATACCATGAAATGTTAAAACCCCCACAAATTTTATTGGTATTATTTCCTACATGTTATCCTGATGTCTAAAAAGGAAACAAGTTTGAATAGGTTGCTTAAAACAAATCAGAACAAACAATAAAACCTTCCATTCCTTTAACCACATTTAAAAATCTATAAATTTTGATATAGAAGTATTAAATCTTCTTGACACAAGGCAGGAGCAGCTAGATGGCACAGTGGATAGAGTGTCAGGCCTGGGGTCAGGAAGACTCATCTTCCTGATTTCAAAACTAACCTCAGGTATTTATGAGCTGAGTGACTAAGCAAATTACTTAAGACTGTTTGCTTCTGTTTCCTAATCCGCAAAATGAGTTGGTGAAGGAAATAGCAAGCCAAGAAAACTCCAAGTGGGGTCACGAATAGACACAACTGAAAAATGACTAATCAGCATATAAGGCAGGTCAAAGATATATTTCGATTTTTAAATACTACAAAAAGATGCTTTATTTATGAACAATTATTTACACTACCATGTCTGCTAAGAATGCATTAATGCGCAGAATATCACAAAACAACCAATCAGTTTTATTTTTGCAATGTAGTACAAAGAAACCAATGGAATCTGAAACCAATACAAAATACACAGTACTTTTCCGTTAAGGATTTTCAAAGGCATACAATTCAAAAGCAAGGTCTGCATACAGAAGATTAAGTGAAGAATTGAGGCAATAACTTTGGATAAGTGACTTTACTTCTCTGGGCTTCCATTTCTTCATCTTTAAAATGAGGGAGTTGAACTAGATAGACTTCAATATCCCTTTAACCTGCAGATCTGTGATTCTGATCTGTAATTTATAGTCCTAGAGAGTTACCTGGGGCACTGAGGGTTTAATTTATGTGCCTTGGGTCAAACAGCCCATATATGTCAAAGAAAAGCCTTGAACCTACTCTTTCTTACACTAGACTGGTTCTCTCTCCACTACTTCACATTTCCTCCAGCCAGGTATTACTGTGTTTACGCAAATTGTCAGTAATAGAATATTTGCTGTACAATCTTATTTAAATGAAGTGTTGATTAATAAATTCTACATTGCTCATGCTAAGAAATGTTGCAACCTCAAGGAAAAAAAATGACATATGGTTTCCATTACCTCAAAGGAGCTCAACCACAATAAATATTACAATGTAAGAGGGATTTATAAAAAAATCAGGAAAAAGTATTCCCCTGCAGTAAATGAATTCCCCCCAAATTCTATAAGGCTAAGATCGTTTTCTATAAATATAATTCTAAAATAGATGGGATGAGAATATTTAGGTTATAATCCTGGTATTCATTTAGTTTTACTATAGACATTTCTCTATTTTCTATCTTAGATGATTTATTTTTATTCCTTTAAATTCAATTACTGACATATACATGCATTCTTTATTTAAAAGTCATTCTGATTTTTTTTAAAAAAGGACATGATTTCAGAGGGACAATGAATAGCCATTTTCTGCTTTTTCCTATAATTTCTTCTTCTTGGGCTCAGTGAAATAATTTTGAACCTTGATCTTTAGTTATTTGAAAAAAAAATCATGCATCACCCAAGGAGATTTTTAGTTTTTTACTGAAATCTGCTGTATTCTTGCAGATGCCAAGTGCCATTATTAATAGAAATGATAAAGTTTCTTTACGGCTGTGGCATATATAATTTATACCCATTGTTACATTATGATTTTAATAATAGTCATGTTGCCTTAAAGGATGGAGCATCACAATAAAGCAGGAAATACCTGCTATATGGTACTTTTTTTTTACTTAAATTAGAGAATAACAGAAAGGTTTCATTCATCCATATTGAAAAAAAGTTATGGTGATAAACTGTGAATAATATATAACTTCAGTAAAAGAGTCAGATTATAATCTCTCCACAGTGAATCACTTTTGATGAGTTCTTCTTTTTAATCAGTCACCAAATGTTTAAACTGACAACATGATTGATTATGAAGAGCACCAAAACATTTAAACAATATCCAGCAATATCAGACTTAATAATCAAACTATAGTGTGGAGAGCAGAAAATCATTCTTTTAAATGTACAAAGCAAATAAAACTAGACATTCGTTTACCAAGCATTATATTTAAAAATAGGAACATATTTCCAGCTTCTCTTGTTTTTCTTTCCTCCCTGTATGATGATACATAAATAACAATGATTATTTAGGACATTTATTCAAGAATTGTCTCAGCCAATTTATTGTAAATTAAAATTAAATACGGGGACAGCTAGGTAGCATTATGTATAGAACACTGGACTTGGAGTCAGGTAAACTCATTTTCATGAGTTAAAATTCAGCCTCAGACACTTACTAGCTGTGTGACCACAAGCAGGTCACTAACCCCCTTTAACTCAGTTCCCTCATCTGTAAAATGAGCTGGAGAAGGAAATGTCAAACCACTCCAATATATTTGTCAAGAAAATCCCCAATAGGGTCATGAAGAGTCAGACATGACTGAAACAACTCAATAACAACAAAAAATAAATATTCTATAACCTATCTAACATTTATTTAATCATTTGAGTCTGTGCTTATAGACGATGTCAGAAGTGAAACACTATTATTGAAGACTTGATGAAAAAGAATATCCCTGTTTCCATTTATTATTGAGTCAGCCATGCCATGCCACATCCTAGCATTATTCCCCAGTAGGGATCAGTAACAGGGACATTTCAATAATTTTGAAAAAATATCAAATCTACTGTCCTCCCAAGGGTAAAATTCAGAATGATCATATCAATGTTGAAAAGGCATAGAAACTTAGGAACCAATAAGGACTTGTACTATGCCAAGATTGTCAAATGGCAGAGCGGTTTATAATGAAATTTTGACATATATAGAGATTCAAATTTGTTCTAAGTAACTCATAAAATATACAGTAGAATCACAGGACTGCAGAATTATAGAAGGAGAGAAAAAAATCTCATTCAGGATAAAGTAGAAGTACAACAGTTAGGAGTTAAAAAATCCTCATTTACCTCCACTAAAATCCTCTTCAGATGTCTTATCATGACTTGGAAGTGACCCTGTGTCTTCATGAAAATCCTACCATCAGAGCACAAGCTTTGGCAACTTCTACCAAGCTAGAAAACTGTTAGCAAATGGTGGTGATAAAGTGTATGTCTATCATACAAGGACCAATAAGTGTGTTAGGTATTTTCTGCTACAAATTCTCATAGAATTTTAGAGCTACAAGGACTCCTGAGGATCTAGTTCAGGCCTCTGTTTTTGAACATGCCATTAATAACCACAAGGTCAAACACCAGTAAGTAATAAATATTTTAGGAGTAAATTTAACTATACAGACCATCTACTAAGAGGGAGAGTTTGCAGCCTACACTGGTGAAGACAGTACCAAGATGAATGAAATGAGAAGTCATTCAAATATTGAAGCATCAGAGCAGAGAAGCTTTTAAATTAATTTGAAAATTTTCATTCGAATTTTATATCAGGATTTATATATAGAAGAAAAAATACTGATGAATATCTATCATTAGAGAAATAATCTTGTATTAGAGGTTTGAATCTAGCAAAATCTGCTAAATGAAAATAATTATTTCATTTTCATATTCTTGAAAATCATTTGAATTTTTCTCTTTTCTTTTTCTTTTTTCTTTTTTTTTTCTTTTGTTGAGGCAAATGGGGTTAAATGTCTTGCCCAGAGTCACACAGCTAGTAAGTGTTAAGTGTCTGAGGCTGGATTTGAACTCAGATCCTCCTGAATCCAAGGCCAGTGCTCTATCCACTGTACCGCTAGCTGCCTCTCTTTTCTTCTCAAGAAGAAGGGATCTTCCCCAGAAATCTGACCTTAACATGTACAATCTTAATATCCAAAAAAGACATCATGTGCCTGTATACATATGCATGTGTATATACACATGTATGTTTTAACATGCATACACATGTATTTACATGTGAAAAGTTTGTCACCAATCATGTGTTGTTATATTTAATTACTCAAGAGTAATAATACTGAAAGTGAACTACTTTATTTATTAAGTAGCACAGTTCACTGACTGCTTAGTTTTCTAAAATTAATTATGACCTACTCTACAACCAAAAGAAAGTAAAACTAAAGTCTTTTCAACATTAATCACTATACCTTAAAATATTATATTCTTACAAGCAATCATAAAAATATAAAATCCATCCTGGTGATCTCTGCTCCTGGTTTGTTTCACAGTTATTTGGTGCCATTTTGTATGCTGTATCCTTTAATTTAACAGAAAACGTCTGTCACAATACAGTCATATTTGTCTAGCTCTGCAGGTAATTTTACCTTTGGGTCACGGAATGCCAAATAGTATAACAGACAGGTACTTTCCATTTTGCTGCCCTGGGATTATACAAAAGACAGTCTATTTACTAGTTTAAGGGAAGGGGTGTGGGTTTACACTCTATCTTGAAAAGTGTTTGACAGCAAAAGCTAGTTATAATGATAAGCAGGGAGGAGGGCTCCTGCTGTTCTCTAGTAAAATGTGCTGTTAAAAAATCCTTCA
The DNA here is from genome assembly GCF_019393635.1 of Dromiciops gliroides. NCBI lineage: Eukaryota > Metazoa > Chordata > Mammalia > Microbiotheria > Microbiotheriidae > Dromiciops > Dromiciops gliroides. Next base: position 203,211,036 of record NC_057861.1, on the reverse strand, counting down.
CTGACAGGCATTTAGAATAAAATTGCTTACACATACATCTTCCCCACGCATGGCTATTTTACAATGGTTATAATTCAAGGCATGATCAACCTCAACTGTCATGTAATTTTGAGATAAAAGATCCCTTAGGGAACTAGATCAACCTCTTTTTGCATATACTGAAAACTAATTCAAAGATGGTACATGACATGGCCAAGCCCATATAGCTGGGTAGTGACTGAACCAAAACTTGTTATTTGCTTTTCATTCTCAAGTTTTGTTCAGTAGACCACACTGCCTTTGTTAGACTTTGTTAGACATTTCACTCTTCTTCCCTATTGGTGTGTTAATATAGAATCATTAATTCTTCAATGTTTAGGAAGAATCATGTCCTCTTCCCTCTGGGGTATATGAGAGAAATTTAAAGCCTATTCCTGCATATTCTGATGGAATATCAGCATCTTGAGGCCAGGGAATATCTCATTTTTTTTATGTCTATCTACAGTATTTAATGAAAGTACACATAGAAGATACTTCATGAATTTTATGGATGGATTTGTTCATTAATGTTAGACTCAATGCCACAGAAAGAATTTAACTTGTCTACAAAAGTGCCCTACTAATGTTAAAATAATGGCATAGTAAGCAATCCTTGGCATTTGTGTCCACTGGAAGATCAGCAGGGGTACTTGCAGTCAGAGACTGGTGTAATGTGTATGCACTTTCCTCTTTTTCCTGCATCTCAGAGATCTTCTTTAAATAGGAAAAAATAAGTTAAAAAAATCTATTGAATTTTCCTATATAATTGGAGGTGGCCTCTCACCTCCATCATGACTCCAATACTATTCTGAAATAATGATTAAACTAAGTCTTTAAAAAATTGTAATGCACTTTGCATCTGTTGCTCTTCCTGGTTTCAACTTCAGGAAACAAAGATGCCCCTCTCAGGTGAAGCTCTTCAGTTGCTAACTCAAGCCTTGATTGATAGCACCTACTTAAGCCTCCTCTCCTCTCTGATTGGAGGATGGTGTACCAAACTCCTCCCAATAACTTCCTTTACAAAAGACAGAAAGTGTACTCTCAGTTCACTCCACTTTACAACTTTAGCTCTCCCTTGTTTCATCTCTATGCAAAAAGATGCCATAGGGGCGGCTAGGTGGCGCAGTGGATAAAGAACCGGCCTTGGATTCAGGAGTACCTGAGTTCAAATCCGGCCTCAGACACTTGACTTACTAGCTGTGTGACCCTGGGCAAGTCACTTAACCCCCATTGCCCAGCAAAAAAAAAAAAAAAAAAAAAAAAGATGCCATAACTCCCATCCAACCACCCTCCTTTTCTGCCTCATTTTGAGTGTTGTTTACTACCCCTCCATTAGATTATAAGCTTCTTAAGGACAGGAAATGTCTTTTTTATTAATTTTATCCCCAGTGCTTAGCACAGTCCCTGGTACATAGTAAGTGTTTAATGTTTACTGGATTATTGGATAAATTATCCCTGCTGTCTCTATTGTATAAATTTGTGTAAGTCAGCTAATCCTATCATTCTTTACTTTCTAAATATGATAAATATATATTTATATATAGTAAAATCAAGACAACAACCATTTGTTCAGTATTTACTGATTATGTGGTAGGCACTTTACTAAGCACTGGGGGTACAAAAGCAAAAAAAGATAGTTCCTGTGCTCAAGTAGTATACTTATTAATGGGGGAGACAGCATGTATATAACTAGGTAGATACAATACAGATAGATAGATAGACAGACAGATGGAAAGAGATTATAGAATATGCCTCTATATCTATAGTATCTATCCAGTTGTTTACATTTTGTGTGTATATATACATATATGTATGTTATATATGTGTATGTGTGTATATATATATACATATACATATTTGAAGCTATAAATGCCTTCTCTCTTAATACCTTACATCTACTCTGCATGGGTGTGTGTGTGTGTGTGTGTGTGTGTGTGTGTGTGTGTGTGCATGTAGAGTAGCATATTTCAAGATGAAGCTGAAGATTCTTAAGGGTGAATGTGAAGTAAGAATACTTCCCAGAAATGTAGACAAAAGTTGGCATGTCCCTTTTTTTTGTCCTTCCTGAAAGTGTGTTTGTGTATACATGTACATTAACATAATTATAAGTATATATGCATGCATGTGTATGTGTGTGTATGTATGCATATATATGAGGGTGTGTAGTAGTAATTGTTGTTTGTCCTTTGTTGTCAAAGAGGACCATGACATCAGGAGGTGATGTCATAACTTTCAGTGAATTGTATTTAAGTGAAGGAGGGCTTTGCAAAGTCACCATGCTCAATCTCTCCTCCAGAGCCATCTGGGTCCAGTGGAAAGATACATATTAGGAAGACTGGAGATGGCTCTCATGCAATGGAAGACATTGACCTTTTTAAGCTAAAGTCAGTTTGCCTGAGATGACACCCATTCATGTGATTAAGGCTAGGTAAGAAGTGAAACAAAATGACCTCCTTTTGTTAGTCAAAACAAATGAATGAATGGAGAGAGACAGAGAAAGAGAGAGAGAGAGAGAGAGAGAGAGAGAGAGAGAGAGAGAGAGAGAGTCAGGCTAAAGGACTGAAGGCCCTCAGGGTTTCTGGCCAAAACAGAAACAATTGATATTTACCCTCACTGAGTCATTAAGAGGCAAACAATGGTCAATGAGCTATCATCTGGGACCTATTGTTGGCCAATCTAGGAGAGTCAGAGTGATTTGGGGTCAAGGTGCTGTCTTTAAAAATCTAGGCCCTAATCCCCCAGACATCTTGTGATGCAATCAATCATATTCCTTTGGGCAGAGCACCAGGAAGTTAGGGTATGATTCCCTATATGAACTGAGAAAGGAGAGGGAGATGGAGAAGGAAAGGAAGGGTGAGGACAGGGGGAAGAGCTGAATTGTCCAACTAGAGCTTGCCAGTTGGATTCCCTTTATGGTAGCTTTTACTTGGGGAATTCCAAATAGACCACTGCTTCTGGAATATAGTGCTTGGAGGTTAGTAAGATGTAAGAAAACTGAAAAGACTGGAAACCAACAGGTTATGAAAAACTTTAAATTCCTAGGGGGTAAAAAGAAGGTAATATCTGAACTCAGAGGGAATAAGGAGCCAGTGAAGCTTATTGAATAAGGTGGGGACATAAAGGGGTATGAAACATGTTCAGATCTATGCTTTAGAATAATCAATTTGGGAGCAGCATAGAAGCTAGACTAATGGGGGAGGGGTTTACTTTAATCCTCCAAACAATAGGACCTGGATTAGGAGTGAAGTTTTAAGTGTGGACAGAAGGAAAGGTATTTGAGAAATGTTGTGAAGATAAGAGTGACAAGATTTGACAATGGATTAGATATGTGGAATCAGTGAGAATAAGGACTGAGGGGGTGAAAGAGAATGCATACTTACACAATACCTATTATCTTCTAGGCACTGTGCTAAACACTTTATACATATTATCTCATTTGATACTCAAAAGAACCCTAACGGGTAGATATTGTTATTATCCCAATTTTACAGTTGAGTGAACTGAGGTAGAGAGAGGTAAAGTCGAGTATGACACCAAGTTTGTGAACCTAGGTGACTAGGAGTATGGACATTCCCTTAACCATACAAGAAAAGTTTGTAAGAGGGGACAGATTTGTTTTGTTTTGTTTTTTTTCTGTGAGGCAATTGGGGTTAAGTGACTTGCCCAGGGTCACACAGCTAGCAAGTGTCAAGTGTCTGAGGCCGGATTTGAACTCAGGTCCTCCTGAATCCAGGGCCAGTGCTCTATCCACTGCGCCACCTAGCTGCCCCCCGGGACAGTTTTGAAGGAAAAAAAATTAGTTCTACTTTTGACATGTTGGGTTTGAGATGCCTACAGGATAACCAATATGAGATGTCCCAAAGGTTGTCACTAGGTCTTGATATATAAAACTGGGAATCATTTGTGTAGACACAATAATTCAGCCCCTAGGAGATGATGAAGTCATCAAGTGAGATAGTTTAGAGGGAGAAAAGGATCCAGGAGAGAATGTTGGGGGACAACTATGGTTAGGGTACATGTTTTTTTTTTTTTAATTGAGATGATGGTTCCATTCCAAATGCACAGTATCTAACATCAGCTAGATCCTCACGGCTACCAAATGACATTTTAAAATAATCCTTACTGGTTCATACTCTCCACAGCCCTTTGAAACATCCCTCCCTTTCTGAAGTCTCTAGCTCTTCCCTTTCCACTTCATTCTTAATTGATATCCTTGTTTCCTAATTTACTGAGAATGAATAGGGAATTGTGGAAGATAATGATGATGATGGTGTGTGTGTGTGTGTGTGTGTGCCTTCCCACTAGTTCTCTTTGGAGCTTCAGTTCCATATCCCTAACTGCCCAATAAATATTTTCTGACTAAACTTATCATCTTCCAAACCATCCACTTCCCCAACCTGCACCTGTCCCTAAATGTTATACTTTGGTTAGTGGTAATACCATCAACTCTGCAGTATCCCAGGCTCAACTTTTGAGTCATCTTCAACTATTCCCTATCTCTTACCCTATAAATCCAAAGAGTTATCTAGACCTTTTCATTCCTATTTGTGCAATGTCTTGCAAATCCCTCTGCTCTCATTACAATTAGTCTAGTTCAGTCATTCAAATCTTCTTGACTAGACTATTGGAACAGATGCTTAATTTCCCTTCCTACCTTTAGGCTATCCTTTCCCCAATCCATAGGTCAGACAATTGTCTGATTAATATTCCTAAAATATTTACATTGTTCATGACACTTGTCTATTTCAAAACATTCAATATAACCCTGTGTAACTTCAGACTGTCATACAAAGACCTCTGAAGCTCCATATTTATTTTGTACTGTTCCACTTCATGTAGTATATTTTCTTAGTCAAACTGGACTACATTTTGGTCCCATATTCTTGTCCTCTTTGCTCACATTTCTTTGACTTTTCATATGCTGCCTGGATTAGACTTCCTCTTTCCCCTCTCCCACCTCTTTGTTTTAAATCACTTCAGTTGCTTCAAGATATAAATAAGGCCCAACAAAGATGCAACTTCCTCAAAGATACTTTCTCTGACTCCTACATATTGGATTTGTAATAAGCATATACTTGCTTCTCTCCTTTGAATTTATCTTAATTGTGTATATTGCAGTTATTTGATATTTGTTTAATTTTTCTCCCTTAAATTTGAACTCTTTGATGCATCACCACTTATAGCTGGTGTCTCTACTAGCTACTTAATAAATGTTTGTTTCCCTGACATTCATTGCAGTGACTTGCACATAGTAGGCATTTAGTAAATGTTTAGTGAGTTAATTGGCCACATGTAAATAATCAAGCAAATGATATTTTCATCTTTCTCTATACATGGACAATAGACACATATAAAAACCCAATACTAGGTAGATTATATAAAGCTAAATAATAGACAGATATAGTTCTGAAATTGTCTTTGAAAAACATGACCACTATATAAATACTAGGAATTACTATTTTTAAAAGTGTTGAGAGATATAACATAAGCAAAGACTACAACCAATCAAAAATATAATTAATTATGGACAGCTAGCTATAGTTTTATTCTATTTTTAAATGGGAGAAATCAAGGGATGGAGAAGAAAATGAAGCTACTTTATGAACAATGAGTTAAAATTATTTATCCTATGAAGTCCACCTTGAAATTATGGCAATATCGTGAATAAGTAAGCACGGTTGCATTAACATTTTCCATTCAATAAATTAGTTTAGGTCAAATGAATTGTAGTTAACTTTGATAAAACCCTAACAATAAAGAGAAATATAATTAGGACCATAATGCATTCCTGAACTGTTTACTTATTTTGAGCTGAATATGTAAGGCTATTTTATAGGCTATTATCTACATTACAGTATTGTTACTTTGCCACACTATCAGTCCATAAAGAGTTTGTGACTTTGTCAATTGAGAGATGACAAATTTCTTTCCAAAGGAGAAATTTTTTAAAAAAGTTTATAATTTCAACCTCAAAATAGAATTTTAAAAGCACCCACTCTCCCCCCTTTAAAAAATGTATGATATGGACTTGATGGTTAATAAAGTCACTTTGTAAACTGACTGTCCAATCAGTAGTGGGATAGAAGACTGACCTTGGATCGTGGTGGGGCTCGGATGTACCATTTACAGTCAACTGCCTCAGTGGCAGAAGCTTTTCCTTCCTTCATAATTTGTACAGATTCCACAATTCCTTCAGGTCCGCCCATTTCAAACTCACACACTAAATAACAAAATACCAAAGAAACAAAAAAGGGAGCTTCAATAACAACCCAGAATTATTTTCTAAAACAAAAATTAAGACCTTGGGATATTATGAAATATCTAGTATACCAACCTGGTAATGGTTTCAAAACTCCAAGGTCCTTAAAGTCAGGATCTTAAAAATTGAGAAAAAAACAATTAGTCCTATTCTGTATATTTTACTGAAAATAATTCTATTCAATAATTCTGGAAACTCTCTGAAATAATCACTATATCATGGTACATCAACATTATAATGGAAAGTTTTAAAATTGAATTTGTACCTGAGTTATGTTTAAAATTAAAAAAAAAAACTTTCTTAACTCCAAAGAAATCATCTTATTTAAGACTTTTTGTTTCTTACTTCATCATCTAAACATAGTGTTGTTAAGTGTCAAATATGTATGGCTCTTTGCTGTTTTCTTATGAAATCTAAACAAAATTAGTCAAAGGTAAAAAAAAAAACAGTAAAAAATTCTACACATATTTGCTTTGCCAAGTCACTGTGTCAGCCTTATTTAGATAGTCACTTGCATAGACTATGTTCTGATATTCTATATATGATACTTGATTTTGGGGGGTTAGAGACAGTATAAATATTTGTTCTTTGTTCCAATTTACAATTGTGCTAAATGAAATCTCAAGTTTGGCATTTATAATCTGAGGGATCATTTCCCTTGTTGCATGACATTATTATGATATGTGTTCATTTAAACAATGTGGATATTCCTTCCAATGGATATAAATTACAATCTATCCATGACTGCATATCCTAGGTGATTCTTAAACACATTCTCTCATGAATTCAATCCAACAAGTCCATTCGACATGGGAGAGCCTTTTCTTGCTTTTTCTTCACATTCAAAGGATGTCAAAGAACCCTCATGTTCTTTTATCCTACAGTCCTGAAATATGTATCCTCATCAACACATTCTTGATCAGTTGTTAATACTGTTTGATCCAAAGTGTACAGTAATGGCTATAAGTGTTAGATGATTTAGTGGCTACAAGACTGGTTATGTTTAACCTATGTGACTTTGGTTCCAGTGCTGTTCTCACTACATCACATTGTTCCATATATGGTTCAGTTAAATTACTTAGATTGAATTAATTTCACATAGTTCCCACAAAATACACAACTCACAAAAATAAACAGTTAAATACCAAACAAATTACAAAAGTATGATGAGATTATTTCTAGATATTAAGTGTGTAGCCATCAATTAAATGGCTGGTGGGATTCATTTGGCTTTCTTTACTATTGATATTTGTGGTCAAATCCACAAAGCTGCTTTTCTGCAGAAATCATTACAAAGGTGAAATGGCTGGTTTAAAAATCCACAGATTGGTTATTTCACCTATTTAGATTAAACTTAATTGTTTTTCTATGATTTTGAAATGCTGTGCAACATACATAGTTCATGTTTATTTATAAGTTGTTCTTTCATCTTTATGAGAAAGAAAATTTATTATATGTCTATACCAAAGTAAAAACAAATTAAAAAATGAAGATAGAATTATCAAATACTTTGTCAACTACTATGAAGTATCCATTATGATTTCCCTAAGTGTAATCATGTTCCCAACATCCCTGTTTTTGTTGGTAACATTTTCCAGCTCAGTCAGGCTCAAAACCTCATAATCATCTTTTACCATTTTCTCTCCTTCATCCCCCACATCAGATCAGTTGCCAAAACCTGACCATTTGCCTCCTCCACATGTTTAGCCTCTATCACCTTCTCTTCACTCATATGGATACTTTCTTAGATTAGGCCTCATCATAGATTTAGAGCTGGAAGATAATAGAGTCTTATCCCCTCATTTTATAGATGAAGAATCTGTGGTCCACAGAGGATCAGTAATTTCCACAGGGACATACATCTGGTGTCTGAGGTGGAATTTGAACCAAGATATTCCCAACTCCATTTCTACTACTCTACTTACTATATTAGCCTTTATCAGTTTTTTCTGAGCCACAATAATAGTGTGCCACCTAAACTTATTTTCTCCATTTTCTCCCTTCTCTAATTTATCCTTTATATAGGAGTCAAAATTATGTTCCTGATCATTTGACCATATGTAATTCCTTTAGAGCAGAGGGGAAAATAACCTGGAGGGTGGTAGATAACAGCCACAAGAGGCTGGATGAGGTGTTAAACTTGGAGAGTATCAGCTATGAAATAGGAGAGGCTGTTGAGTCATGGTGGCGAGGAGAGAATTTGTTAGTAGCCATGGAAAGTAAGGAGTATCCTGTCTCCTTCTCTAAGAGAAGATTATTGGGAGAGAGGCACAGGAGAAGTTATGAGAGAAAATGTAGTAGCTATTGCTAGAGGGGGCAGATAGGGTGGTAGTGTCATATGAGATAAATCAAGTCTGAGTACAAGAAGATGGATGAAGCATGAGGGGAAGAGGTTGCAGAATGAAGGGAAATTGTATTACAGTGTCTCATTTCATATCTTTCAGGATATTTTGGGGGGGCAATAAGGGTTAAGTGACTTGCCCAAGATCACACAGCTAATAAGTGTCAAGTATCTGAGGTCTGATTTGAATTCAGGTCCTCTAGAATCCAGGGGCTATGCTTTATCCACTGCTACACCTAGCTACAACCTCAGGTATCTATATTCCTTCATGTATTAACTGTCAGGTGTGACTACTTCTAGGAAAACTTATCTCCCCATCTGAAAGTGTTCTTATTCACAACTTATTGGTCAAGTTTTCTACACTGTTCTTTCCTAAAGACAAAATTCTACATTTTGTTATGCTATTATTCTTTTTGTGTATGCCTTATTCCCCAGGAGAAAGTAGTAATGATATTAATGTACATGTATGTATATTATGCCTATATACATATATATGTATATAAATAGGTATGTGTATATATGAATATGTTCATGTCTATAGTACTTATGCCTCTAACATATTAAACACAGAAGTTTTACTAAAGTTTGTTTAATTTGTTGATAGTAAGAAAATTTTATTTACCTAAATTAATCAATATTTACCCATTCATAGTACAAATATTTGTTAAATGCCTACTATGTGCACAGTGAATAGGGCACTGAGCCTGAAGAGACCTGAGCTCAAATCTGGCCTCAGATAATTACTAGTTATTTGATCCTGGGCTAATCACTTAACCTCTGTCTGCCTCAGTTTCTTAATCTGTAAAATAAGGATAATATTAATACTTTCCTCCCAGGGTTGTTGTGATGATCAAATGAGATGATATCTGCAAAGTGCTTCCTCCATACTAGGTGTTTCCCTCCTTCTGGTAAGTGGAAGGTATTATTGTATATGCTATTATCAAAAATGACTTTCAGCATTTATCACTTTCAGTAGATAATTATGCTACTTTTCATTTTGTTTAATTTGTGTAGATGCAGTTATGGTTACCTATAACACAGTGTTAACTAAATTTTACCAATTTCCCCCCGTAAATTACCAGGGAAATTATTTGCTTCACTTTGGTTAAGAAGATAGAATCTTATACAACAGACTTGATGATTTTTGTGGAAAGTACTTTAACATCCGGTCTTTTTGAATGAAGAAAGATACATTATAATAACTTATACAAGACAGTTTAGAGAGAAATGTCAAGTTAGGGAACTGGATACATTTTATGTTTGCCTCTGTAGTAATGACAAGAACACTGCTAGTTAAAATATAAAGAAAATCTGAGAAAGAAAGGAAATAGACTAAATTTCCACAATTCCATTTGAAATAAACATTTACATAAAGGATATAAGTAGAATGCACAACCAGAAATAATTATAAATAAAAATTATGTTCAATTACTGGAGAATCTATAAGAATGTCAGAAGAAAGCGAAGAAGAGAAAGAAAAGTAACTCTCAGCAACACAGTGGCCTGCAATGAAAAGGGTATTTCTCTCTCTCTCTTTTCCTCTTTCTTCTCTGTCTCTTCTATGTGTTTGTCTCTCCTTTTACTTCCCAATATCTGTCTTTCGATCTCTCTCTTCCAAACCTCTTTCCAACAAAAATTTATATGTAGAAAATAGCTGAATTCATAACCAAGGTCTTTCCTTTCTATCTCTCTGTTTATCTCCTTTTTTCCATTTCTATCAGTATTTCTAGGTCCATCTTAAGTTTTCTTCACTCTCCCTGAAACATCTGAAAAAGCAATTGTTCATGGACTTTTCTTTAGAATAATCCATTTATCTGTACGATACATTTTGCCACCAGATCATATGAAATATTGTCTTCTAATTGTTTTGTGTTCCTATGTCTTATAAGTTCTAATATAGTATTTTCTCTATGACATAGAGCAAAAGTGTCAAAGTCCCTGCATGGGATAGCTGCAAAACTCTTGACTGTGCTTGAATAAGATTAAAGAATAATTGGGAGATGCTTAATAAAATAAATTAAAAATACAATACAACATAGATAATGTTAATTTGTGATTTGCTAAGTCAATAGGCAGCAGGCAGGAATCTCTTTTATTTAAATTTGCTAGAACTGATACAGAGTACTTTTATTCTACTAAGGTTTTCACAGTGCTTGATACATACATACTAGGCACTTAGCAAGCACTTGAATTTAACTGAACTAAAACTGACAAATACAGGAGGCAGTGTGGCAAACTATTAAAATCACTTAACCAAGAATAAAGAATATATCTTCTCATTCTGTCTCTACTATTACAAAGCTGTTTGACCTTCCACTATTGACAAAACCTCTCTGAAGCTCATTAGTTCATTTGTAAAATAAGAAAACTCACTTAAGTAACCTCTAAAAAAATGCTTCCTTTTCTGAAACCCAATTCAATTTTATTCAGGTCAACTTAATTCAATTTATCTAACTTTTATTGAATACCTACTATGTGCCAGGAAATCTTTTGAATGAACTGAATAATGCTATGATTAAATTTAGTTCAATAAATGTACTGCACACAATAAACTATAAAGAAACATCATTAAGTTATTGATGGATGAAAAGTGGCATATAGTTACATATCTCAACAATAATGCAAAAGGTTCTCACTCTCTTCTCAGGTGGTATCCCAGGGTGCCTGAAAGAACTTATGGGGACATCTTGGGATGTTTTACATTTTTGAAAGAAATGAAGCATTATTCAATGTCTATCAAACACTACATGAACTACTAGCTTAGGGTATTTCAGTTTCAACCTTAGTTTTCACCATGATTTTCTCTGTTTGAAATAAATTTTTGTTTATTTGTACTTTTGAATAGGCAACTAGGTAGTGAAGCTTAGAAAACCTGAGTTCAAAAATCTGTCCTCTGCCACCCCGTACAAGTCACTTAACCCTGTTTATGTCAGTTCCCTCATCAATAAAATGAGCTGGAGAAGAAAATAGCAAACCACTTCATTATCTTTGCCAAGAATATGCTAAATGGGGTCAGAAAAAGGAAACAACTTTCATATAGGCCAGTAACTTCTGAATCTTTAACTTTTGCAACATCATATCTATTTAAAGCTAGGTTTTTGGCAATTATGATAAAAATCAAATAAACTTTGGAAAATTGGTTTGAAATAGGAAATAATGGTAGTGGTGTTCAATACAATTACAAGGTGGGGGTAGCTGGGGCAGCTAGGTGATGCAGCGGATAAAGCACTGCTCCTGAATTGAGGAGGACCTGAGTTCAAATCTGTCCTCAAACACTTGACACTTACTAGCTGTGTGACCCTGGGCAAGTCACTTAACCCTCATTGCCCTGCCAAAAAAAAAAAAAAGGAATATAATTACAAGGGTTAAGAAACTATGCAGTGCCCAACAGGTACCCTCTTCACATTAATAAATAATTGTGGTCATTTAATAGTGAAATCAAAATATTTTATTTTTCCTTTTAATGAATATGGATAATTTTTCAAATAATTACTAAGTTGTCAGAATATATATGTATACGTGAATGCATGTATATATGTATATATAGATGTGTATATTTGTGTATGTATGCATAAATTACACATATACACGCACACATATATGTATGTGTTTTATGTTTAGGGGTGTATGTGTATTACATGCTTTCCACATTAAAGCTTTCCTGATCATTTAGCTCCTCATGCTTTATTACCTCCAATAATCCTGTATTTATTGTTAGAAAAAATTATATATATATATATATATATATATATATATATATATATATATATATATATATATATATATATATATATACATATACATATATGTGTACATATTGCCTCTCTTGATAAGATATAAGCTCTTTGAGGGCAGGGAATGGTCAATTTTCATCATTGTATTCCAGCATCTAGCACAGGGCCTGGCAAGTAAATGCTTACTACTTGTTTATTTGATTGATTATGTTCTGATGCCACAGAAATGAGTAGGAAAAGAAATTTATTTTGTATGCATATTCTAGCTGTGTGGATCAAGCTGCATGGAGCAAGGGTAGCAGTTGCCTGTCTCTATGCATACAAATACTCTAAGAACTATAAAGGATATTCTCTTATTGCTAGTTATTCTCAACATGATATCCAGCTCCCCAGTTCATCAATTGTTTCTAGAGCAGCAATATAGAATATCTTGAGAATCTGTGGCTTTTCTCTAAGATTTTTCAAACTGCCAGGATGATTTCCTCCTTTGGGATCTCAGAGCCCTGTCCTTCATTTTGCCCATGTGTAAATTCATGTATCTCATCTGGGGTATTTATCTGATAAGTTGTATTATGTGTCATAGCACAGAACATTAAGCATAATAGTCACTTAACAAATGTCCACTAAATTGAGCTAAAGTGGTCAATGTCTCAGGAGAGGATTTTCTTATCTATCTATAAAATCCACAGAACCACAGGATTTCTTTATAAACAAACAAACAAATGCTTGTCTGGCTGTATTGTCAAAGGCATGAGGCCAGATGTTTCTAGTACCTTTAAAAAAGGCCACTGAGTACAAGTTCTTGATCACTGACACATGTGGCTCACACGAAGTTAGTGCATTGGGTGAAATGACCTCTAATGTCCTTCCCAGCTCTATATGCTATAATCCTAAGAGGATATTATGAAGTAGCTTCCAATATCAAATCAAAGGGTTTAAACAAATATTTACAAAGCACCGAATAACTATATAAGCACTATTCTAGGGACTGGACGAGGTGCAAAGGTGAAACAAGATGGTGCCACTGCCTTCTTGGACCTTACAGTCCAGAGACAGGGTGAAATCTATACACAACTGATGGAAGTACAAAGTGAAAAGTGGTTAAGAGGTTTAAACTGTGGGAATGCTTTGGGTAAAAAAGAATCATAACTGAGTAGAGGGATCAGCTCAGAATGCATGAGGGAGATGACATTTGTCCTTTAAAGAATGGGTAAGGTTTTATGAGTCAGAGACAGACAAAGCAGAGGGAATGACTGTACAGATATTATGAACAGATTTAACACAGACATGAAAGAGTAATAAGGAGGGGCCAATGTGGAGGTCAGTAAATTGTAGAATTTGTAGCTTGGACTAAATGAAGTTCTATAACTAGGGTAGACCATCTAAAGCTTTGCCTCATGGTTACTAGAAGATGAAAATAGGAGCATCCCACATGGTCATTTCTTTTCTACACCTGTCTTATTCAAATTTGCCAACAGGCATTATCATTATGTTTCTTCCCCTAAGCAGCAACTTTTTGTTAGCATTGTAGAAATCCAGGGTATTCCTCTTACTCAACCCACCTCCCACTCCTGGCCACATCCCAGCTGAAAATACTGTTAACTGGTTATAGCTCTTGGAGTAGTGTCAGATAAGGATGAGGAAGGTAGGGTGGTGCTTCTTGATTTATGGTCTCAAATATTAACCTAAGGAGTTTCAATTTTATTCAGAAGGTAATGAGGAACCATTGAATGTTTTGGAACAGTAGAGGAACATATTCATATTTATGAATAAGAAAAGTTAATCTGAAATTTTAAAAGATGAATTTTAGAGCTGGAAGTACAAATAGAGCTATTGGCCAAGAGGTTACATCTATGTTCCTCTATAAAATACAAGTAAAATGAAAAAAAAATAAGCGAATATTTAGAGAATTGAGGCAAAATCTTAATTTTTGTCTGGATTATCTAATTATATCTAATATGTGTTTCATTTTGCTTTTACTATTTGGCCAAAATATTTTGTTCCTGACTGTCTTCTTGTTATACAAAATAAATCACAAGTAAAATGCAGATAAACTAAATGAACTAAATGGATGTGTCTGCTTTGATATTCAGAAAATGTCAACAATTAAATGAGATAATCTAAGGCCAATATCTCACAGCAAAACAGCTCTTACTTGAATAGAAAAAAAAGTATGGCTATCCTGGCAGCAATTAGTGTTTCCATAACAAAAGAGAATGCAGACTTCAAGATTCATTTATGTTCCTTAATCATCCCATCTCTTTTTCTTTCCAATTATAATTTCCCAAGGCTTTACCCCTGTAGCCTAATACTTAAATCTCAAATGTACAAGGAACTTACAGCCTCAGAAATCTGTTTAAATTCCAGAGATGAGGAATACAACAATATAAAGACTCTTTTCTTTCCTCCAATTTGTAAAGTAGGGGAATATATACATGCATATACACATTTTTATTTACATATTCATACTTTTACATTTACACATATGGTTCAATTCTTAGAATTTTATGAATATATGTAATGTAAAATATTATAAATATAGTAGTTGACTTATTAAAGTTATAGATGGCTTTAATTAATATGTCAATTTCCTACACCTTGGAACATTTTTGTTACATATCTCCACTTTATGTTATTTTTTAAATAGTATTTTATTTTACATTCAGTTTTATAAGGACCTATCCTATTGCAAATCTACATTGGAATGTCATTCAAAATGATCATAATACAATAGACTAAGTCTTCAGTGGGATAGTTCTTCTGGTGCTTAAGGTCTCTATGTCTTTCTCTCTCAGGGTGTCTCTATCTCTGTGTCTCCATGTCTGTCTGTCTGAAGCTCTTTTTCTCTGTCTTTCTGTATATATATATACATACACACATACATACATACATATGTGTGTGTATATAATATATGGATAACTTGGATTTTATGGAGGTGCCTTATTACCCAAAAGTATTTTTTTTAATGAAATCCTGGGTTAATAGGAGCAAAATGTCCTTCATCTGAACCCAGATAGCTAGCATATAAAAGTCCCTACCCGGTGACTTCTTTACTCAGGATAGTAAGTCCCTATCCTATTGGGACATTTGGGCATCCTCATCCTTGCCAAACTCCTTTTCGGAATCCTGTAATCTTGTCATGGTGCTTCTATATTTCCTCCATACATGTTATAACTGAAATTGTTAAAAATGCTTTGAATTACACCCACTCTTGTTATTGTATTTGCTTTTGGATTGATTTGTATCATACTAATGAAACTGACAACACCCTGTAACAAGTGTACAAACAAAAAATCCCCTATATACCCACAGAAAGAGGGGGTGTCTGAGCTCCCTTCTTAGGAGAGGTCTCCACATGATTATATTACTTTCTTCTTGGGAAAAATAAACTGGTATTATGTTTTTTTTTTTTCCTGTCTGTCACTGATCTAGTTTTTAGACATGTTCTCTGATCTGTTTTTATATTTTTTTTGGGGGGAGGGGGTTGGAGGACAGATATCGAAACAAATTGTAGTGGATATTACAATTACTTTATCTGACCTATTTATTATTATTGTTGGTGGAGACAGGTAAATAAAAACTATTTAATTTTCATATATATGTGTGTGTATGTAAGTATGTATGTATATATATGTATGTATGTATGTGTGTATATATATATATATATATATATATATATATATGTATGTATATATATATATGCCTTTCTCTCAATACCATTATTTAATTAAAAATAGTGAAAAATTCAGGGGAAAATTCAAGCTTATAAAATGATAAACCAAATTGATAAATAGTCAATCCATTACTTCCCCTTCCTTTCCCCTATGTAACAAATGTGTAAAGGAGCATGAAGGGTTAAAAAAAGAAGGAAAGAAAGTATAAGAAGGAAGGAAGAGGAGAAAGAAGAGAAGAAAAAATGAAGGGATGAAGTGGATTTATTTTATTATATTATTATTATATTTATTATGAAATAGGCCTAAATCTCTGATACTTTGAAGGCTACCATTCTATTTTTCTTTAAGTAACTCAGAAAAGGCATGAAAAATTCATTTGTATTTCTTTACTAAAATATACTAAATATTCTAAAATTCCACCAATCCATTGTTGAGTCATTCTTGCAAAATTACTTAATCACTCAGATTATATCTTGTTTCCTAAAGTTGCTGCATATCAAGGAGGCCTTATCCTCTCAGTAGACACAGGGAAAATAAGGTATCACCAATCAGAGACAGTCACTGGAGAAATGGAGAAGCATACACTCTTCAATATATACCCATTCCTGTTTTTATACTCAATTAACCAATGGAATTCAATCATTTAGCTAGCAATTGTTGTATACAGAGACCTGCAATGGATGGATATTGGAGAAGACACAAAGTTCAGAGAATTCTTAATCTCTTGACTTCACGGAGTTTACAGCCTAGTCAGTTGTCCCAGTGACTCTTATCTCTAGAGATATAGAACAATCATAATTTTGTTTCCATCATCAGAAGCATAAATGGGAGAGATAACTATAGATGTACCCTTTTCCACCATGATTTTTCAATAATGACCATTTTTTCAATCAGATTTTTTTTCCTCTGTTTAACCATGTTTCTTCTGATCTTTTGGCTGGTGTCAAATGTTAATATTAATCTAATACTATATGAATGTTTTCTAGTCACCATTTTGCTTTTTTTGTAGACTATTTTGTAAAAACAAAATAAAAACCAACTTTTTTTTCAAAACCCTTATTATAGAGAATTAAAGCTAAGATAAAAGTAAACAAAACTCTAAAAATACACTTTAAAATAAACATAATTAGGTGTTTAAAGCAGCATAGTAGGTTTGTTTCGTTTTTGTTTTTTTACAATTTCAAGTAGATTCCACAATGATATACAATGATGAACATGATAACTCATTCTATGCAACATTTAGATAGGCTCAATTGCCCTTGGATTACAGTTTGATTCCTGTTCATTTGTGCAGGCTGTAGTAAAATGTTTATCTTTTTTTCATTTTTCTGTTATCTCAGATAGAGTCACTTAAGATGATTTTATTAAAATGTGTGAAAAATAATTCAAGTCATTCAAATGAATGATGCTCCAAAGTCAATTTTATTTTAGTAATTTATAAAATGTATTCATTTGGAAGATATGAATAGATCTCTATCTAGTGAGTGTGTTTAGGGCAGAGCAAAATCAATTTCTCCTTCCAGATCTCCCTGTTTCTATCAATGGCACTATCATTTATCAAGCACATAGGCCAAAATGCGAGAAGTATATTTGATTTTTTCCCTTTCCCTCATATCCAGGACCCAGTCACAAAGTATTATCAATTTTTTATTCATTATGTTTGAGTAATTACCTTTCTTTTTCTGAAATCCACACTGACCATTCATCCTAGGTTCCCCCTCCCTCCACTCCCCACCCCATGTTTGCTGCCTCTGTCTACTGATCCCTAGCATATTCTTCCAGCATCCTCAATAACTTCAGGTTCTGGCTTATCATTTCTTTAATATCTATACCCTGCCATATATCACAGCAACATAGCAATTCATATGGACAATTATTTAAATAGTTTGATCTAGGGAGATACCCAGTCATTAATAGGTTTGAGAATTTCCAGAAGATGGGAGAGTGAAGTATATGAGAATGGAAGATGGAGAGGAAAGAAGGGTAAGTATGATAGAACAGAGCAGAGGACTGGTCTGACCATGGATTCATTAAGCCTATCCTTGAAATACATTCACCTGCATGCCATTGAATGTTTGTTGGGGAGAGATGATACCCCAGAAGAAGGTGCTAAGTTTATAGGACTCACTATGGAGGAGGCAGGAGAATAAATAGTACCTGGTTATAATTCATGCCAGTGTCTCTGGAGGTTGAGATACACAATTGAATGGAAGATTGTGCTATGATATAGGTTGAGGGAAGTAGAACACCAGAATGACAATCTGTGAAATATAGGAAAAGATGCATTCTCTATATCCCAGCTTCTTTAAACTATAGGTAAGGACCCCATATGAGTTCACATAACTGAATGTGAAGGTCATGAAAAATTTGGCAACAGTAAAAGTTTATGTGTACCTATTTTATATACCTACATACCTGGGGTCATGTAAAAAGTTCTCTGGCAAAAAGGGACCATAAATGAAAAAAGTTTAAGAAGCCGTGCTCTAGATTGCTAGGGAAAGTATGCTCTGTGTAGAAAGTAGGGAAAGGGGGACCTAGCTGGATGTCAATACCCTGGAGAAAATGGATAGATTGGTCTAGTTATGGTTTTCTCCTCTCAAGATTTCAATATTCATATACATATTTTGGACAAATTATTGGAAAGTAAATTTATTTATTTTTGCAGGGCAATGAGGGTTAAGTGACTTGTCCAGGGTCACACAGCTAGTAAGTGTCAAGTGTCTGAAGCTGGATTTGAACTCAGGTCCTCCTGAATCCAGGGCCAGTGCTTTCTCCACTATGCCACCTAGCTGCCCCAAAGTAAGTTTAAATGAACCAATGAGCCAAAATCTTTGCTATTTAACAATTTGAATATATATGTAAATATACATATATATATATATATATATATACACAAAGATATTTACATATATACACACATATACACATGCATACATATATATACATATATACATACACATACATATGTATATACATGCGCAATCTCAGTCAAAATGCCCTTGTTGCTAAGGGTCAGACTGTTGTGACATGGCCTCTAAAGGATCCAGAATGGAATTATAATAATAACAGGCAATTCCAAGAATGAAAAGATGCTAGGGAAACACTTCTGAAGGGAGTGGAATCTTGCTCTACAAAACCTGAAAACTGGCAGAAATTTTTAAGCCTACTTTAGGAGGCTAACGAAAGACGAAACAGATTTTATGATAGGCATTGTTAGGCCCCTAGGCGATACACCAGATTATATCCAGTAGATCTAAGAGATTCCAACATTGTTCTCAATACATTTGTTCATAATTCGCTGCCAGAAATCCACAGATACTTTCTGATACAATGTCCAGACTGCAGATCTCTTGCAGTAGATAGGATTAAAGAATTTGCAAATTATGTCTGACTCAAGTGAGGAGAGTCCAGATGGCCCTAGGCAGAGTATTCTGGCACCTGCAATTCCCAGTCGCACATTTAAACCCCTAAACAAGGGCACTAAGGTGTGTTGGGAGGAAGAACCCAACCAGGCTGGAACTCTATGCAAGATAGTCCTTTTCTTAAATTTCTGAACTCCATGTTAATACCTGTATGCTTTAATAAATGTTTAATGCCCAAAGACTGGTGCTAAAGCTTCTAATTTAAGGTGATCACACAATATAGATTTTAAATATCATGATATACATATATACACATACATATATGTGTGTGTGTATATATATATGTATATATGTATGTATGTATGTATGTATGTATGTATGTATGTATAAAAAACATCCTGGATTTGAAAAAAATACATGAATATATATGAATTACAAAGAAAAGATATTTGGATTATTTGTTTTGACCTAAGAATTTTTGCCCATATCTATAATTCACTATATTTTTTTTTTTTTAGTGAGGCAATTGGTGTTAAGTGACTTGCTCAGGGTCACACAGCTAGTAAGTGTTAAGTGTCTGAGACCGGATTTGAACTCAGGTACTCCTGAACAGGGCTGGTGCTCTATCCACTGCACCATCTAGCTTACCCCACTATACTTTTTTTTTTTTTTTTTTTTTTAGTGAGGCAATTGGGGTTAAGTGACTTGCTCAGGGTCACACAGCTAGTAAGTGTTAAGTGTCTGAGGCCGGACTTGAACTCAGGTACTCCTGACTCCAGGGCCCATGCTCTATCCACTGCGCCACCTAGCTGCCCCCCCACTATACTTTTTTAAAGTAAAATGTCATTTTGCTGCAGAAAGATGACAGAGTAAACTTCATCATCAGAATTATTTCTTGAATTTTTCTTTTCTTTCATTATCTTAATCTTAGAGTAAAATGGGGAAGGTAAGAAGAACAATCTCTGCTTCGGATGTTTATTTATATAATAAAAGGTAAGTTCCTTTTTTTCAACAAGTTGTTATAAAACTTGATTCTATATAATAAAAATGTTTCCATGTTCTAACATATATCTCTAGTTCCTAGCACAATATGCATCACATACTAGGTGTTGTGATAAAATAATGGGATTTAGCAAATACTCAAAGACCCACCTGGAGATTAATCTAAACTGATTGAATTAAGTGAGAGAGATTGACTGCTGATTATCTTACTTTAAGTTAACTACATTGTAAGCACACCTGACTAGCCCTTAAGAAGGTATTGTTGTCAGAAGCTAGACTTTGAACTTAACTGGAGACCACCTTCAAGTACAGTGACCAATGGATTTGGATGATGCTAACCAATCCAACTTGAAGCAGTGTGTAAGGACCACTCATGCTCCGAACCTATGAAAAGCTTCCACACTCAGTTTGCTGGGGAGTTCATGATTGAATCAGGCTCTTGGCAGAGGATTTGAGGAAGAACCTGACCAGGCTGGAACTCTAGGCTAGATAAGCCTTTTTTTAACTTTCTGAACTCCACGTGCATATCTGGTATGCTTTAATAAATGCTTAATGCCCAAAGACTGGTGCTAAAGCTTCTAATTTAAGGCAACCACACAATTTAGACTTTAAACTTCACAGTGTTTAATAAAGTCTTGTGGACTAATTAATGAATCAATATAGCCCACAAACAAGAGTACTTGGCTGATCTTATTTAACCAAATGAAAATGCTATATATAGCACAGATGCCTACTTACTGTCTACAATGAGTTATTTTTCACAAATAATATTCTATTATTCTAATATTTATCATTGTATAGTTGTGTTTAAATATAATTACATGTATATAAAGCTTGAAAAGTTTTATTGTTTAATAGTTTCAGCCGGCTAATTCTCTGTGTCTCCATTTGAGGTTTTCTTGGCAAAGATACTGGAGTGGTTTGCCATTTCCTCCTATTTGGGGAAGTGATTTAAAATAAGATGAAGATATTTTTCTCTAACATAGGTGAAACATAGTATAATTGGGAGAGTTTGTGCCTAGATGCTTGGAGAACAGAACTTTAATTATTACTCATCGACTGTCTATCTGTGGGACAGCAAAGAAATCACTACCTCTCTGGGACTCCATTTTCTCCTTTGTGAAATGATCTTTAAAATTCTTTCTAGTTCTCAAATTATGTTATTTCTGATTTTAAGAACATGTATTAACAGGGTACGGATCAAAGCAATTAAGAGAGGTGGGGACAATTGTGTAGAATTGAAAAGAAAGTAAATATAAACTTAGGTATATTTGGCAAAATAAGTTTGTAGCGAACTCACTGTAAGGTGTTGAATGCATGCAAACAACAATTTCCTTGTAATGAAAAGTTTGAAAATAAGCGTGATGTTTTTATATTGTTGTCTAGGACAGATGGGGAAGTGTATCAGGTAGCTGGAAAAGTAGAGCTAGAGAAAATGAGGATAAATATATAGATTAAGGAGTCATCCCTATAGGAATGATTACTTCTGTAGAAGGAATAACTGAAGAAATGGAGTAGATAGGATTAGGCTTCTTTGATAGGTATGTGTTGCCCTTAACTTGTTTTGAAATGAAGAATGTGTAACATCGTGGAGAAGATTCTTACACAGGCATAGGTTGTATTCAATAACTTCTGAGGTCCCTTTCAGTTCTGAGATTGTTTCTATGCAAGGAAAATATCATTCCATGACTAACACAATTTGCATGTGCTCCTGGTTACCTCATCTCCTGCTTTTTCTATAACCTTGATTATGAGGTGCCAGCACAATAAAATATTAGAAACATCACTTCTTTCACTTATTTTCAATCTCTCCCTCTGCACTGGTTCTTTCCTCTCTACTTATTATATATTCAGTTCACTGCTAACATACAAAAAAGAATAAATATCATTTCTCTCCATCTTAATTTTTCTTTAATGTCATAATAACCTTTATAACACTTCCCAGTGGAAAGCAGTCTTTATTCCATTACTTTAAGTCACAGGGCAAAGATGTAGTGTTAGTATACTCCTTGCTCCATTTAGTAATGGAGATTTAAAGGTTAACAGAACTTGAGATTACATGGCACAACCTCTTCATCTTATAAAGGAGGAAGCCCAAACTAGGAAAGATCAATTGATTTGTCCAAGTTTACAAAGGTTTGTATGTGGCAGAGCAGGGATATGAACTTAGGTTCTCTACATCCAAATCCTTACCATCCTGCCTCTCTAGGACCACTGATAAATCACCTTTTGTATCATTATTTGTATCCTATTGAGTTGCTCATTTATTTATCTTCTTCATTTTTATAATAAATGTCTCAGAAGATATCTATACTCCCTGAGAAACTTACTCACCAACCTTCTCTCCTTAAGCCCTTCCAATATGGCTCCTATGACATCACTCAACTCAAAATCTTTCCTCACAGGCCATCAATGATCTCTTTAGGAACAATAGTCTTTTCTCAATCTTTTTTTTTTTTGCCTTAATATTTCTATAGCATCTCAATAAGCATTTACTGGGGCAGCTAGGTGGCACAGTGGATACAGCACCAGCCCTGGAGTCAGGAGTACCTGAGTTCAAATCCGGCCTCAGACACTTAACACTTACTAGCTGTGTGACCCTCGGAAAGTCACTTAACCCCAATTGCCTCACTAAAAAAAAAAAAAAAAAATTAAATTAAAAAAAAATAAGCATTTACTAAGCACTTACCATGGGGCAAGTTGGGCAACTAGATAGCACAGTAGATAGAGTGCTAGGCTTAGAGTCAGGGACACTCATCTTCCTACATTCAAATATGGCCTCAGACACTTAGTAGCTGAAAATGACTCAACAACAACCACGTACCAGGTGTGGTTTAAGAAATTGGGGACAAATATGAAAGAGTCCCTGTCAGGGCAGCTAGATGGTGTAGTGGATAAAACACCAGCCTTGGATTCAGGAGGACCTGAGTTTAAATCCAGCCTCAGACACTTGACACTTACTAGCTGTATGACCCTGGCCAAATCACTTAATCCACATTGTTCCGCAAAAAAATAATAATAATAAAATTAAAATTTTAAAAAGACTTCTTGTCTTTAAAGAGTTTATCTAGGGGCACCTAGATGGCGCAGTGGATAGAGCACTGGCCCTGGAGTCAGGAGTACCTGAGTTCAAATCCAGCCTCAGACACTTAACACTTAGTAGCTGTGTGACCCTGGGCAAGTCACTTAACCCCAATTGCCTCACTAAAAATAAAAAAAATTTTAAAAATTAAAAAAAATTAAAAAAAAGAGTTTATCTATATATTATATAGATAAATAAGTATATGAAAATGTATACAAATTTTATAATTCCTTGTCTGAATTAATTTCAAGCTACTGATCACGCCTTGACTTAAAATGTTTTTCCTCTATTGTTTTCTGAGATTTAACTCTATACTGTTGTTCAGTCATTTTTCAGTTGTGTACAACTCTTTGTGACCATATTTGGGGTTTTCTCTGCAAAGATGCTAAAGTGATTTCCTATTTCCTTCTCCAGTTTATTTTATATATGAGGAAGTGAATTAAACAGGGTTAAATGATTTGCCCAGGGTTACACAGCTAGTAAGTGTGTGAAGCCAGATTTGAACTCATGAAGATGAGTTTTCCTAATTCAAGGTTGGCAGTTTACCCACTGTGCCATCTGGCTGCCCTTGAATACTATACTGGTTCTGTTATTTGTGTTTGAGCTAAATTTAAGTCTTCCCTGTTTCTTCTCCCTGCATCCCAAATACAAGCATTCCCCAAACCTTTTCTTTCACTAATGCTGCTACAATACTTTTCAAACTTTACTTCTAGAGATCATGCTTGAGATAAGCTGAGACAACCTGTTCCATCCTTGGATGGGCTAAATAAAAGCTACTCTTTTATTTTTCATTGGGCTGGGAAGAACTAAGCCACTCATCTATATCTCACTGGTTTGATGATAGCCATTGTTTGGCACCACACCCCCATGCCACTCACCCAACACTTCACCTCAAGATCTAAGAATTGTAATCAAAGCAACCCTACCTTTGCCTCTGTTGTCTGCCCTATTGTTACATTAACCATTCTAATTACTTTGAAGTTCCTTGAGAATAGAGACTATCTTGATTTGGCAATTGTATCCCCAGTTTTTGGCACATAGCAAATGCATAAGAAATAATTTTTCATTCGATTTATGCATTCTTTGCACATATTTCTTTATTATAATATCCATTCCCACATCTATAACTTTGAATTTTATGAAGCTATATCCAATTTTTTTGTACTTCCAACCTCTTTCCCTAGCTACAGTCCTGCATTTCTGGTGGTTTGCTAGCACTTTTTATCTGCATAACATGATGGCACTTCTAAACTCAATTTATGTGAAATTAAACCTCATTGTGACTTTGGCAAATTAGCTCATTCCTCTGCTCTTTCTATTTCTGGTAAAGGTACCCCCATTCTCACAGAGACCCAGGTTTAGAATCCTAGAATCATCTGTTGTGTCTGGCATCAGTACAGAAACAGAGAATAAGCAAGTCTTCAATTTGTCTGCATTTTATTACTGCAGAGACAAAATTCAGTATCAATGCTGCATATATCTTTTAGAAATGGAAAAGTAAAAAAAAAATCAAGAAATTGAAATAGAAAAAACACAAACATCAGCACACTATACCATTATTTCAACCAAACTGGCATAAATGCATAATATTCCTCACTCCCCTCCTCCAAAGACTAGCTCTTGTATTCTTTCAACCAATAAAGAGAACCCTCTGCCAGCTTTATGCTATTCAAATGGGTATAGAAATGCCAGTTGACTCCAGTTCAGAAATTGCAGTGACCAGAGAAAAGTTATTGTCCCTTCCAGTTCTAACTCTGAATCATACCGCCTCTTTTAGTTCATGACTACAGTCAAGAAGCATTCCTAAATGACCAGTGCCAGATGGTTCTAAAGGGCAGGCTTCTAATGAGTCTGTTTCTATCCAGCCACTTGTTTTTGCAGTTGATCAACTAAGTGATGTTCCATCAGCCCATCTGTACTCTGGACCTCCTATAACATGGATCCAACACTTCAAACATAGTGGCAGAAATTTAATTTGGTTCAACTCTGTAACTTAGCAAAGAATAACTTTTGGTAAGACATGAAAGTCAGTAGGCTCATACATAACAAAATCTATTACTTTATATTCAAAAAAGTTGTTCAGCTGCCCTGATAAAGATGGAAAAGTCAAGGTTTAAGCCATGATCTCATTAGTACTTCATCCTGGAATATGTCAATTTGTTAAATATGGAGTGACATGTTGAATGTGTTGAAACATAAGTACTATTGGTCAATCTACCTCATTAATTGCTATTGTATCATATTATGTACTATATTATGTAACAAGGCAATACTGAAGTTTATCTAGAAATAATGATGAACTAGGTAGACACCATTTGTCTGTTGTTGCTCCAAATATCAAGAGTTAAACAAGAGAGTATGAGTTAAAAACTCATACAAACAAACAAAAAAGGGGGGACCAAAACAAAGAAGCCAAAAATATATAGGATGTTTCACATGCATATCAAAATAGAATAAATTAAAACCAAACATAGACAAGGCCACGTTGAAGAAGGACTCCATAACCCTTTGAGAGGACCTTTGTTCCATTGTTGTGACTTTCTAGTTCCCCAGTGTAAGGTTTTCATCTAATGCTGGGTGGAATTTCTTCAGTTACAATGAAATATTTTGTTCTCTGTTAAAGCCACACTTGCTTATTTCCCATAGAGCTCAAAAAGGTTTGTCTGGCCCAAAGTCATGGAACCTTACAGCCTCTAAAAACAAAGAAAAAAATTAAATATCACCCCAAAGGTTTGAAAAGGTAAATGGTCCTGTAAACTGGCTTTAGTACATTGGGGGTGGGTGGGGTGGGGGAGTTTACAAAGGAAAAGGTTGCCTCAAAAATAATATGTGATTTTAAAAAAAGATGCCTAGTCATAAACAAAGAGTGAAGAAAACACTGATAGTTCATATGCTTCATTTGTTGCCTCTAAATTTCAAAAGAACTTAGGAAATACACCAAATATAGTGAGTGGACCCTTCTGTTAAACTTATGAAAAGACATAGGCAAGTAATGCATAGCATTTCCAGTACTAGGTGTGTTGTGATACCTACCAACTTCAATTAAATGATGGACTCACTGGAGTTTAAAGTGTTTGTGCACATATAGCGTCTGCCATATAGCAAGCACTTAAATGTTTTAACATATCATACAAAGAAATTTACTAGAGTCAATAAATAAGGTGAATTGACATTTATCAAAGATATATACCAATTGGGTAAACATTATTGCCTTATCCCTTCTCTCTGTTCACTGAATGTCCAAAAATGTAATCCTCAATTTGACTCTATTTTGAACAATAACAGATTACAATGAATAATGTTGAAATTTCTTGAGGGGATGACTTTCTGTTGTTAATAGGGCAAAGTTTCTTAGATTCAGAACGAATTTGTCTCTTGAAAAAAGTGTCTGTTGACTTTCAGATCTGCTCCATAAAGCCTGGTATGCAGAATATACAACTTGGCTGTTTTTTCTCAAGACCACAGAGGAGAAGAAACAAGTCATACATATGTCCTGATTAGAAGGGAAATAGTCAATGGGGCTTGAAGATATCAGACTTATGGTAGGTCTAGACATTGACTCTCTTTGCTTCCCAGTACTTAATAACATACCTGGCACATAGGCACTTAATAAATATCTATTGATTGATTGATTCACCTCCTCCTAGTGAATGAATTTCTCATAGACTTTTCACCTCTTCTTTATTGGCTATGGAAGAGGTCACATAGGGACTAGGAATCTGTCAATTAGTAGTCCAATTCCAACCTCCTTCCAGGAATCTATGTATCTATTATCTTTAGAGTTTCTTTTTCTTTAAACAAGTACAAGTTTCAATTTTTGGAACCTATTTGTGGGATTTTTATGTTCATTATTGAACTAGGCATTTTTCTAATATTACAAGTACTTTATAATATTCATCAAAGACCTTTCTACAAAGCAAAAAATAAACAAAAATAACTAAACAAATGAGAAGATGTGGTTTCCAGTCCTGATCCAGCTACCAAATGGCTGTGACATTTGGGAAGTCTCTGTAGCATGAGGGGAAAAAAACTGGAATTGATTACCTCGAGGGTAATTTCTAGTTTTAAAGTTCATGGTAGACTATGACTAACTGCCAGAAGGATATTCAATAAAGGCAACTGCAAGGTACATTGGTTACATTGCCCATTTTCAATATTTTTACACCTTAAATCTTGTCATTTATCCTGAGGTCTAGTGACAGTGACCTCCTAGCTGATCCTTGAACAAGACTCTCCATCTCCCAAATCCAGACATGTTCACTATCTGTCCTCCATGCATGTAATGCACTTCCTTATTTCTCCCTTCTTCTTTGGCTTCCTTTGAGTTCCAGCTAAAACACTACCTTCTAAATGAAGCTTTTCCCAATCTCTCTTAAATTGTAGTGCCTTTCTTCTTTTGATGATTTTGAATTTATCTTCCATATAATTTGCAAGCATATTGGAAAGCGAGAAAGTAACTGTATTATAATAGGTTTTGAATACTAAACAGAGGATGTTTTATTTGATCTAGGAGTTGACAGAAAGCTACTGGATTTTATTGAGAATAATGAATGACATCAGCATTTTAGGAAGATCATTGTTACAGCTAAAGGGAAGATGGATTAAAGTGATAAAAAATTGTAGGAGGCAGAGAAATAGGCACCCTATTTCAATAGCCCAGGCATGAGTTGATGAGGGTCTTCTTCATCTGGTGGCAGTATTAGAGCATAGAAGTGGGCATAAATGATTACAATAATATAAATTTTTTAAAATAATGATATAACGATGAATGATAATTATTATCCTGTGTGGTATACTGGAAAGACTCTTAAACTTGGACTTAACAAAATCAGAGCTAAGGCAGAAGTATTTCAAATGAAATCTAGGAAAGAGGATATTAGGAAATGGACAGTGGTTGGCAAAATTCCTAATAAGGAATCCCATAAGGAAGATAAATTCTTTCCTTTCTATATCATATTTGAGGGGTGGGGAGGTACTATACTTTCTAGATAGAGAGCATACATATAATATGGAGGATATGAGTAAGCAAAATTTCCTCATATGTTATTTGGCTAAAGAAATTGGGGAAAATCCAAGGATAACAAGGAATTGAATGAGCAAAAAGAACAGACAAGGGAAACAAGCTTTGGTAGGAGGTGTGTGGTTGTACTGTCCAGTAGTTTTAAAGTTGATTCTTTAGAATTCTCCAAGTATACCATCATGTCATCTGCAAAGAGTGAAAGTTTTGTTTCCTCCTTGCCTATTCTAATTGCTTTTTCTTCTCTTATTGCTAAAACTAAAATGTCTAGTACAATATTACATAATAGAGGTGATAATGGACATCCCTGTTTCACCCCTGATTTTACTGGGAATGTCTCTAACTTAACGCCATTGCATATGATATTTGTTGATCATTTTAGGTAGATACTGCTTATTATTTTAAGGAAAGTTCCACATATTCCTATGCTCTCTAGTGTTTTTAATAAAAATGAGTGTTGTATTATGTCAAACACTTACTCTGCATCTATTGAGATAATCATATGATTTTGGCTATTTTTGTTATTGATGTGGTTAATTATGTTGATAGTTTTCCTAATGTTGAATCAGCCTTGCTTTCCTGGTATAAGTCCCACCTGGCCATAGTTGCTGTAATCTCCTTGATAATATTTTATTTAAGATTTTTGCATCGATATTCATTAGGGAAATTAATCTGTAATTTTCTTTCTCTGTTTTGGCTCTGCCTGCTTTAGGTATCAACCCTATATTTGTGTCATAAAAGGAATTTGGTAGAACTCCTTTACCTATTTTTCCAAATAATTTATACAGTATTGGAAATAATTGCTCTTTGAATGTTTCATAGAATTCATTTGAAAACCCATCTGTCCCTGGAGAGTTTTTCTTAAGGAGTACATTGATGGCTTTTTCAATTTCTTTTTCTAAAATGGGCTTATTTAAGGATTTTATTTCTTGTTCAATTAACCTGGACAATTTTTATTTTTGTAAATATTCATCCATTTCATTTAGATTTTATTGTTTTTTTTCATAAAACCAGCTCTTAGATTTATTGATTAATTCTATAAGTTTCTTGCTTTCAATTTTATTAATTTCTCCTGTGATTTTCAGGATTACTAATTTAATATTTAATTGGGGATTTTTAATTTGTTCTTTTTCTTGCTTTTGTAGTTGCAGGCCCAATTCTTTGATCTCCTCTTTCTCTTTTTTATTCATGTAAACATTTAGAGATATAAAATTTCCCCTAAGCACTGCTTTGGCTGCATCCCACAGGTTTTGGTATGTTGTCTTATCATTGTTATTCTCTTGGATGATGTTATTAATTGTTACTATGATTTGTTGTTTGAACCACTCATTCTTCTTTTTTCTTTTTATTTTCCTTGCCGGGCAATGAGGGTTAAGTGACTTGCCCAGGGCCACACAGCTAGTAAGTGTCAACTGTCTGAGGACGCATTTGAACTCAGGTCCTCCTAAATCCAGGGCTGGTGCTTTATCCATTGCACCAACTAACTGCCCCCAAACCCACTCATTCTTTAGCATGAGATTATTTAGTTTCCAAATAATTTTAAGTCTATCTTTCTATCTCTCTTTATTACATGTAATTTTTATTATATCATGATCTGAGAAGGATTCATTTACTATTTCTGCCTTTCTACATTTGATTATGAGTTTTTTGTGCCCTAATACTTGGTCAAATTTTGAATATTTTCCATGTACCACTGAAAAAAATGTAAATTCCTTTCTATCCCCATTCCATTTTATCAAGACATCTATTAGATCTAACAGTTCTAACATTTTATTCACCTCTTTAACTACTTTCTTATTTATTTTGTGGTTAGATTGATCTCTGAAAATGGTTGGTTCAGATACCCCACTAGTATAGTTTTGCTGTCTATTTCCTTTTGTAACTCATTTAACTTCTCCTCTAAGAATTTGATGCTACACCACTTTTCATGTACATGTTTAGTATTGATATTACTTTATTATATATTGTACCTTTTAGGAAGATGTAGTTTCCTTCCTTATCTCTTTTAATTAGATCTATTTTTGCTTTTGCTTTGTCTGAGATGAGGATTGCTGCCCCTGCTTTTTTTACTTCAGCTGAAGCATAATATATTCTGCTACAACCTTTTACTTTTACTTTGTGTGTATCTCTCTGGGTCAAATGTATTTCTTTTAAACAGCATATTGTAGGATTCTGATTTTTATTCCACTCTGCTATTTGCTTCTATTTTATGAGAGAGTTCATCCCATTCATATTCATAGTTAACATTTATTTCCCTTCATTTCCTTTCCCATTTGTTTCTACTCTTTTTTTGCTTCTTTCACCCTATTCCTCCTCACCAGTGTTTTGCTTCTGACCACTGCCTCCCTCAATCTGCCCTCCCTTTTATTAGCCACATTTCCTTTTCTTTCCCCTTTCCCCCCTGCTTCTGCCCTCCCTTCTTTCAATACCATTCGTTCCCACTTACCCTTTTACTTTCCTAAAGAGTAAACAAAGTTTCTTTATACAAATGTTTGTATATATTATTCCCTCCCTGAACCAAATCTGTTCAGAGTAAGGTTGAAACAATGCTCACCCTTCCCTTCTTTCCCTCTATTGTAATAGATTCTTTTTGTTCCTCTTCATATAATGTAATTACCTCCTTCTCCTCCCCCATTCTCCTTTTATTCTGCCCCTTAAATTCCTTAATATCCTCACATCAAAGTCAATTTAATAACAATACCTTAATAGAGATACAGATCCCAAGAGTTAAATGTATTATCCTCCCTCATAGGAATGTAAACAGCTTAACATCATTGAAAAAGCCTTTGCCCCCTGTTTACCTCTTTATACTTCTCTTGAGTCTTGAATTTGGAGATCAAATTTTCTGTTCAGTTCTGGACTATTCTTCAGGAAACCCTGGAAGTCCCCTATTTCATTGAATTTCCATCTTTTCCCCTGAAAGATGATGATGAATTTTTCTGTGTAGTTCATTCTTGATTGTAATCCAAGGTACTTTGCCTTCTTATATATCATATTCCAGGCCTTGTGATCCTTTAATGTTGAAGTTGCCAGGTCCTGTGAATTCCTGACTGACTGTGGCTCCATATATGTGTTTTTGTTGTTGTTGTTGTTGTTGTTGTTGTTGTTGTTTTAGTGAGGTAATTGAGGTTAAGTGACTTGCCCAGGGTCACACAGCTAGTAAGTGTTAAGTGTCTGAGGCCGGATTTAAACTCAGGTACTCCTGACTCCAGGGCCAGTGCTCTATCCACTGTGCCACCTAGCTGCCCCTTCATATATGTTTCTTTCTGGCTGCTTGGAGTATTTTCTCCTTCACCTGTTAATTCTGGAATTTGCCTACAATATTCCTTGGAGTTTTCCTTTTGGGGTCTCTTTCAGGAGGTGATCGATGTATTCTTTCAATCATGATTTTATCCTCTGATTCTACAATATTATAGCAATTCTTGTTGATAATTTCCTAGAATGTTATCTAGACTCTTTTCTTTACAATGGCTTTCATGTAGTCCAATAATTCTTAAATTATCTCTGCTGGATCTATTTAACAGGTCAGTTGTCTTTCCAATGATGTATTTCATATTTTCTTCTATTTTTTCCCATTCTTTTGATTCTGTTTGTTAAATCCTTGGTGTCTCATGGAGTCATTAGCTTCCATATGGCTAATTTTAACTTTTAAGGCAGTATTTTCCTCAGTAAATTTTTGCACCTCTTTTTCAATTTGGCCGATTTTTTCTCTTATTTGGCCTATTTTCTTTTTTAAGGAATTGTTTTCTTCAGTCAATTTTTGTGGTTCTTTTACCAGTATAAATCTCATTTCTCTCATTTTTCCCATTTTTTCTTCTACCTCTCTCATTTGATTTTATTTTTTTTCTAGTGAGGCAATTGGGGTTAAGTGACTTGCCCAGGGTCACACAGCTAGTAAGTGTCAAGTGTCTGAGGCCGGATTTGAACTCAGGTACTCCTAACTCCAGGGCCAGTACTCTATCCACTGTGCCATCTAGCTGCCCCTCTCATTTGATTTTTAAAAGTCTTTTTGAGCTTTTCCAAAAGGATTTTTGATCTTGAGAAAAGATCATCTTCCTACTTAATTGTTCACTTGTAGGCATTTGGACAAACTCATCTGAAGTTTGTGTTTTGGTCTTCCCTTTCACCATAGAAGTTGCAAATAGTAAGGGTCATTTTTTTGTTTATTACTCATATTGTAGCCTATTTTTAAACATCTGAAGTTGGAGTATGCTCCTGAGGCACAGGGGTCACTGTTGCAAGCTTGTGCTGGGGGATAACGTCCAGGTCACTGGCTTTCTGTTTTGAGTTCTCTGTGGCTTTTGGATTCCTCACTGTCCTGGGTTTGCTCTCTGTGTTGGGATGGCTTTTCTAAGTCACACTTGTACTTTGGGTGGTTCTCTAGCTCGCAGTTTGCCCTCCTAGCCAGGGATGGTGGGTCTCACAAATGGACTGTTGTGCCACCAGCCCTCTGATTCAGGACCAATGGGCCTCAGTGACTTACTGAAGCTCTGTCCAAGAACCTCCTGCTGGGCTGTCCAGACCCCCTCTGCAGTGTGCTGCTCTCAGCTGTGCTGAGCAGTGCTGTGGTGAGCCACCCTACCCTTTTACCAAAGTGAGAGAGACCTTTCCTCAAGTCTTCTAAATTATATCAAGTAAGAAGATTATGTCTCTCTGTCTTTTTGTAGGTTCTGTAGTTCCAGAATCTGTTTAGAGGCTTGATTTAATGTTATTTTTGAGGGAAACAGAGGAGAACTCATTCAATGTCCTGGCTTCTCTCCACAGTCTTGGCTCCGCCTCCTCAACGCCATAGTTGTATTTTCAAGTGAAAGTAATTTTACAGAGTTGGCTACTAAGTCCCCATACCCACTGTGGTGTTCCACCATTAAAATACCTCCTGTTTTAGAGCTTTCCAAAATACCTACCCAAACTTCAGGTTCAGTTCCCTGTTAGCTATTTTGATGATATTATAATTCATGCGAGAATGCTAATGATTCATAATAGTTTGATATCATCCTTCCCTAGTAAAATTTGCATTAGAGAATACAGTACCTAAATTTAAATAACCATTCATTCAACAAAAATTCATTCAACATATTATATGATAGGAATTTTTAAGGCTCTAAGGACAAAAACACAAAATCAAAATAAGCAACTTATATTCATTGGAAAACAACAATACATACCTAAGTAAGTAAGAAAAAAATCAAGAAAACAAATACCACATAATATTGAGGGGAGGGGGCATCATTACACAATGTGGAACATGATCATTATAGGCCTTATGGAAGAGATGACACTAGAGCTGAGACTTGAAGGAAGCCAGGGCTTCTTAATTTTCTTCATGACTTCTGGTAACTTTGGTTCCTTCCTCATGTCACAGTGTATCTGTTGTATTCTGACTTCATTGATATCCATTATACTCTATTAATTTAAAGTATATAACTTTAAGAATTAAATAGCTATTACTTTCTTTCCTTCTTTCTTTCTTTCTTTTTTTTATGGTTCAATGAGGGTTAAGTGACTTGCCCAGGGTCACACAGCTAATGTCAAGTGTCTGAGGCTGCATTTGAACTCAGGTCCTTCTGAATCCAGGGCTGGTGCTTTATCCACTGTTCCACCTAGCTGCCCAATAGCTATTACTTTAAAATATCTCCCATTGACCTTCAACCATTTCACACATGCTAATTCCAATTCTTGGATAACCTACACAATACATTTCCTTCTTTTCTCATACTTTTCTACATTGATGGGTTTCATGGGACAAGGACTGAAAACTCAGGATTGATATCAACCACAAATTTACAATAGTTTGACAAAAAATTTACTTCAGCAGGGTCCTCACTATTACTCAATAATCTTTACAGTTTAACATTACTGACTGTTCATATAATTTTTTTTTGGTGGGGCAATGAGGGTTAAGTGACTTGCCCAAGGTCACACAGCTAGTAAGTGTCAAGTGTCTCAGGCCATATTTGAATGCAGGTCCTCCTGAATCTAGGGCCAGTGCTTTATCCACCTCGCCATCTAGCTGCCCTCCATATAATTTTTTACAGTAAAATTTGCAAATCTTTTCATCTTTCTTCAAATCACAACATCTATATCCTCCAAATTTACAACTAATGGGTATGATTTATCTTCTTAGTTCAGTAATGAAGTGATCTTAAATCAGCTCATCAATTTTCTTCCACTCACTAAAATTTGTAACCAACAGCATGCATTTTCCCCTTCATTTCATAGTAAAAAATATCCCTATTCCTTATGAAAGATAACTCCCTACTGCTATCCTTGATCTTATTTACTCAAGCATATTCTAAAGCCTTGCTACAAGTCATGGCAATATGCATTTATGAAGTGCTTAGTATGTGTCAAACACTGTGATATAACCAAACATTTTCTTTAATGGTTTATCATTTGTACTGGGTGCAAACATGTTTCAAATTACACTCATCTTTAAAAAAAATATATATTCCAATTGACCCTTTTGTCCCATGCAAATTGCCACATAATCTCTCTCTTCATTATCAAATGTTTGGAAAGAGTTATGTTTTTCATTAAACTAGAAATTTACATGCCACATTACTGTCTCTTCAAACATTCATTCCTATGCTGAGAGGCAGTATAGGATACTGGAGAGTGTTAGACTTTTAGTCAAGAAATATTTTTAAAACCCTTTCTCAGATTCTTATTAGTTAATTGTATCTTCCTGGGTAGTACTGTGGGGGCAGCTAGGTTATACAGTGGATAGAGTGGAATGTCTAGAATCAGGAAGACTCCTCTCCCCAAGTTCAAATCTGGCTTCCCATGCTAACCAATTGTGTGACCCAGGGCAAGTCAATGAACCTTGTTTACCTTGGTTTCCTAATCTTTAAATGATCTGCCATAGGAAATGGGAAATCACTCCAGTGTCTTTGCCAAGAAAAAAAAATACACACACATATGCATAAACGTATGTGTATATATAGATATCTCTCTATATTTATATAAATCTATATCTATCTGGGTATCAGTTGCCTCATCAGTCAAATGAGGAGAGTGGATAAAATAGCCTTATTTTCCCTTCTAAATCTGTATCTAGGATTCTATTATCTGCATTAGATATCCTAAGGATACAAATAATTTACTTATGTGCAAGTACTTTATCATAATAAAACTGGAAGCAGATCTTACCAATTCTAAGGCAAGATATCTTGTTGATTTTTTCTTAACATTGCCTTTAGCATTGTCACCAACAATTTATTCCCAGCCAGTAGAGGGAAGTGTTTTTTTGTTTATTTTTTAATTTTTTTATTATTATTTTTTTTTTAGTGAGGCAATTGGGGTTAAGTGACTTGCCCAGGGTCACACAGATAGTAAGTGTTAAGTGTCTGAGACCGGATTTGAACTCAGGTACTCCTGACTCCAGGGCCAGTGCTCAATGCACTGCACCATCTAGCTGCCCTGAAGTATTTTTTTTAATCATCTCTAAATCAAGATTACACTAAATAAATAAAAACAAAACAAAACAAAATTAAGGAGCTATTAGAATTTGAATTGGATAAATTTAAGAAACAAAGTCATTGAAACTCCATAAAATCTAACTAATACCAAAATGGATGACAAAACAGTACCAATATTTTAAA
This sequence comes from Dromiciops gliroides, assembly GCF_019393635.1. Lineage (NCBI taxonomy): Eukaryota > Metazoa > Chordata > Mammalia > Microbiotheria > Microbiotheriidae > Dromiciops > Dromiciops gliroides. Next base: position 203,174,946 of record NC_057861.1, on the reverse strand, counting down.
TGATTTTGAATAAAAGATAGACATACTTAGGGTTCTATTTTTTGAGTTTGCATGCATAAATATATCACTTTTTCAAGAGAACTTTTTAAGTAAAACTCATCAAGAATAACAGCAACAAAATAGCAAACACTTATATAATGCTATTAAGATTTTCAAAGTGAGGCAGCTAGGTGGCGCAGTGGATAAAGCACTGACCCTGGATTCAGGAGGACCTGAGTTCAAATCCAGCCTCAGACACTTGACAGTGTGACGCTGGGCAAGTCACTTAACTCTCATTGCCCTGCAAAAACAAAACAAAACAAAATAAAAAAGATTTTCAAAGTGCTTATATGGTATGATTTTCAAAAGATTGGTGGAATTTTCATCTCTATTTCACATATGAGAAAACTGATAAAAAGAGATTAAGGTAAGGGTTATATTTCAGTTCAAGTCTTCCTGACTCTAGGTCTAGCACTATAGCCACTACACTGATATGAGTATTCTTCCATATTAGTTGACAAAAATTGTAATATCATTTCAGGGACAGTACACATCAGTATATGTGCCAGATTTTACTCTAGAATAATAGAAAGAAAGCTAGAGATATCAACAAATACTTCAAGATATACAATAAACATCATTATGGCAGAAGTGACTTAAGAGATATACTGAAAATATGTGGAAAGAGAAAGGAAGATTGCATTAACATAAAGAAGCAACATACAATACAATATTTGAAAACCATATTCTTAAATTGTAGGCAACAACAACCAAAAATAAATGTGTGAAAGAAAATCTTGAAAATAAAATAATATAAAATCAGGAGCTGAAAACAAACATCACAAGATTAAGGGAATAGAAACAGTGAAAGCAATATAAAGAACAAATGCAGGCAAAGTAATAAATAAATAATTTAAAATATAAAATATTATCTGTTAGTTGTTGACTTAACTTAGTCAAAATATTCACAGCATACATCTCAAAAATTTCAAGTATTTTAAGAAAACAATATATATACATATATATACAAACACATATATGTATATATGTATATCTATATGTGTGTATATATATACATACAGATAGATAGATAGATAATACCAGAAAAGAAGGGCATGCAGAAAAGTACCAAGGATATAAATAGAAACTTATTTTTGATTTAGTAAATTTATTGATCATTTCCTGAAAACTTAATACAATTTATGTCCTCCCCCCATTTTTGGTTAGCCTTTGACTCATTTCTGAAATTATGGCTCATTCCTATATGGCGAATATGCAAAATAAATGGAAGTATAGAGAGAATAGTAGAGTATTTGATGTCCATGTGGAAAACTGTTCCCTATTTAAAACATGTCACAAACAAAATTAGATCAAGATCAAGTGAAATAAAATATAAATTTTAGAGAAAAATTTAAACTCATAATCATTCCTTAATAGAACTAAATATGGCTTCAAAATTAAAGAGGCAGTTAAACTTAAAACAGCTTACTAATAAGTAGATGTACAGAGATGACATCAACCTAGAGTGCTCTACTGAAAACAGATCCTTCAACTTAGAGAATCTTTTTCGGATAATGCCAAGATACCATCTGGACTTGAAAAATATAAAAAGGAAAAGATTCATGAAATACCAATGACAGGAACTGGAGGCTTACAACTTGAATCTGAGGATCACATTGAACCAATGGATAAATACCTTCATATATTCCAGACAAAACACTCAGCATAAAAAAACAAAAAACAAACAAACAAACAAAAAATCATCCATGGCTGAATGTTGAGAGATTTATTGGCATCCTCAAATCAAAATTATATAGGAAAGGGGCGGCTAGGTGGCGCAGTGGATAAAGCACCGGCCCTGGAGTCAGGAGTACCTGAGTTCAAATCCGGCCTCAGACACTTAACACTTACTAGCTGTGTGACCCTGGGCAAGTCACTTAACCCCAATTGCCTCACTAAAAAAAAAAAAATTATATAGGAAAAATATATGTCAAGCAATTGATATGAATCAACCTACTTCACAAAGTTGATCTAAAGATTGAATGGGGGAGCCAAGATGGCGGAAAGGAAACAGCAAGCTGCCTGAGCTCTCCTTCTGTTCCCTCAAAAAGAACATTAAATCAACCCTCTGGATGGATTCTGAAACTATAGAACCTGCAAAGAGACAGAGAGATAAAGTCTTCCAACCAGAGATAATTTAGAAGACTTCAGGAAAAGGTCAGTCTGACTCAGGCAAAAGGGAGGCCCAGCGCAGGGCAGCAGCCCAGCAGCGAGGGGGTGGGGGCAAGTCAGCAGGAGGTGCGGGCCACAGCCAAACAACTGAGGCCCCTGCAACCTGGCTCAAAAATCTGGTGGCCAAGAAGGACAGTGGAAAAAACTACCTGCACCAGCTGAGAGGGTAAGTAGTCAGCTGTAGGACCACGAACAGGATAGGCGTGACCAGGCACACGGACATAGCGCAATAAAACAGGAAGTGCACATACTATAAAGGCCTCAGAGTAAAAAGCTGGTCACACACCATCTATACCCCTGCACAAGAAGCCCAAAACAGGGACCCTGGTGCATCCAGAGCAGAACTCAACTTGAAAAAGGAATAAATAAGCTGCCATAACGAGTAAGAAGCAAAAAAGAGCCCTCTGCATTGAAAGTTTCTGTATCAATAGGGAAGAAGCCAACACAAACTCAGATGAGGACAATACCCTCAAACTGCCTACATGTGAAGCCTCACGAGGGAAGTTGAATTGATCTCAAGAACATAAAGCCTTCCTGGAAGAGCTCAAAAGGGATTTCAGAAATCAATTGAGAGAGGTAGAAGAAAAAATGGGGAGAGAAATGAAAGCAAATCAAGAAAACTATGAAAAAAGAATCAGCAGCTTGGAAAAGGAAGCACAAAGATTGACTGCAGAAAACAATTCCTTAAAAAATTCATCTGGCCAAATGGAAAAAGAGTGCATAATTTCACTGAAGAAAACAATGCTTTAAAAAATTCATTTGGCCAAATGGAAAAAAAGGTGCAAAATCTCACTGAAGAAAACAATGCCTTAAAAATTAAAATTGGACAGTTCAAAGATAAGAAATCCATGAGATACCGGGAATCAGTCAAGCAGAATCAAAAGAATGAAAAAATAGAAGAAAATATGTAATACCTCATTGGAAAGACAACTGATCTGGAAAACAGATCTAGGAGAGACAATTTGAGAATCAATGGACTGCCTGAAAGCCATGACCAGAAAAAGAATCTAGACACCATATTCCAGGAAATTATTAAGGAGAACTGCCCTGATATCATAGAATCAGAGGATAAAATCATCATTGAAAGAATCCACCAATCACCTCCTGAAAGAGACTCCAAAAGGAAAACTCCAAGGAATACTGTAGCGAAATTCCAGAATTATCAGGGGAAGGAGACAATACTCCAAGCAGCCAGAAAGGAGCAATTTAAATATCATGGAGCCACAGTCAGGATTGCTCAGGACCAGGCAGCTTCAACATTAAAGGACTGCAAGGCTTGGAATATGATATTCCGGAAGGCAAAGGAGATTGGATTGCAGCCAAGAATCTATTACCCAGCAAAAATGTTCATTCTCTTTCAGGGGAAAAGATGGACATTTAATGACATTGGGGACTTTCAATCATTCCTGATGAAAAGACCAGAACTGAATAGAAAATTTGATGTTAACATACATGACTCAAGAGAAGTTTAAAAAGGTAAACAGAGAGGAAAAAAAAAAGGGTTACTCAATTAGGTTAAACTGTTTATATCCCTACATGGGAAGATAATACTCATAACTCTTAAGAACTGTAAATGTATTTGGGCAGAGAGAAGGACTTTACACAGAGAGTATAAATATAAATTGTCTTTGATGTGATGATACAAAAGAATTAAGGGGATAAAAAGAGAGTCTATGGGGAGGAGAGGAAAGGGGAGGTGGAATGGGGTGAATTATATCATATGAAGAGGTGGAAAAAAAAACCCTATTACAATAGCGGGAAAGAAAGGAGGGGTGAACATTGTTTCAACCCTACTCTCATTAGATTTGATTCAAAGAGGGAATAACATATGCATTCATTGGGATAAAGAAACTTAGCTCATTCTTCAGGGAAGCAAAAGGGGAAGGAAAAGGGGGGGAGAAGGGAGGACAAAAGCATAGAGAAAAGGATAAAGAACAGAGAGGGGGGTGATAAAAAGGGAGGGAAGATTGGGGGAGGCAGGGGTAAGAAGTAAAACACCAGTGAGGAGGAATAGGATGGAAGAAGGGGGGAAAAGTCCAAAGGGGGTAAATAGAATGGAGGGGAATAGACAGTCAGTAATAATAACTGTGAATGTGAATGGGATGAACACTGCTATAAAAAGGAAGTGAATTGCAGAGTGGATTAAAAACCAGAATCCTAAAATATGCTGTTTATAAGAAACACACTTGAAGCAGAGAGATACACACAGAGTAAAGGTAAAAGGCTGGAGCAGAATATATTATTCTTCAGCTAAAGTAAAAAAAAGCAGGGGTAGCAATCCTTATCTCAGACAAAGTGCAGGAAAAAATAGATCTCATTAAAAGAGATAAGGAAGGAAACTACATCTTGCTAAAAGGTACTATAG